>NC_137830.1:47548341-47683341 GCF_963921795.1 Nannobrachium achirus
TCTCAGAAGAACATGGCCGGTGGAGATAAGACGGCTACCGCTGAAGGCGGGATATACACGCAGAGAACAGAAAAACTCTCTTATCAGCTTGTAAAGAGGGGAGAAAAGGCTTAGTTTGAAAGGCTACTGAGAGTGCTTTAGCTTTTAGAGAGGCTGCTTGGATGTGTGTTCAAGACTTGAATAAAGATGTATGCTCTTTAACCACCCGAACCCGAGAGCCCCTATTCTGGGCAGCCAGGTCATAATAGGCGAGCATTCAGCAAAACATCATCTCTACCAACGCATAGATCAGGTTAATTTCTGCGAAGGGATTTGGTGTAGAGCGGGGTAAAGCAGTGGGCCTAGTATAGTCCCCTTGGGGGACTAGAAGAGTTTAAGTGGTTATATGCATACCTTTTAGAGGTTATTTGGGATGATCTTCCATGACTATCCCAAACGTGTGGACCATCTGCCCACTCCGTACCCACAGAAAATGTCCCTACATCCCAGAACCACCCGTTAATACGGAAAATACATTCAGAGGCATCGTGCCCTGCATGTCCGGGCATACTTGACATACTGTACGTCACTCCTATTTCACTCTGATCCAGGGTATTATAGCAGAGACGTAGGACTAATCTTTTCATTCACCGGCGGCATGTTATGACACATGGGCTACTCGATTCAGACAAAAGACGCGGTCGGTTGCCCTGCCACGGTGGTTGGGAGAGGAGACACACGTACAAGTTACTGGCTCATCCCAGAGCACACAAGATATTGAAAAATAGCAGATATACAAGCTCACAGCGTGGCACCGAGTGCCGCGCCGCGAGCTTGTAGATCTGCTATTTTTGAAAAGTCGTGAAAATGTGTGCAAATCTTTGAATTATACTATTTTTCAATAGTTAGAGCACAAAATAATGCGTTCCCAGTTCCCCCTATGAAGAACATTCACGGGGGCCCCGCAGTGAACCCTGGACCCAGAATTTGGTGCGACACCCCTGCTCCAAATGATCACCGTTTGCCTGCCAAACTGGCCAATGGGGTTAGAGTAACACGTTTCGAAAACACAAATCTTGTATCGGGGCAAGGGGGGGGGTCCCTGACACCAAATATTTTCAGATGGGGGTGCTTGACATGAAAAGGTTTGAGAACCACTGGAGTAGACAAACCTGATCACAGTTAAGAGACCTTTCGATGACCTGTCCTCGATCAAAGCAGAGAACCAGCGACGTGTGCCTGGTAAACCTCTTGGTGCGCTGCTCTTTGTTCCATGACACGGTAGAATGCTCTCTTAACGAGGCCACAGGTCAGAGATATGTGCAGATTTACACGCAGCACGACAGGTGGACAGATTGGTATACTATACTCTGCCAGAGATAACAGACTTTTAATGGTAGCACAGACCTTTTAACCCGACGTGCCTGTAACAAATGTAAACCCGCCATTGTTAAAGTCCAGATATCATTATAACAGAAACCTCGTATCTCCAAGTTTCAAATTTGTACATTTTTTCGCAAAGTAAAGCCCTGCTTCATCACACAAGGCCGTCACACAAAAGCAGTGAAAACAGCCGATCTACAAGCACACAACGCCTCGCGGTGCGAGGCGTTGTGTGCTTGTAGATCGGCTGTTTTCGCTAGTTTAAATCATTTTAAAAATGATAAATACAAAACAAACGGTTTTGAACATACAAGGTTTCCACCCGACAACGACAATAAGCAGGATGCCGATGCATCTAGTGTCCAATCCTGTGCTGCTTCAAATAACTTTATTGACATTGTCAACCAGTAGATGTCCTACCTGACACCAGACCTTTCTCAGTGGAACCTTGATTTATGGCCCAAATATTATTTAGATAATCTAGACTGCAGAGACAGGTTATCATTAACCCATAACCAAGTTATCATGAAGAAGAAGAAACTAAATGGGGAAAAAAAACACGCTCTGCTTTTCTGGATTTATCTGTTTTCTAAATATACCCTTTTTCTCTCAAACAGCGCCCGTGTGCCATGAACCTGGAGCGCTTGGAGAGGGGGGAGCGTCTGTTGCCCCGAGGCCTAGAAATGGAGCCTCGTGCCGGGGGAAAGATGGGGAAGATCTCCCTGGGCTTCCAGAGAAGCTCCACGTCGGACGATGACTCTGGCTGTGCCCTGGAGGAGTACGCCTGGGTGCCTCCCGGACTCAGACCCGAACAGGTACCAACCGTGGCCTATCAATGAATCACTTCACGTGTGTATTACTGAAGACACCTTAAACCCTCTAAGTCAGGGGTCTGATCGCTAGGTTTCAAGTGGTTAATATAATAAAGGATAAGAAAAAAATTCTAGCACACAAAGATTTGGAGGACCACCTGTAGTAACTCTGAGGACCCCCAAGGGTTCCCGGACCCCCTGTTGAAGACCCCTGCTCTAAGTCTAAAGTTCAACCAATACTTAGTTGACTGGGGTCGACGCTGAACTTGGCCCCCTTTTTTCGTCATCTGCACCCAAATCTCTTTCCCGGAAACAGCGGATCTACAAGCTCACAAGTGTGTGACGTCGTGACGAGTTGTGAGCTTGTAGAGTATTCTAGAGTGTTCTTACTCAGAGTTAAATCTATTCTCTCAGTATTTTAGTGTGTTATACATTGTTGACGCACACAGGCAGTGGCTACAATGGCTCTCATTTCCTGGATGCTGATACTGTGTCATCCAGTCCATAGTAGGCAGATTCAATTTCTGGCAGTGGACGTTAATCACGTATCTATGCATGGTGGGTTCAGCCAAGGTAGCGCATGGCGGCACCGCGTCACACAGCGTGTCACGCAATAGGATTAGCGCCGGCTGGCAGCGGCCCAACATCTGTCACTGCTTTCACATGGGAACAAAAGCACGTGTGGGGTTGTGCGCGTGAGCACATGTATGTCCAACACGTGTCGTTCAGCTTCGCGATGACCACCCAAGGCCGTTCCTGTTGGGTGTGCTTGTAGAACTGCTATTTTCTAAAGTTGAAATGGATGTGGTTAAGTACGTATGTTATATTGAACCAATGAGAAGTATTGACTTGAGTTTGAGACGAAATTATAACTACCGTACGTTGGAAAACAGCGTCAGAATTACAAGCTTTTCAGCAACGAGTATACCAAGACAAACAGAATTCACATTTCCTCTGGTCCGTCGAGAGCATTCAGTTCAGGGAAACATCGTTGACTGTTTACCAGTGTCCGTTTGTTCCAGCTCCTCGTTGTGTGGTCGTTGTGTGTGGTCGTTGTGTGGTCGCACATCATTATGCAGTTGACTGGATTGCAATTGACAGTGTTTGCCACATATTTGCATTTTTTGGACGATAGCGGCATCAGTAGTCAAGGACGACATGAAAAACTGGTAAATGTTTTCCCCAGAAAAAAAGTCAATGACTGTATCACTCGCCATGTCGGTATTTTTCGAGAGTATAAAATATAAAATCGTAAATCCGGCTTTCTACTCTCCATTTCATCAGCACTGGTGCTCTGGCACAGAAAGCATTTTAGCAAACCTTAAACAAGCTCAGATCAGGCCTTTCATCTTCAATATAAAGGCCAGGATACCGTCACATTTGCATGCACACATTGAGTCAGGGGCCTTTACACACATGCACGCACACATGCATGGATAGTATACACTCCTTTGCACATGTGCGCACGCACACACGCACGCACGCACGCACGCACGCACGCACGCACGCACGCACACACACACACACACACACACACACACACACACACACACACACACACGAGAGCGAGCGCACGCACACACTGACATTCATAAACCTTCAAACGTCCATAAAACAGCTTCCCCGGTGAACTTCTTGTAAGTCACCAGTTCTCCACATTAGCCTGCTTAGTTAAAAGAAGAAAAACAACATCTCCCCATGCTTGTTATGTTAAAATACCGTTCACGGTCTTCACCACAATTGGAGGCAGTCTCTGGCTGGGGGCGTACGGAGTTATTTGCTCCAGCATGACACCCATGATAGGAGCAGCATGTTCACTTAATCCTTTATGTTAAGAGGGTTGGTGTTGCAACATCAGCAGAATGTTAGCTGCTGAGTATTTAGCCTTGGGCCAGTGTGATTTCTAGTCCTGTGTGTGTGTGTGTGTGTGTGTGTGTGTGTGTGTGTGTGTGTGTGTGTGTGTGTGTGTGTGTGTGTGTGTGTGTGTGTGTGTGTGTGTGTGTGTGTGTGTGTGTGTGTGTGTGTGTGTGTGTGTGTGTGTGTGTGTGTGTGTGTGTGTGTGTGTGTGTGTGTGTGTGTGTGTGTGTGTGTGCGCATGCGTGCGTGTGTGTAGGACCATTAAGCTTTTATTCTTTTTCTTTACTGCTCGACTCCTTCTGTCTGCAAACAGACATGTCCTCTCGTCTGCAGGCTATGTGGCACTTGTCCAACTCTCTCTCTCTCTTTCTGTCTGTCCGTCTATGTCTCTCCTCCGCTTTCCATTTGCATCAGTGTGCGGTTATTTAAACCGAGAGGGTGGTCTTTTTTTTTTTTGGTTTTGTCTATGGTCAACTGTAACTGAACTGCATTCATAAAGAAATGGAGATTCCATATGGTCTCCACCACTTTGTCTTTGTCTTTGACCTAGTGTTTTTTGGAGCGGTGAAAGCGCTCCCAATAGACAGGTATGTCCGTGGGTATGTCCCTGGCTGGGTGGCTGGGTGGCTGGGTGGCTGGCTGGCTGGCTGGCTGGCCGTGTCCGTAGCCTGGCAATACCTTGAGTGGCCACACACAACACACTAGTTAAAGGAGGGGCGCTGTTTTGTGCAGGCCAGGCACACTCACCACTCACTCACAGGCACAGTTTACAGTTTAGGCATTTAGCAACACACAGGGTATAGCTGCTCAGATTCACCGCTCCACTTCGAACCGAGGTTTGATTTTCTTTCAAACGCCACCATTGAATGAGCTACAAGGGTTCTTTGTCGCATCTTTTGTCCGGGCTCTGTGGCTTGAGGAAAAACATTCAATGTCAAACACTTGTACAAACTAAACAAGACGTCGTCTAATGACGACGCGGCTTCACATGGATCTGGGACTTCATGTGGTCAGTCTCTGACAGCAGACATCCATGACATATCTCTGACTCATGACTTCATATTAGGTTTCTGGCTGATTCGATCGGCATTGTCGTTCATTATGAAATGAAAGTTATTTATAATATATATATATATATATATAAAACAGATGACAAAATGGGGGAGGTACGTCCGCTGCCTGCTGGCAGTGAGCAAGACATTTGCCGCTGATCAGTCCCATGGTTTGCAGGATTTGAACCCGTAGAGACTCGCAGACAGTCACACACACAGACACACAGACAGTCACACACATAGACACACGGACAGACCCATTTCTAGACTCCTTCATAGCCACGCTGTAAAGCAGTGATTCTCAAAGTGGTTCCCAGGGTCCCTTGAGGGAGTTCCAGATACACCTTTACAGGTCTGTAACTCTCAGAGACATCCTTGGAATTACACGGTTTGGGAACCATTGCCGTGAAGAACTACCTGATTGATTTGTGTTCATGGGGAAGGGGGGGGGGGGGGCTTTCCTTGTGTTGTGCTTTGGATCAGGGAATTGGAGACGCGTATTAAAAGGAAAGGAAGTCACATGAAATGGGCCAGTACTTGTCACACACATTAAGACAACCGCGCAGCCGCTGTGCGGTCTGACCGGCCCACTGTGAGTTCCTTCTAACTCACTTAAAGGGGAAAACATCATAAGACTCTGGTGAAAATTAGATTTTCTCTGTGCAGGGTCTTCATCAGTTCGTATAATAGCCTGTATTCATTACAATTGGAGTCTCTTCATCTCATGTTCAATGGTATGATCTTATTTTTCATTGGTAACTTAATTTGTAGTGAAACTGAATTTCTGAAACAATTTATACCCTTTGATGTTAAAAAAAGAAAGGACGAAAAGAAAAGAAATCTCGTTATAACCCTACAATATCTTATCTTTGGACAGTACGGCCAGTCTGCACAACTGTGTGACACTCAAACCACTTATTATAACCCTATTAGCTGACCGGGGTCCCCAAGGAGTCTATCTTTAGCCACGTCCTTTTTTTTTTTTTGGCTCTACACCGAATTTCTTTACCAAAAATAGACGATCTACGAGTTCAACTGTGACATACCCATTATAGTAGGGATGCTTGGATGCAAGTGGCAAAAACAAATGCAATTACAGTATTTTCCGGACTATAAGGCGCACTTAAAAGCCTTTAATATTCTCAAAAAACGACAGTGCGCCTTATAGTCCAGTGCGCCTTATATATGGATCATTCATTGACATTGACATTCCCTTTAGCACAGCTCCATCTGT
This sequence comes from Nannobrachium achirus, assembly GCF_963921795.1. NCBI lineage: Eukaryota > Metazoa > Chordata > Actinopteri > Myctophiformes > Myctophidae > Nannobrachium > Nannobrachium achirus. The sequence goes on from NC_137830.1 coordinate 47,554,659, forward strand.
TGGATGCATAACGCAACGGTAGCGTCTATTATGTGCGCCTTATAGTCAGGTGCGCCTTATATATGAAAACAGTTTGAAAATAGACCATTCATTGACAGTGCGCCTTATAGTCAGGTGCGCCTTATAGTCCAGAAAATACTGTATTTTAATGTTGGCTGTTGACTTTTGAAACTCAGTCTTTGTGTCTGTCTGTCTGTCTGTCTGTCTATCTGTCCTCAGGTTCAGATGTATTTCTCTTGCCTGCCAGAGGACAAGGTGCCGTACGTCAACAGTCCAGGAGAGAATCACCGCATCAGACAGCTCCTGTACCAGCTGCCCCCACACGACAACGAGGTAGAGAGACAGAGAGATGTGTGTGTGTGTTAGGGCATTCACCAAATATTCGAATATTCAAATATTCGAATATCAAAGTCACTATTCGACGTTTTTCACCGAAGTCAAATATTCACTTTTTTTTTGTATTGTTTTCACTTTAAAAAAAGATATAGTTTATAAAGCTTGGCTAGATAGGAAGTCATACGAATGAGTTGTCAATGCCCCTGGTGGGTGAATTTGTTAATGCTCCATACCAGGGGTTCTCAAACCTTTTTTAGGCCGTGACCCCCAAAATACACATATTTGAACTGAGGATCCCCACCCTGACAAGCACTTGGAATGTAGGTATTACATTTAATGTGACTTGGTTCCGCAGGTAAATATTGTGAAAATGGCCGATCTACATGCTCACAACGCCTCGCAACGCGAGGCGTTGTGAGCATGTAGACCGGCTATTTTCACAATGTTCGCCTCTTGCTTACTAATATTTGACAGTTTGGCCAGTCCTGTTGAATATTCAACTATTCAAATACTTTGAGGTCGAATAATTCGAATACTCAAAATCACTATTCGTGAATGCCCTAGTGTGTGTGTGTGTATCCTTGTGTGAGAAATAGCCTACAGATAGGAGAGAGAGGTTTATGTCGCTCATGCTAATAAAGCACATCAAATTGAAGCGGACTGAACTGAGCATAATGAGCTCTTCAGCACTGATCTGTTCTGCTAGGGCGAGGTGTTGGACGTTCATGACTGCATGTTCAAACTGGACTCAACTGGATTGCACCAGGGGTGCAACAGTTAATCAAACTAATTGGTTTAATCGAAGAAAAGAAAAGAAGAAATCTAGAAAGCTCACAACTTGAGCTTGTAGGTATTTTCAAAATGAATTGCACGACGCCGAATTATTAAGAATAACACGTAAGTGGTTAGTGCTTCTTCTCAGTTATTTGATTTATATCGGAAAAAGTAGTCGATAGAATAGTCGCTAAGTAAATAATGGACAGCTGCAGCCCTGTGCTGTAGTGCTGGGCGTAGCTGGGTTGGAGAGAGACATCAGCAAGATTCGTGAGCTGCTGTGATAAGAGAAGGATTTCAAATGGAACCCAACCACCTTAAAAACCATTGTATATATCCCTGCTCTGCCTGCACGTAACCGTGATGCATGGAAACTGTTTTCACCTGTATATATTTTGTTTGTATTGTATTGTGTACACTTCTGCTTTGGCAATGTAAACGTATGTTTTCTCATGCCAATAAAGCCCTTTGAATTGAATTAAATTGAATTGAATTGACATCATGACTGGCAGTGTTGCTGACGCCAGAGCCAGCACAGTCTCAGCAAAGACAAACACACACTCCCATGAGTCCCTCTGGCCAAACGTTAGTGACCTGGGAACAATTAAAACGAGTTAAGCCCGACATGTCCCGTACACTATCTTTTACGGTTGTGTAAACCCATGTAGTCTTTGTGAACCGTCATTGTCCTGATTCTCTTTGTTAGCTGAGTTTACATCAGGAGATATTGTGTGTGTGTGTGTGTGTGTGTGTGTGTGTGTGTGTGTGTGTGTGTGTGTGTGTGTGTGTGTGTGTGTGTGTGTGTGTGTGTGTGTGTGTGTGTGTGTGTGTGTGTGTGTGTGTGTGTGTGTGTGTGTGTGTGTGTGTGTGTGTGTGTGTGTGTGTGTGTGTGTGTGTGTCCACAGACCACCCCCTGTAGTCCCTTCTCCATTCTCCTTCACTGCCTCAACCTTACAAACATATGCGTGCGTGTTTGTGTGTGTGTGTGTTTGTGCAGAACACACACACACACACACACACACACACACACACACACACACACACACACACACACACACACACACACACAGAGCGCTTGACTGAGCAATTTTATGATGTTTGCTGGCAGACCTGAGGGTTGAGGAAGCAAGCTGGCGGAAGATTCCTGACATAGCTGTGGTTTACTAGGATAGGTGTGTGTGTGTGTGTGTGTGTGTGTGTGTGTGTGTGTGTGTGTGTGTGTGTGTGTGTGTGTGTGTGTGTGTGTGTGTGTGTGTGTGTGTGTGTGTGTGTGTGTGTGTGTGTGTGTGTGTGTGTGTGTGTGTGTGTGTGTGTGTGTGTGTGTGTGTGTGTGTGTGTGTGTGTGTGTGTGTGTGTGTGCATCTGTGTGCAATTGTGAGAGCCAGAGAGAGAGCCACAGTCCGAAAGAGAGAGCGTTCATGGTGTGACATGCAAGGGAGAGAGATGGCGTGGGTGAGTCCACGTGTGAGTGCGTGTGCGTACCTCATCATCATTTCCAGTTGTTTAGAGAGGACAGCGGAGGTGGTTGTTAGGATAGGTTCTCTCCCGTCCGTTATCTGCACTTTCATCTCCATCGCCAAACACGAGGCGGAGGGCTCGGGTTTTGCCCTCGTGCCATCCTGTCAACGCGGCCTCCTGGGGGGACGAGGCTGAAATCGACCCCTATGACCAAATAAGGGCTCAGAGCAGATGCACTTAACACTGAACGTTGCATGCAAAGAAGGAATGATGTGGTCTTTTTTTATTTATTTCAACTCTCTACCTCTGGCCTTTTTCCTTTCCAATCCGTCTCTTTCCTGCTCTCTCGTTAAGTGCTGGGCGACATGACCTCAACCCGTTTGAGAGTAATCGTGAGATTAGGTCAAACCTTTGTCTCAATTTCAATTAATGATTTGTTTTGGTGAAAATAGCAGATCTACAACCTCACAGCGCGTCACGACGGATTGCGTTGCGGTCTTGCACGTCGACTATTTTACCTATTTTTGCACTAATCAGACTACCCAATTTAGTCGATTACATTTATGTTGATTCGTCAAGATTAAATCCGTTATTGGTTCCAAATGTCTGTTTCAATATATCGTCGTTGTCGGGCGGAAACCTCGTATCTCCAAGTTTGAAGTTTGTACGTTTTTTCACCAAGCAAAGCCCTGCTTCATCATACAAGGCTGCGCACAAAGGTAGTGAAAACAGCCGATCTGCAAGCACACAACGCCTCGCGGTGCAAGGCGTTGTGTGCTTGTAGATCTGCTATTTTCACTAGTTTAGTTCATTTTAAAAAATGATAAATACAAAACGAACGGTCCTGGACATAGGAGGTTTTCACCCGACGACGACGACGACGACGACGATATTTTCGTTTAGTTGCCCATACCAGCCCTATCTCTCGCCCCCCTGTCTCTCCGTGCACCCCATTCCCTCCCTCTGTTGTGGTCTCTTTCTTTTCCCTCTCTAACCCTCTCCATGTGATCTCTCTCTCTCTCTCTCTGCCAGGTGCGTTACTGCCAGTCTATGAGCGAGGAGGAGAGGAGGGAGCTACACATGTTCAGCGCCCAGAGGAAGAGAGAGGCGCTGGGCCGAGGAACACCCAGGATCCTGCCCCGAGCGCTGCAACACACCCGCTGTGAGAACGTATGTGCCACACACACACACACACACACACACACACACACACACACACACACACACACACACACACACACACACACACACACACACGCACACGCACACACACTTACAGATGGCTGAGTGGCCAGGATGCACAAACACAAAAGAATGCACGGTTGGGGCGCGCACAAATAAATGTAGGCTATACACAAAGGCAATAACAACGCATTGGGGGGGGGGGGGGTTCAGTGCACGAGGGCGTGCATGTGAGGGCACTCACACACAAATGCAAACAGGTTGCGCACACATGAAGTCAATCAACGTACAGTATAACAAACAGAATTTCGCAGGGGAGCGCACGCACACACACACACACACACACACACACACACACACACACACACACACACACACACACACACACACACACACACACACACACACACACACACACACAATGGAGACCACCAGCTTCTGCCCTCCTTTCCTCGTGACACGGCCGTGAGGTAACCGTACCCAACAAGGGGGAACCAAACGTTAGGTCTTTATTTATTCATAACAACATGACACCCGGTGCCCCGTTGCCCAGTTGTGTTGCGGCCCGAGGCGGAGATTCTGATTGGCCAGTGCGGCTGGGTTTTAATCACGGACATAAACCTCCTCGTTAGGTAGAGGGAGAGGAAGCCAGGAAATTGGGAGGCTGGCGCTGAGGCCGAGCGGAGAAGGTCGAGCCTCACCGCAAGGAATTTGACCAATTTCCTGCCGTTTCCGTCCGCACCTCGGTGTGCACCCTGCAGATAAATGAGATGTGCCCAGTGTTGATTTCGTCGACTAAAACTATGACGAAAAATTTGTGTCGACTGCGTTTTTTTCACTGACGAAAACTAAATAAAAACTAAGCTGTGATGACTAAAACTACAAGCTCACAACACGTCGCGCTGTGATGCGTTGTGAGCTTGTAGATCGGCTATTTTCAGCATGCAACCAAGTGTAAAATCAGTCATTACGATGCCATCAAGGCCTGCCAAAATAGATTTTAGTTGACTAAATCAACTGTAGATTTAGTCAAATAAAATCTCATGATATTTAGTCGACTAAAATTAGACTAAAACCAAAACTTTTCAGAAGACTAAATTATGACTAAAACTAAATGAGATTTTATTCAAAAGACTATGACTAAAACTAAATCAAAATTTGCTGTCAAAAACAACACTGGATGTGCAATGTTAGGGCTGCGATGATCATGGACATTTTAGGTGATGATTTTTTTGTCCTGCAAATAACTGCGATTAACTGCATTTACTTCCATTTTTGTCATTGAACAATGGAACATATAAATAAAATAAGTTTGACATTTATGTTTGCCATTCAAGCTTTAGTGAACAATGAATGCACAGGACAGATATGACGAATAACTAAATATACTAAATATACAATGACCAGTCCGAATAATCAAAATAAATGATGTACTAACTAAAGCCAAAATAGACCATATTTGTGCCGAGCCCTATACAGACCTCTGTCTTACAGGTTCCTGTGAGGCTGAGAGGTCTTTCTACTCCTTGCTGTTGTCAGTCCAGAAAACCTCAAAATTTGAAGCGGATATTTGGTGTCAAACGTGTGGTTTGTGCTCACCATCTCGCACAGCCCCCAAAAACAACAGCCTGGTTTTAATGAGAGCTTATCGCTGGGTTTATGGAGGGGAGTGAATCAGATGGAGGATGGGAGACGGTGTAGCTGGGGCGTCGGACCAAATTCTGGGCCCTGGGTACAAGGATTCACTGCGGGGCCCCTGTGCTTTAACTATTGAAAAATAGCAGATATACAAGCTCACAGCGCGGCACCGAGTGCCGCGCTGCGAGCTTGTAGATCTGCTATTTTTGAAAAATCATAAAACTCTTTGAATATTTCAAATCCTTGTGAGGTTTTTTGAAAAACCTATGTTTCTATGTCAGTGGAGCTCAAACCTTTTCATGTGAAGGACCCCCAAAATGGTATGCATTTGGCCACGGAACCCCATCCCAAAATATTGAGTTCCAGGGACCACCCAGAAGCAAAATTTGAGTTACAAATGTTCGCTTAACAAATACATATATTCAAAGATTTGCACACATTTTCACGACTTTTCAAAAATAGCAGAAGTGAGCTTGTATATCTGCTATTTTTCAATAGCTAAAGTATAAAATAATTAAGGCCCCTCCATCACCTTGGGCCCTAGTAACTCAGTCCCACTTTCCTACCCCATGTGACGCCCCTGGGAGGAGGCTCCAGAGAGTTCTCTGTCATTGTAATCACTAGTATGCCATCAGCGGGCGCCGGTCGGTCACAAACATAAATTCCGGAGCCCCTCAAGCACGTTAACCCTGGTGTCCCTATTTCGGGCACGTCATTATAGGAAATGTTCAAACAATGTAGAACCTAGCTTGGGAGCCATAAGATATAAGCTCACAACGCATCGCACTGCGGCGCGTTTTCCACCCGGTAGAGATTGTCTGTTCTCGCCATTTGTCGTACGACGAAGTGTATATATAAGCGGTCTTAAGTGGTTAAGCGAGCCCATGACTGTGTGTTCCTATTAAAAACATCCTCTCACTGGCATGTCCCCGTTGGCTTACAATGAAACCAAAGATGAACTCGCTGCTAGTTAAGATGCTTTTGGCATGCCCGGGCCCTGGCCACGGAACCTGCCCACATCCTGTGTGAGGGGAGGCCCGGGTTTTGGCGGAACGGGTTGCTGTATGTGGGCCTGGGGTGGAGGGGGGTGGAGGGGAGGGGGGTGGAGGGGGCACGCCACAGGGCACGCCATCCAGGAAAGACAGGCTCAGCCATGCTAATCCTCACGGACAGCAGATGGGACCTATCAGAGAGAGACGAAGGCAAACACAGGGATGCGAGGTCACTCTGCGAGGTTCGCAGACGCGAGACGGCGTTTTTTTTACGAATGTCCATGAGTTCGGACGCACGTATTCTTCTCTGCGCTACAGTGTAAAATACATGCGTAGAGTTGGGTACCTCTACGTGCAGACACACACGGATAAATGCATTCATGTCATACACTCCCCCCCCCCCCCCCACACACACAAACAGTTCCTCCCAAAACACATTTTGTGTCTCTCTCTCTCTCTCTCTCACACACACACACACACACACACACACACACACACACACACACACACACACACACACACACACACACACACACACACACACACACACACTAGAACACACACACACTAGAACACACACTTTATCAGGCTCCGGTTTCACTGTGCCGTAACTCCAGGGGACACACGACACCCCTGTATCCAAGCGCCCTGTCCGGCCTGGTAATAATGACTAACAGCTGGGCACGGTGTCCCATGGCAGGCCCACGGTGTCTCATGGCTCCTCTGGGTTATATAAAGACTGGAGACTGTACCTTCAGACACGCTCTGATGAATTCTCACTGGAGTCATATGATCCCTGAACTTGGGACCAAGGCCCAGAGTTTCTGTTTTAAGTTTACAGTGCAGGACAACAGAAAGGCTGTCTAGAGACGGCCTGCTCTGATCTATGAGTGACTCGTGTTCTGCGCGGGGAAAATGTTGCATTTGCATTTTACGGCGTTACGCGCAATGTTTTTCTTTTGTGTCCAACATGATGAGCGTTCTGCTAGACCAACTCCCAACAGTTGTGTGTGACAGTAGATCCACTGTTTGTAAGTGAACCACAATAAAGGGTGTGGGAATGCTCCTGGAAGGATCTTGAATGACCGAGGAGAAAACGAACGAAGGAAAGCGCATGATTTCGCTCAGATTGCATCCTTGCTTACCAAGTCCACATTTGTGTCACCAAAGTGAAGGGGCGTTCAAGAGAATGTTCCCTCGGTCAACAACGGTTTAGAAGAGATTATATTCCATTATCTTCTATTATCAAATGTGTTATTGCTGCTATACCGAGCTATCTCTGGCTGAAACATGGATCTGTTTTCAATAGATCGTGTTCCATTGGCACTTACAGTATGGTCACCTGTTGTTTAGTTTCCTTTGTTTGAGCGTCGGTGTCAACTGAAACGACCAGGATGATGGATATGTTTTGAATGGATATCCCCTGTAATGATGGATATGTTTTGAATGGATATCCCCTGTAAGCCGGCAGTTGCGTGTGGCACATTCCTCAGGCGTCGTAGGCACGAGGAGAGGGACTAAAAACATATTTGGAGTTGGTTTCCCTGTAATGCAGTGTCCTGTAACATATAATTTAATATCATTTAAGGTTTATATCCAATATGGCACGGAGATGAACACAGAATTCCAGAGCTATTTTGAAAAGGTATCCTCCTTGGTCCCATTCTGACCCCCCCATACCCCCCCATACCCCCCCCCCCCCCCCCCCAACAGTCCTGTGTCCTTGAGCAAGGCACCGAACCCCATACCTGGCTCCAACCATTGTGAGTCACTATGGATAAGCCCATAAGCTAAATGCCTCATAATGGAAAATGTGAAAGTGACCATGTCATCCACTTAGCATTTTAATGAAAAGGTCACAAGTTCCATCTCCTCCGATGTGTTTGTGTCCTTTCAACATGTCCTTGACTTAAGGTGGTTGCACACTGCTGCGTTTTTCGTTGCGAAATGCGTTTTTCAGGGCAAGGAGAGAGAGAGAGATAGAGAGAGCAAGGGACCGAGTGGTGCGCGAAACGGGCGGCAGTGTGCAAACGTGACTGACATAACGTGAGGTTGACTTTTTATTTGCGTGCTCTGAAATTCACTCCGATATTCGGCCCGAAAAACGCAGCAGTGTGCAACCAGCTTAAGACCCTGAACCCCCACACGTAAACCCATTGTGTATCACTGTACCGTAAAGCATAAAAGTTCAACATACCATCATGACCATACGACTTCCCTCGCAAGGGGCCCTGTTCCCTAACCACTTCAGCATATTATCGTTTATACTTCCTTGTATGACAAATGGCGAAAACAGCCTATCTACACGTTTGTAGATCGGCCATTTCAGCTCTTTTTGAATAGTTTTGATGTGCGCACAGCGGGGAGGCCAAGCTAGAAGCGGTTAAACCATTCGGACGACGTAAAACACGTAAAATCAACCCGCCGTTTGTTTGTGTTTGTATTTCCAGTGCAGCGGGAGCATCAACGGAGGGGAGATGGCCATCTTTGCGTCCAGAGCGGGGCCGAGTCCCTGCTGGCACCCGGCGTGCTTCGCGTGCGCCACGTGTCAGGAGCTGCTGGTGGACCTCATCTACTTCCACCAGAACGGAAAGATCCACTGTGGACGGCACCACGCCGAGCTCCTCAAGCCCCGCTGCTCCGCCTGTGACGAGGTAGGTTGAGGAACATCGTGGCTGCAGACGGGGGCACTGAAGATTAGGGTTGTCGCGATCGTGACATTTGTGTTTGACGATTAACCCATTTAGGCTTAGAATTATTGAATGCTTTAGCTATAGAAAAATAGCAGATATACAAGCTCACAGCGCGGCACCGAGTGCCGCGCTGCGAGCTTGTAGATCTGCTATTTTTGAAAAAGTCGTGAAAATGTTTGCAAATCTTTCAATATATGTATTTTTTTTAACTCAAATTTTGCTTCTGGGGGGTCCCTGGAACGAAATATTTTGAGATAGGGGTCCGTGGCCAAATACATATCGTTTTGGGGGTCCTTGACATGAAAAAGTTAAGACAAGAACAGACTAACTGAGCTCCAAGTGAAAAGGACCTTTTCTTTGACAATGGCTAGCCAGATTGCTGACATAGAAACATCGTTTTTTGGAGCGGTGAAAGCGCTCCCAATAGACAGGTATGTCCGTGGGTATGTGGGTGGGTGGCTGGGTGGCTGGCTGGCCGTGTCCGTCCGTAGCCTGGCAATACCTTGAGTGGCCACACACAACACACTAGTTAAAGGAGGGGCGCTGTTTTGTGCAGGCCAGGCACACTCACCACTCACTCACACGCAACACACACACACACACACACACACACACACACACACACACACACACACACACACACACACACACACACACACACACACACACACACACACACACACACACACACACACGCACACACACACACGCACATATAACACAGAATCAAAAACATAGATCTAGAACACATAGAATCAAAAACATAGATCTAGAACACATAGAATCAAAAACATAGATCTAGAACACATAGAATCAAAAACATAGATCCAGAACATATAGAATCAAAAACATGGATCTAGAACACATAGAATCAAAAACATAGATCTAGAACACATAGAATGTAAAAACATAGACCTAGAACACAGAATCAAAAACATAGATCTAGAACATATAGAATCAAAAACATAGATATAGAACACATAGAATCAAAAACATAGATCTAGAACACAGAATCAAAAACATAGATCTAGAACATATAGAATCAAAAACATAGATCTAGAACATATAGAACCAAAAACACCTATAGAATCAAAAACATAGATCTAGAACACATAGAATCAAAAACATAGATCTAGAACACAGAATCAAAAACATAGATATAGAACATAGAGAATCCAAAACATAGATCTAGAACACATAGAATCAAAAACATAGATCTAGAACACAGAATCAAAAACATAGTATCAAAAACACCATATAGAATCAAAAACATAGATCTAGAACACATAGAATCAAAAACATAGATCTAGAACACATAGAATCAAAAACATAGAACTAGAACACATAGAATCAAAAGACATAGATCTAGAACACATATAATCAAAAAACAGATCTAGAACACAGAATCAAAAACATAGATCTAGAACACAGAATCAAAAACATAGATATAGAACACATAGAATCAAAAACAGACACACACACACACACAGGGTATAGCTGCTCAGATTCACCGCTCCACTTCGAACCGAGGTTTGATTTTTTTCAAAAAAATCTTAGAAGGATTGAAAAGACACTTATAGAATCGGGTCAAAATTCAAATTTTCACAATTTTTCAAAAATAGGTGCCGCGCTGTGAGCTTGTATATCTGCTATTTTTGAATAGTTAAAGCATAAAATAATGATACACTAATGTGTACCCGTTCTAATTGCTATGCAAATAATTGCCGACATGGGAACGATGCTGTTATTAGTCCCGGTTTTGTTTGTACATGGATGCTGTGCAGGCTATTTCTGACTAATGTCTGGTTTTGTGTTATGGTTTCATATTTATAGGATGTAGGATTTTTTTTGTGCTCCCCATAGAATATCTTGCATGCTGCTCAGATTCTCAGAGCTATTCCGCCCTTACAACTCAGGTAGGGGCCATGGGCAATCTGACTGGCATAGCGATAAGCAGGCATGATCGCATAAAATTGGCACGTTGACATTTTATTCACATGAGGAGCGCAGTGGATCCATGTAGATCCAAGCGAGAACGTGTTGCTCCCCTTTATGCTTTTAGTATTAGTAGTAGCAGCAGTAGTTGTAGTAGTACTGTACACATTTCTGCTCTCTCTGCATTACTTGTGAATGAATCATTAAAGTACTGGTACTTTTACTCCACTATAATTATTTGAAAATTTTAGTTACTAGTTACTTATACAACAGGGCATTGATACTTTTACTTAATTAAAACATGCGTGAACACTTCTTCCGTCACTGATAGCTGTACATCATCCTCTCCCCCCAGATCATCTTCTCTGATGAGTGCACAGAGGCAGAGGGCCGACACTGGCACATGAAGCACTTCGCCTGCTTCGAGTGCGAGACGATGCTGGGCGGCCAGCGCTACATCATGAAGGAAGGGCGCCCGTACTGCTGCGGCTGCTTCGAGTCGCTGTACGCGGAGTACTGCGAAGCCTGCGGCGAGAACATCGGTGAGTCAGTAGGGAGGTTTCTTGTGAAACTCACCCCATGTCGAAGATGAAAAATGGCATCGGTCCATATGCCATATCCACGCTGTTTTATAATGAGCCTGAATGCATTTCTTTAGATTTTTTTTTTTTAATTTTTTTACCCACATCCTGTGGGAGATCGGCGCTCGTTTTCCAGCAATGGCCTACTTTTATCGCTTGCACGTTCATACAGGTAGACTCATTCACACTTGGGAGTGGCCTGTTACAGTCACAGTCTTGTACTGTTGGCCCGTTGAAGTAACTTGGATTTATTTGCCTCGTTCAAGGGCACCTTGGCTGTAGTCACCAAAGGAAGGTATATAGAGGGTTCATTCTCGTAGCCAGAGTTCTTCCTCTGAATCCTGGAAATGGCTACCTGCTATGCCTGTTAAAAGTAAACTCTTAGCCACTTAAACCCTGTATATGTTGTTGACCTGTGTCCCCCACGGGTCTAGATTTTGTCACCGTCTTTTTTTCCTCCACACCAGATCTCTTGGCTGAAAATAAGCCGATCTAGAACCTCACAACACGTCACAAAGCTACATGTTGTGAGCTTGTAGATCTGCTATTTTCGCAAGATGTTCACCCTAGAATAGGGACACGTGACTAAACATACATAACCGCAAACATAAATCTCATCTCTTATCTCCTTATTTTCTATCCTCCTCCATCCTTAGGCGTGGACCATGCCCAGATGACCTACGAGGGCATCCACTGGCATGCCACCGACCAGTGTTTCTGCTGTGTCCAGTGTAAGAGCTCCCTGCTGGGCTGTCCCTTCCTGCCGAAGCAAGGACGCATCTACTGTTCCAAGGCCTGCAGCCAGGGGGAGGACGTCCACGCCTCGGACTCGTCCGACTCCGCCTTCCAGTCGGCGCGCTCCCGCGAATCCCGCCGCAGCATCCGCATGGGCAAGAGCAGCAAGCCCGGTGACCAGTGGAGGCAGTCGCAGCTGTTCAACCCCCACCCCGCGGCCGCCGCCGCCGTTGCGGAGGCCTTGGCGGAGTACAAGTACGGAGACGGAGGTGGGGACGGGGACATGGATATCGTGGGACGCAAGTTGGCTCGCCTGGGCCTGGAGGAGAGATTCTGGCGGGAGAGAGAGGAGCAGGAGGCCGGCGCTGGAGAGGAGGAGGACCCGGAGGAGTGGGCCCAGCACGACGACTACATGACGCAGCTCCTGCTCAAGTTCGGCGACCGCGGGCTGTTGCATCAACCGCCGCAGGCTCGCGACGGCCCCAGTCCGGGGCCCGCCGGCGACCGAAGCAGGCAGGCCTGCGAGCCTTGGCTGAAACCTGGCACCGCGTCGATGGGAGTCACCGCCTCGTCGTCCTGCCCCAGCCCCGCCAGCCCCACCCAGGGACAAACCTACAGCCAGTCCCGGAGCAACAGCCTCAGCCCTGGGTTGATCAGTAAGAAGCACCTCCCCGACATGTACTGGACCCAGTCCCAGGACGGCCTAGGGGACTCGGCGTACGGCAGCCACCCGGGCCCGGCGAGCGCCAGGAAGATCCAGGAGCTGGACATAGACCAGGAGCAGGACCAGTGTGGGCCGAGGCAGCCCTTCTGGATGGACCCCAGGCAGTGGTACGAAGACTCCCTGGAGTGCATCACCGACGAGCTGAGGAAAGCCGAACAGGGCGTGGGTGACTCCATGGACTCGTTGGCTCTCTCCAACATCACTGGTAAGAGAGGGGGCGGGGCTTACATGAAGTGTTTCATAAGTTATCCACCACGCTCGGCTCGCCAACATGAAAGATTCAAGTAAAATATGAGTTGTTACATAAATGAGCTTTACGTCAGGGTGGGGAAGAGTAATGTACTCACCCACCATCTTGGATACAGGGTGGGGGTCGCTGAATTGTGGCTCCTACAGGCTGGTCGAAGGGAGTGGAATTGACTGAGACGGCGTGTATCTCTTAGAGACCGACCGTTTTTTTTTTTAGACGGCATCTGGCTATCTGCAACCTCCTCAGACCAGTAGTGGCGTAGTGCAATGTAAATCAAACTGCTTTTGTGGTCATACCTGCAGTTGCAAGATTGAGACATTTTGATTTGAAACTTGATAGTGTTTCAGAATGGCGGCGTTCATAATTATATTGGGTTTACATCAAGACAACTTTTTCTTTGTATGTTCAGGCTGTGATTCTTAAAGTCTCTCTCCCTCTTTCAGGTGCATCAGTGGATGGAGACAGTAAGGACAGGCCACTTCTCTATTCCCTCCATGGCCTCCAGGAGCCCACGGAGCCGCCTGCCGACGACTGCGAGAAGATGAGCAACATGGGAACGCTCAACTCCTCCCAGATGCACCACAGCTCCAACTCTCTCAACCTCAACCCCGAGCTGGAGCTCCACCTCCGCCAGCAGAGGTCCGCCCTGGAGGAGGACGAGGACGAAGAGGAGGAGCTGGCCATGGTGATGAGAGGAGGCGCCTCGCGCTTTTCGGCCCACCAGGAGGCGGCCGTTCCCCCCTCTCTCCTCCAGGCCCCGGCTCTCAGGAGGAGCAAGTCCCAGTCCTCCAGGCCTCCCCAGGTGGTCAAGTTCTCCGAGGACACCGTGGACAACGGATGCTACGGCCGCACGGAGGAGGCAGATCTCAGGCAGCACCCGATGAGCGAGCGTCCGCAGAGGAGGGCGTACCGACTGGACGAGCAGCAGGCCCGTGACAGGACGCGCCCGGCCAGCCACCACGGACGCAGCGGCAGGCACCACCACCGGCAAGGCAGGCCCCACCGGAGCCGCAAGGCGCGCTCTGACAACGCCCTCCACATGGTGCCCCTGGAGAGGGCACAGAGGCCTTATGAGCCCCAGCAGGGTCTGATGGAGTCTCAGGGTGGTGCCTGCCTCACCCAGTCCTCCGCCTCCCACAGACTTACCCCGGGGTACCCACAAACCCGCTCTGACTACGCCCTTCCGAGCTCGGCGCAAGGAGACCCGCGGGCGGAGCGTTTCGACCGGTTCTACGCTGACGACTTGGACGACTGGTGTTCGACCTGCTCCTCCTCCTCTTCTGACTCGGAGGAGGAGGGGTATTTCCTAGGCCAGCCCATCCCCCAGCCCCGGGCGGCGGGCCGGTACCAGTACTACGCGGAGGATTACCCCACCAGGGTCACGGCCCTGTCCCCACAGAGTAACGGCTCACGGACAGCCCGCAGGAAGGGCCACCGGGCCAAAAACTGCATAATCTCCTAACAGCCTGGACCAGTGGCAAAGGAGGCTGCTCTTACAAAAAGAAACACGTGAAAGGACAAAGTCCGATTTTCCGGTCAAATGACACTTTGGTGATTTGGCATGTAAAGATCTCTCACACATGCTCTGAGTATCAGCTGCTGCCTCTCTGATAATAATGTAGCTTACGTGGATGCCATCGTCAATTATTCCTCGACCGTTTGTTCATGGTAAATGCACATTGGAGATGACTTTAAAAGACACAGAGAGATTTGATGTTCTGACATTTCCTTGGACTGTACCGGGTAGCTGCCAATGACAAAATCAGATCTGTGCATCCAATGGTCAGAAGATCGGACGTGTCTTTTTGTAAAATCCAGCCTTTGGGACTTTTAGCACTAAAAGGTGTGTTCAGGAGTAAGGACTGGTACATCTGGATGCCTTCTTCACAGAATCACCCTGACCAGGAGTTGGTCATTGTTTAGAAATGGACCGATCAGTGATCAGTGGAAACAAAAAACTATGCACACTTTGAAAAGCAAAGCCGTTTCCTTACTCCCTCTCTGCTTTCAAGATTCGCCAGTAAAAGCATACGTTCATTTTTAAACGTTTTAAGATCCATGTTAACTATTGCAGTAATATCATCGTGTACATTACAATGGCAACACTATTGTGAACCCGGAAAGGCTGATAGGAAAAGGTAGCATTCTAGAACTAACCAAATAATTATTTAATAGTACGAAATAATGTATATATTAAGTTAAGATTTTATTACTGGTATTTTTGTACCCTTGGTTTAAAGAATTGTTTCTTTTGAAGTGTCATATAAAATGGCTCTGACCTCAATGCATTCAGAATCAAAGGTTGCCACGCCACGCAAGTCACATACTTCAGCTAAACCAATGGTTTTCAAAGTGGGGTCCAAGGAACTCAGGGGTCCTTAAGGGGGTTCCCAGCTAAATAAATGGGACCATTTGGTACCATATCTACACTATCATTTAATTAGCGGGCCCCCCTGGTTTTGGTCCATTTGTAAACTATGGGGGTCCATGGCTCGCATACATAGTAGTCTAAGGGTCCTTGAAATGAAAAAAGTTTGAGAATCCCTGAGCTTAACGGTCTAAAATTCATATTCTTCATGACAAAGTGCCACATTACCCGGTATCACTGTCTTATTTCAACATGTACTCTCCACAATACTCATTTTTGGTGTACAAAATATAAAATGTCATTAGCTCTTCTCTATCATAACCAGTTAAATGCTTTGTGATGTAAAGAAGCTTTTAATAAATACTCACCCCAAAGCTTTATGAAACATTGTGTCATGGTTGTCTTTCATAGAACAGAGTGGGTTCCGTTCTCTGCATCAGTGGTGTAAAGTAACTAAGTACATTTACTTAAGTACTGTACTTAAGTACAATTTTACAATTTTTTTTACTTAATTGGAGTATTAAAAAGTAAGTGTTATCTGAGTATGTCTTGAATTTCTTTCGGGCAGAAATCTTTATCTCTTTATATTTGTTTTAGTAATTAGTGCCCAGTGCCATACTTCGTCATTCTGTCACAGTGCGACAAGTTTTGAGCTTGTAAATCTGCTATTTTATCTACTTTTTTTTTTTAATTGGAAAATGTATTTAACTTCAAATGCGTTTAGTTATACTTATGTTAACTTTATGAACTTAAATACAAATAGCCTACATTGGACATGAAAAAGATTAACATTTGAATACTAGTCAATAAGCTACTAATATAGAAGTAATTAAAGCGGGCCATGTTTGCATGTTTGGAATTAGAACAGCTGAAATCAATACTTTCAGTATTCCGATATTAACCTGCAGGCCGCTTTAAATGAAAATGGGGGCCGCATGTGGCACTCAGCCAACCATACCATGTATGATCTAAATTCTGAAATGTAGGTTAAGTATTACATTCTCAGTCACATATGGTATGCCTGTGTGGCTCAAATGATGAACCAAGGGCTCACTGATCAGGTGTTGATGGTTCAAATCTCCTGAAAAACATTTTCACAGTCTGATCTAAAGTGTAAAAAGTGGTTTAACTATTATGTTCTCAATACCTTTATATGTCTGAGTGCCTGAAGAGATGAAGCCCTAAACAATTAAATGATCGACCAGGGGCCCTCGTGAGGGTTAATCCGTCCCTGAGTGGTCTAATGATCTGACTTTAAACAGAGAGGTTCCATATTCAAACCCCAGTCTACCTGTAGTTTGATGATGGAGTGCTTTGGAATGTTCTTTGTAAAGATATGCATGAGTGACTCAAAATGTCTTTGAAAATGCACTGGGCACCCTTAATTGCGACCGTTAGGTCGCAGTTACTACCAAAACCTCCACCGGCTGTCTGTCAGTCAGTCTGTCAGTCAGTCTGTCCGTCACGTCACACTTTTCCCCAACTCATATCTCCGCCACCGTTGCCCCAATCCATGCCAAACCTTGCACAAACACTCCTTGCCTGCCAATCCACAACCTCCAGGGACCCCCGGAGCTCCAGGGACCCCCTTCGCCGCCACCAAAAAGTGCAAAAATGACCAAATGACCACCCTAACGGGGCTGTTCACGGGGAATTCCCGGGGACCACCGACGGTTGGATGCAAAAGTGGTCGCACCCATAGTGGAGGACCCCCGCCACTGCAGCGCACATAAAATGCCGTAACTCGGGCTAGGAGCGACCGGGAGAGCCGGGGCCGGTACCCACGCGTCCGCCTCGGCGGTGCCAAGAGAGCCGTCAACATGAATCTGTCCCATATAGCGCCACCATCAGTCCCATTTTTTCAAACACATTTTTGGACTCTGCTCCAACAGATTTTGCCCAGAAATCATGCAAATCGGTACACAGTATGTCTACACTCATGTCTTCAACATGGATCTGTCCCATATAGCGCCACCATCAGGCTGATTTTTTCAAACACATATTTGTACACTGCTCCTACACATATTGCCCTAAAATCACGCTGCGACCTGACGGTCGCTTATCTCCCGATTAGGGAGTCTTACTGGTTTTCCGATAGTGCCTATCTTTTAGTATGTTGTATAGCTCGTGGAGACGAACGTGGAACGTGTGGACACATTGCTGTGAGACCCCTGGAACCCTACTTTTTTACGACAAATGCTAGTGCTAACAAATGCTAATGCTAACAAATGCTAATGCTAACGAATGTCAATGCTAACACCAACCACTACACAAGGTTGCACACACTTAGCGAGCTGCAGGAACACTTAAAATGTCTTAGAAATGTTCTCCTTAATTCTAAATCTAATCCTAGATTTTTCAAAGTGCGATAACTCGGAAACCAATAGGTTTTAAGCGCCCGTCTTTTAGTATGTTTTATAGCTCGTCGAGACGAACGTGTGGATATGAAACTATTTAAAAAAAAAAAAAATTGTCTTCAAAACCCCAAGAATTACATAAGACTATATATAGTATGTTGTCAGAGATCTGGTGGGAGGGGTTGTGTTTGACTTTTGCTCACAAAACATTCCCTCCTCCCCCTCCCCTCAATGACATGCACCAAACAGGTCATTGTCTTTGATGTTTCATTGATTAGAGAGAATCACTAACTATTCGACACTTGTATGGCTCAATCAATGACTGCAGTTCGGAGCCCTTTTGAAGTTCAAAGGGAGCAATTAAGAACTCTGGTGAGCCACGCAGCCACCCCTCCCTCCACTGTTTCTGTTGATTTTCAAAAGTTAGACGCACCCCTCCTCCGCATTGCATTGATTTCATTGGTCGGTTTCGGTCGGTTTGAGAAGCTTTCGGTAGCAAGAGACACGTCATATGACACATCCAGACCAAGAGATGCAGTTCACTCAGAGAGTGGGCGGGTCTATTGGCTGGAGCCAGGCTAGTGCGACCCCTGGAACCCTACTTTTTTTCAACAAATGCTAATAGGCCTACTAACAAATCCTGATGCTAACACCAACTACTACACAAGGTTGCACACACTTAGCGAGCTGCAGGCACACTTAAAAAGTCTTAGAAATGTTCTACACGTTCTAATGATCTAATCCTAGATTTTTAGAAAGTGCGATAACTCGGAAAACCATAGGTTTTAAGCGCCCGTCTTTTAGTATGTTGTAAAGCTCACCAAGACGAACGTGTGGATATGAGTTTAATTAATTTTTTTCTGATTGTCTTCAAAACCCCCAAAATTACATAAGACTAGTAGGCCTATGTCGTCAAAACATAAATTTTAAGTTTTTTATTTTCCGATAGTGCCTATCTTTTAGTATGTTGTATAGCTCGTCGAGACGAACATGTGGATGTGTGACACATTGCTGTGCGGCCCCTGGAACCCTACTTCTTTTTCAACAAATGCTAATACTAACAAATCCTGATGCTAACACCAACCACTACAAAAGGTTGCACACACTTAGCGAGCTGCAGGCACACTTAAAATGTCTTAGAAATGTTCTCCTTAAAAAACACTTTCTAAGCCGGCCGTACTTGCCCGTACTTGTCCGGACCACGCAATCAGCCGCTCGTACTTTCCCGTACTTTTAGCGTAAAAATGAAATTAATTATAATAAAAAAAAAAAAAAACAGTCGCCGGTCGTGCTCTGTCTCTTTAAGAAAGCATCTGAAGGGGTAAGAGGTCAGAGACGTGATGACGTCATCTGCAACGGAGAAACTGGGATCCACGGGCGGCCATTACGTGCCATTGTATTGTGTATGCAGCCGGTTGAGGAGCGCATCTCCTCGTCTTTTTCGATCAGACGAAAGACGAAATCAAGGCTTCGGAATGAGTGGATTACATGTGATTAGATCGACGTGCGTGCAACGAGGACGTGATGTACTTTCGAGCGCTGTTTTTTCTCGCGGTTTACCCCGTCTCGCTCCATGCAAATCAACGGAGGAAAACAGCCTTCAGCAGCATCAAAGTAGGTTGGCCGACCAAAAAATGTTCTTCATGCACGTTTTGCTGGCTTGCACTGAGCGATCCGAGCGCGTTGTTATCATTTGGTGCATTGCTTTTTTAAAACATGTTTATAAATAAATAGCAGATTGCACGGCAGTACCTCTGTACCCCTGTTTTTAAGGGGCTCCCTGGGGCTGGCAAAGGGTTAATTCTAAATCTAATCCTAGATTTTTCAAAGTGCGATAAATCGGAAACCAATAGGTTTTAAGCGCCTGTCTCTTAAAATGTTGTATAGCTCTTCGAGACGAACGTGTGGATATGAAATTAATTCATTTTTTTCAGATTGTCTTCAAAACCCCCAAAATTACATAAGACTATAGTAAGGCGCCAAAACATAGATTTTAAGTCTTACATTTCCGATAGTGCCTATCTTTTGGTAGGTTGTATAGCTCGTCGAGACGAACGTGTGGATATGAAATTAATTCATTTTTTTCAGATTGTCTTCAAAACCCCCAAAATTACATAAGACTATAGTAAGGCGTCAAAACATAGATTTTAAGTCTTACATTTCCGATAGTGTTGATCTTTCGGTATGTTCTAGAGCTCGTCGAGACGAACGTGTGGATGTGTGACACATTGCTGTGCGACCCCTGGAACCTTACTTTTTTCGACAAATGCAATCCAGCGCCCGTCTCTTAGTATGTTGTATAGCTCTTCAAGACGAACGCGTGGATATGAAATTAATTAATTTTTTTCAGATTGTCTTCAAAACCCCCAAATTTACATAAGACTGTCAAAACATAGATTTTAAGTCTTACATTTCCGATAGTGTTGATCTTTCGGTATGTTCTAGAGCTCGTCGAGACGAACGTGTGGATGTGTGACACATTGCTGTGCGACCCCTGGAACCTTACTTTTTTCGACAAATGCAATCCTAGATTTTTCAAAGTGCGATAACTCGGAAACCAATAGGTTTTAAGCGCCCGTCTCTTAGTATGTTGTATAGCTCTTCGAGACGAACGCGTGGATATGAAATTAATTAATTTTTTTCAGATTGTCTTCAAAACCCCCAAAATTACACAAGACTATAGTAAGGCGTCAAAACATAGATTTTAAGTCTTAAATTTCCGATAGTGTTTATCTTTCGGTATGTTGTAGAGCTCGTCGAGACGAACGTGTGGATGTGTGACACATTGCTGTGCGACCCCTGGAACCCTACTTTTTTTCGGACAAATGTAATCCTAGATTTTTCAAAGTGCGATAACTCGGAAACCAATAGGTTTAAAGCGCCCGTCTCTTAGTATGTTTTATAGCTCTTCGAGACGAACGCGTGGATATGAAATTAATTCATTTTTGTCAGATTGTCTTCAAAACCCCCAAAATTACATAAGACTATAGTAAGGCGTCAAAACATAGATTTTAAGTCTTAAATTTCCGATAGTGTTAATCTTTCGGTATGTTGTAGAGCTCGTCGAGACGAATGTGTGGATGTGTGACACATTGCTGTGCGAACCCTGGAACCCTACTTTTTTTCGACAAATGCAATCCTAGATTTTTCAAAGTGCGATAACTCGGATACCAATAGGTTTTAAGCGCCCGTCTCTTTGTATGTTGTATAGCTCTTCGAGACGAACGCGTTGATATGAAATGAATTCATTTTTTTAGATTGTCTTCAAAACCCCCAAAATTACATAAGACTATAGTAAGGCGTCAAAACATAGATTTTAAGTCTTAAATTTCCGATAGTGTTTATCTTTCGGTATGTTGTAGAGCTCGTCGAGACGAACGTGTGGATGTGTGACACATTGCTGTGCGACCCCTGGAACCCTACTTTTTTCCGACAAATGCAATCCTAGATTTTTCAAAGTGCGATTTGAAAAATCTTATCAGATTGTCTTCAAAACCCCCAAAATTACATAAGACTATAGTAAGGCGTCAAAACATAGATTTTAATTCTTAAATTTCCGATAGTGTTTATCTTTCGGTATGTTGTAGAGCTCGTCGAGACGAACGCGTGGATATGAAATTAATTCATTTTTTTAGATTGTCTTCAAAACCCCCAAAATTACATAAGACTATAGTAAGGCGTCAAAACATAGATTTTAAGTGTTAAATTTCCGATAGTGTTTATCTTTCGGTATGTTGTAGAGCTCGTCGAGACGAACGTGTGGATGTGTGACACATTGCTGTGCGAACCCTGGAACCCTACTTTTTTCGACAAATGCAATCCTAGATTTTTCAAAGTGCGATAACTCGGATACCAATAGGTTTTACGCGCCTGTCTCTTAGTATGTTGTATAGCTCTTCGAGACGAACGCGTGGATATGAAATTAACTCATTTTTTTTAGATTGTCTTCAAAACCCCCAAATTTACATAAGACTATATAGTAAGGCGTCAAAACATAGATTTTAAGTCTTAAATTTCCGATAGTGTTTATCTTTCGGTATGTTGTAGAGCTCGTCGAGACGAACGTGTGGATGTGTGACACATTACTGTGCGACCCCTGGAACCTTACTTTTTTCGACAAATGCAATCCTAGATTTTTCAAAGTGCGATAACTCGGAAACCAATAGGTTTTAAGCGCCCGTCTCTTAGTATGTTGTATAGCTCTTCGAGACGAACGCGTGGATATGAAATTAATTCATTTTTGTCAGATTGTCTTCAAAACCCCCAAAATTACATAAGACGGCGTCAAAACATAGATTTTAAGTCTTAAATTTCCGATAGTGTTTATCTTTCGGTATGTTTTAGAGCTCGTCGAGACGAATTTGTGGATGTGTGACATATTGCTGTGCGACCCCTGGAACCCTACTTTTTTCCGACAAATGCAATCCTAGATTTTTCAAAGTGCGATAACTCGGAAACCAATAGGTTTTAAGCGCCCGTCTCTTAGTATGTTGTATAGCTCTTCGAGATGAACGCGTGGATATGAAATTAATTCATTTTTTTCAGATTGTCTTCAAAACCCCCAAAATTACATAAGACTATAGTAAGGCGTCAAAACATAGATTTTAAGTCTTAAATTTCCAATAGTGTTTATCTTTCGTAATGTTGTAGAGCTCGTCGAGACGAACGTGTGGATGTGTGACACATTGCTGTGCGACCCCTGGAACCCTACTTTTTTTCCGACAAATGCAATCCTAGATTTTTCAAAGTGCGATAACTCGGAAACCAATAGGTTTTAAGCGCCCGTCTCTTAGTATGTTGTATAGCTCTTCGAGACGAACGCATGGATATGAAATTAATTCATTTTTTTAGATTGTCTTCAAAACCCCCAAAATTGCATAAGACTATTAATAGTAAGGCGTCAAAACATAGATTTTAAGTCTTACATTTCCGATAGTGTTTATCTTTCGGTATGTTGTAGAGCTCGTCGAGACGAACGTGTGGATGTGACACATTGCTGTGCGACCCCTGGAACCCTGCTTTTTTTCGACAAATGCAAATGCTAACAAATGCTAATGCTAACAAATGCTAATGCTAACAAATGCTAATGCTAACACCAACCGCTACACAAGGTTGCACACACTTAGCGAGCTGCAGGCACACTTAAAATGTCTTAGAAATGTTCTCCTTAATTCTAAATCTACACTAATATAATGGATATGAGTTTAATTCTTTTTTTTTTCAGATTTCAGATATGTGTACACGTGGATACAGGTGTGTGCAAGATGTGTTACAGTAATACACTACACTTCTTTTGTATGAGATACTAGAATGACAAAGTAGGACGTAGCAATATGCAATGTGGCCCTCTGGAGTGAAGGTGGAAATATAGTGGCCCTCTCCATCATCAAAGTTGCCCACCCCTGCTGTAGACAATATATATGCCTTCCGGTTGGTTCCAAGATTTCTAGCGGAAGTGCTGCGTTTAACGGAAGTTACGTTAGGGGAAAACCGGGGAGGCTCACTTCCGGGGAAGCTCACACGGCGCAAGTTGAATGCTTTCTGCCTTATATTGTCACCAGGCTTTTCTCTTGGCAGACGAGTAAAGCCTGGCTACGCGAGGCTACTGACAAATAGGAGATTTGTGAATGTACGTAGTGAAAGAGGACATATTAGTGGGTGTGACAAAATGTGACATATAGCTCTGTTTTCACAATACTGTACCCCCTCCAACTGTATATATGTTTTTTTAACTGTTTTTAATATATTTTGACATTTGCTTTGGCAATGTAAACGTATGTTTTCTTATGCTAATAAAGCTCCTTTGAATTGAAATTGAATTGGTGTGAGAGGAGAGGAGGCAGAGGACAGTGAGATGGAGGCGGATGATTTGCTGTGGCGACCCCTGAAGGGAAAAAAAGAAGAGGACCCGGACCACTTCAGCGCTACAGTATGCGGACTCCGAAGAGCGAAGAATAATATTAGGTAGTGGTTCTCAACCTGTGGGTCGGCCCGAATTATTTTGGGGGGTCCCCAGATGTTTAACTTTATGTGCAACCTTGTTTTCTCACTCAACAATAAACAGACCAACATAAGGTTTAAGTGTATAGAGGGTATCTGCACATTTCTAAAGTGACAATTTAAGGACTTTTTAATACCTCTAAAATGACAAATTAAACATAGAGGCAGACATTTTGAAAATAGCCAATCTACATGTGAGCATGTAGATCTGCTATCTGCTATTTTCACAATAGAACCGTACGTGTTATACAAAATGTAACGCCTCAACTCTTAGTGCTCGTCAGGGTGGGGGGGTCCCCAGTTAAAATATGATTATTTTGGGGGTCGCGGCCTGAAAAGGTTGAGAACCACTGATATAAGGTACAGTTTCAAGAAGGGACCAGCACCACCTGCTTGGCCCCTAATAAATAATTACACTGTTGTCCTGTGCAGTGAGGGGAATAGAAATTACCATTACAATAATAAGACGGTTTTCAGCTTCATCCAGTTGATGGCTGCACACAGAGGAGCACACTCTTATAAATGCTGGGTCGTTTTGTCTGGCTTGAGCCTGTTGGTTAATTTAATTGGGTTATTTTCATGGAAATGGCTAATCTGAGAACCCAATTCGCTGGGTTATTTCTGTTGGGTATGGAGTTATTAGCTGTTGGGTGTTCAATAAAGACGTGTTGGTTTATATTGGACTACCCAACACATTGGGTTTATGGGGTTAACACACTTTCACCTGATTGGTCAAGTAAGTTGGTTACCTGTTATGCAACGTATGCTGGGAAAAGTATTTGTCTAGTTTCCAGGGGACTTTTCTAAGCTTCAGGGAGCTCAAAAAATCCTAAATGTGTCATGTCCACGTGTCTGCCTAGGCAAGCTGTCTGACATTATGTCAACATTTGATTTGTCAGTATTTGAGCCTCAACCCTACCCTAGCTGCTATGTATCAGAATACAGTCCATTCTCTTACATTATCCATCCTTATATTAAACTCATATTAACTGATATACTGATCTGTATCTGTATCTGTCTACAACCCCACCCGTATGCTCAGATTGCCAGATAGACAATTGATTGATTGAAGACTTTATTAGAAGTTTGCATAGGAAAAGGTACAGTTTCATGACGGTACAATTCACTGGTACAAGGTCTACTAAAAGGAGATCCATGAAAAGACTAAGCTTATTTCCACAGGAAACCATTAAAGTATCTCATATAACATTGAATGAAAGACGAATAGAACACAGTACTATGCAGTAGATATGTAAAGAAAAAAAAAAAGAAAGAAAAGAAACAGTAAGTCTAAACAAACGGAGAGTATATACAAAGAAGGGGCAGGGGAGGGGAGGGCTGGGCTAGGTTTGTTTTTTTACCAGTTGCGAACGGCTGCTGCCTGTAAGTGGTTTTTCAGGGCAATTTTAAAGGATGCTAGTGATCCACACTCCTTTATGGCCTTCGGTAAGGCTTTCCACATTTTGGTGGTATAGCAGAAGAACGAGTTTGACCCTTTGTTGGTTTTCACTCTGGGTTGAAAGTGATCTGTGGCGCTGCCTCTGGTGTTGTAATTATGGACATCCTTAATGTTTATAAAGTATTTTGACAGGTACTTGGGTATCAAAGTGGTGTAGTGTATCTTGTACACCAGGCCCATTGCAAGTTGCTGTACTCTGTCATCTACTCTGAGCCACCCCACTCTTAACTGGGATGCTGACAGGGATGCTGACAGAACCCTCGCTAAAAACTCCAGGACAAAAATCCACTCGTCCTAGACAATATGCCCTCCTGGCCTCCAAACTGTGGAATAATCTTCCTGTCGCACCTAGAACTCCAGACTCCCTGAATGATGATGCATTTAAATTTTTGCATCATATGAGTCATCATGCTGCATCATATGATGCAAAATGCATCATCATTCATGCTGAAATACTAAAATATCTCAAAACACAGATTGAACACAAAAAATAACTCAGGATCGTGTTGATCGTGTCCCAAACAACAATAAAATAAGATCTGGTTGTCCCAGAGGTGAACTGGCCCTTTAAGGTTTGGACATTCATTGTGGGCCAGCCAGCTGCCTGAAAACAGTTGGGAAACATGTTGTTCCCACCGGAGGGCGCTACACTCATACTCTCTATATATACAGGAAGTGCTTCCTGTTCTGTAAGCGGCACTTCCTTCCGGGTGGCTTTGTTTTGCTGAACAACTACTGGTATGAATAAACACAGAATAATCATTTATTGTTGTTTATTTACATAATAAATACACTTATTAGTTATTTACACAAAGCTTATTCACTTATTAGAGTCCAGACTGTGGTCCTGAAGCAAAGAGAATTTAGTCAAGTTGTTGTGAAACCACATGGTCTGTTGCTAATGCTAATGCTAACCACATCATAACACACTTTATGTGCTTGTTTCAGTCCATTACAGTCAACCAGGGGCTGTGAGAATGTTGTGTTAATGTTTCAGCACTGTATCATTGTAGTGATGTTTATGAAGAGGTTTGCTGCTAACCAAGATGCTAGCTGGCTGCTAGCCTTTGGTTGGTGAGGCAGTGCAGAGTGACACATTAAAGGGTCATTCTGCTTATTTTGTTGACATGAAAACCATTAGTGTCTGCTAATGGTTTGTTGTAGTTACACG
Source organism: Nannobrachium achirus (assembly GCF_963921795.1). Classification (NCBI taxonomy): domain Eukaryota; kingdom Metazoa; phylum Chordata; class Actinopteri; order Myctophiformes; family Myctophidae; genus Nannobrachium; species Nannobrachium achirus. The sequence continues at coordinate 47,581,312 of NC_137830.1, forward strand.
TAGCCTACCTGCATGGTTAGAATTTACATTTGTAATAAAATAGAGGTACAAATGCAGGGTTAAAATGGGTAAGATAGCTTCAGCCTATGCCTTGTCAGAAAATTGCTGGAATGTTTTTTAGAGGAGTAGAGGAGGAGGGTGTTTGTTCATGTTTGTCTTCTTATACTGGGTGAATGAATTGGCAACTCGGAAATGTAGTCGAGTGTAAATTCCTTCGGAATTAATAAAGGTGTGAGCTGTGAGATTACTCATGCTTTAGTTAGCTGGGTGTGAGTTAATCGAGTTACCAATTACCGACTGGTTAATTGAGTAACTAATCACTGATTGCCTCCCTGGCGTAAAGGGCATCGTGCTACATAGTCCAGGGGTCAAGCCAGACTTTAGTTCCACCTGAGGTAACTGTAATTATGTTTAGAGTTGTTGCTATCCTACATGTCTTTGCTCAGCGCTGTTCAACCCTGTTCATATCAAGGTCCATTCATTCACCCTGTGAGCTGCGGACCACCATTTGATGACATTTAGCCTCTCAGACCCAAAACATAATGTTGTCGCTGGATAAGATTTTGTCCACGATTCCATTCTGTATTGATGTTGGTGCCAAAGGAGAGATAACAGGCAAATGTAGATCATTCTCTACATGTAGACATCATGTAAACCAGTAAGACGCCCTAAGGGCGAGAAGCAACCTCGCCCTTAAGGGTGAGGGTGCTCACATGGGTGGGTGCACATGGGCACATGGGCACATGCACATGCGTGCTTTGGCATGTGTACGCTTCTGCTGAGCTGGTCGAGTCATCACTGATGTCAGAACAGGTCAGTTATATCCATATCGAGTCCGTGAGGTCAGATGTAGAGGTATTGACCAGCTCCATATATGGAGATCTAGGTGATGATCCAGTCATCTCCATGTATGGATATCCAGGGTTTGATGAGGTCAGTGTTGCGATCTTCATATATGGAGATCCGTGGGGTGATAGCCAGCCGTCTTGATTTGCAAATTAATTCTGTCTTGGCCATACAAACATGGAGTGTCCAATGTCCATATTGGGGCATTGTCAAATATGGGCATACCCTAGGGTGGCCCCCAGCAGGACCTCAGAAAGGAGGACACCTTTCCGGGGCGCGCTGTATGGGACCCCCAAAATGATATGTTGGCCAATTTAGTTAAGTTTAAAGTGGTTTAAATTAAGACTGGGCTACCTCCTTTATTTATGCACCCAAAGACCCTTCGTGAATTATTTTATTTTATGTATATAGATTGTTTTTTGCAATTATTATTGGGTTAAATTGTCCACGTGACTGACATATCAGAAATAATATAACAGAGAGAGGGGAGGAGAAGGGGAGACGTGGATATATGGGTACTGCATTGCTCAGCTGCAGTTATTTTGTTCACAATTGGGGAATAGGTATAGGTTAGGGATCCGACGGGAGGAGGGGGGGGGGGGGGGCGGGTGGGAGAAGACGAGAGGAAAACCTTCAGCACATTGAGTCACTGCCTGTCAGTCAAAGCATGCCATTGCGTCCTACCTTTCCTTTGCTGACATCAGCCTGTTACACACAGTGCTGCAAAGTGCAGCACTGTGGCAAAACTTGACGTCGGTTTCATCTAAACAAGCGTGGGAGGAGTGACTAGCGTCCAGCGTAACAGTTGGGAGGGAGCACAAAACAAAATGCACATGCGTAGCGCGCGACAAGCTGCGGTGCGGTGAGCCTGTATATCTGCAATTTTTTCTCTAGCATTCCCAGATATGAGCTTAATATTGATGACTTTGGGACAGGGATCTCCATATATGGGCATAAAAGGGATAAGGACGGAGTGTGACTTGTGTCGTAGCAACCATAGCCTAACCCTGCCTCCCCCTGACCTTTCTATTGTTTCTAGAGTGGTCTATAGATGCACAAGAGCGGTTTGGTGGTGAGCGAGTTTTTAACTCTTCAGTTTCTGACGGCCATGTAATGCTCTAGAGTGTTTTGGTCATGGAACGAGGTTTTACTCTATCAAGCCTTACAGCCATACAGAGTTGCACTCAATGTCTTGGAGGTACCAGTCAGTGTGAGTTAAGTCTCAAAGTCCTGAAGGTAGCAGTCCACTGTGAGTATAGTTGTGTCCTCCTCACACAGAGACACTAACTGTGTGTCAGGTTAAATGGAGGCCGTTTTCCCTGCCTCATTTCTATCACAATAGAAAAGCACAAAACTCCTGCTAAAGCCAACCTTTTTCCCCTTCAAGGATCTGTATCTTCGCCCAGATGGCATGAGTTAGAAGTAACTTGCATTTACCTTCACTTTAGCTCTGTCCCTGTCATTCTAACTGGTACTACTTTGTTTTCTGTTTCATGAGCTACAATGGTGATCCCATGCCGACAGATGCTGGAGGGTCAGGGTGCGGGTTGTTGTCGAGCAGTACTCCAGCTCTCCTTGGTGGTTTACCCGGATCTTCTTCTGCTGAAGCCATGAAAGGCAGGTCATTCCTTAATCAATCGCATTCATTCAAAAACGACACACATTGAAACTGTCTGACTCAAACTCTCAAGCCCACATTGTCATGCAGCCACATAAGCCCCTTTTCGACTGCAGCTTTAGCACCACACCACACCACACTACACCACACCACACCGCACCACATAAAAATATCTATGTTTTCCATTGCACAAAAGTACCCCTATCGGTAAGAAGCAAATTGACCCTTTTAACTGTGATTATAATACAATATAAATTAGTACTACAACTATCCTACATTATAATACACTATAATGGATTATAACTGTGATTATAATACACTATAAAGTATTAATGTATTTCTATGATAATTATAATACACTATAATAGATTATAATAGTGGTTATAACACAATAGAATCTATTATCATGTATTACAACTATATCCTGGTGGTCTAAATGAAAAGTCAGTGAGTGATCAGTCATTATGAAGTGTTTGGCCCTGTTTGGCCTAGCTCAGACCTACTCTAGAGTGGATACTTTTTAGTACCACGTTTAGTACCAACTTCACACCACTCTACCCAGGTCCTTGTAGTGGAAAACCTGGCATAAGTAGGCGGTGTGGTGTGGAGTGGTGTGGTGCTGGGCCTGTGGAAAATGGGCTATAGTCTCTTAACGTGGTCACTTGTTCACATGCACTCACTCACCCACCTGCATGATTATTGTAAAAAACATAGGAGAGTAATTTATATGGTTGTTTTAATGAGTCATATTTATTAAATCAGTAGTTCAGCCCCAAAATGACTTTTCTTTTCTGTCGATTACTCATCCCATGGAGTCTTGAGTAATATTTTTAGTTTTTGTTTTGCGTATGTTTTGGTGTTTAGTTTGTTAGCAGCTCCTCTTTGCTTTGTAGTGGCTGTGACATGGATTGCCATATCAACACGTACAGTATTCAGTTGTTCCACTGAATTGAGCAATACCAATAGTGTAAAGGTAGCTTGTTTACTCATGGAGTTCACTAAACCTTTATGGTGTCCCAAATAGGGGGGAAACAAAACTGTCCCAATACCAGTAGACGCCTAAGGGCGACAAGTAAGACTGTTACACTCTTAACAGCATATCTCCATATACAGTACAGTACAGTACAGTACAGTACAGTACAGTACAGTACAGTACTAGGGCATTAAAGGAATAGTTCACCCCCAAAATGATTTTTTTCTATTGATTAGTCACGCCATGGAGACTAGAGTTCAATAATATATTTTGTTTTTTGTCGCATTCCTAAGACTAAAATGTGATAACAATAAATGTACCCCCATTGATTCCGGACGTGTCCCCATCTGGAATCAATGGGGGTAAATTTACTCAAATCAATTTTTTGTCTTAGGAATGTGACAAAAAACAAAAAATATTATTGAACTCTACTCTCCATGGCATGAGTAATCAATAGAAAAAAAGTCATTTTGGGGGTGAACTACTCCTTTAACGACTTGTGATTTTTGCAAGTCGATTCGACTCAGTAAAAAGTTGAGTTGAAGTCGACTTTATCATTCGATGACGTCATCACATCACACAGACCCCCCAATTATTTTGGGGGATCCCCAGATGATTAACTTAATGTGCAACATTGTTTTCTCACTCAACTGTAAACAAACCAACATACAGTTTAAGTGTATAGAGGGTATCTGCACATTTCTTAAGTGACAATTTAAGGACTAAAAATGGCAAATGAAACATTGTCCAAATTGTCAAATATATTGAGGCAGAAATTGTGAAAAAAGCAGATCTACATGCTCACAACGCCTCGCATCGTGAGGTGTTGTGAGCATGTAGATTTTTTTTTTTTTTTACTTCGATTTTCGACTTTCTCTGTTGGCAGTCGACTTGTGTAACGAACTTTTTCATCAATTCCCTATACAGTACAGTACAGTACAGTACAGTACAGTACAGTCTAACAGAGATCCCGGTCTGTGGGCTGTCTTGGCCATATATGGATTATGTTAGTGTGGTATGTGGCTGATGTGGCCTCCATATATGGGCATTCCCATATGAAGTCCTGTTAGATAATAGGCGTAACATCGATGACATCCTGGATCTCCGTATGTGGGCATAAAAGCGATTCTGTTATATTATATTATTATATATTATATTATTCTGTATTGTATAAAGGTCGCAGTTTAGTATGAGCAACGGCACATCACGTCTCCCGACGTCTGTCCGTGTGCGTTTTTTTGCGGTCTATGGGTTTTCCACTTTTATTTCACTTTTTGTTTGTTATTTAACCTTCATAGTTGACAAAACCACTGAGAAACAGACCTTTGCTCTCGTGGTCACGGAAGTATCGGATTCGCCCCAACTAATATGGGCATAAAAGGGATTGTATGTATGATGTCAGATGTCATAGACGTCATAGGACTTTTTGAAGCGGTGAAAACCGCTTCCTATGAGTGGCTTTGTGTGTATCACGCCCATATATGGTCATTTTAGTCCAGAATGAACAGGCTTTTTCAAAAACAGAATGTCCGTTTAATTACCATATATGGTGATCTCAGTCCAGAATGAACAGGGTTTTTCAAAAACACAATGTATGTCACCTCATGTCCATCTATGGTCACTCCAGGCCAGAATGAACAGGTTATTCCTGTCCCGTACGTGCAAAATATCAGTCCAGAATGAATAGGCTTTTTCAAAAAGCAAAATGTGTGTCCCATGTCCATATATGGTCATTTCAGTTCAGAATGAATAGGCTTTATCTGTCCTGTACGTCCAGAATATGTGTGCGGTGTCCCTCCCGGTCAGATGAATGGATACTTTGAGGATTGGTCAAGCTTCACATGATAATTTGGCCTTCAGGTTTTATCTGTCTTGTACATGCAATAGGTCTCACCTATTGCAGCAATGACAAGCCGCATAATAGCAAAAGCAAAGGCACAATAAGAGCAGGACTTTTTATATATTTTTTTAAAACCTATTATACCGGCTGTCATACCGGCTCTCCAGACAATTCTATACTAAGATTCACCACTTCACTTCGAACCGAGGTTTGATTTTCACATAACGACTGAGTATGCATGCATGTCTATACAGTATCACATTTTCAATTCACTTATCAATCGTAGACTTTTTTTTAACAAATTCACTTGAGTAGAAGTCCCTGAAATGTCCCAAATTGTGATTATTATTTGTATAAATGGTATGCAACTGCCAATTGCAATGAAATTGTATGCAACGGCAACAATAGTGGGGAGAAACATGTCAACCTAATAGTAGTACTACTTTTTCTTTTTTAACTTAACTTGACAATAACGGCACCATGACTGTTTCGCGAGTGGAACAGAGCCTTAGCTGGTATCAATAATACGGTTACTCATAGAGCCTAACGAGTGTATGTACAATGTACATACTTTATTTTATTTTACCAGAATGTAGAGTGGTGGATAAATATGAATCCAAAGCATTGTATCATCTGTGGTAAACATGTAGACTAGATCCATTTGTCAAAAAAGCCCACAGCAGAGTGCCTTAAATTCATACTAAATGTAACTCAACGGAGAGGAGATGATGATGTTAATAAAACCCTGTCTCCATATACAGATGATATACTTTCTTTCTAAATGAAGTGTATCATATATCATGCGTAGAGCAAACTATTCCAGTGAGCAACAAGTTGCAAATGTTGATAGTGAGAGTATACATGCACTAGTCTCAAGAAGTGGAGAGGACCGCACCTATGTTCCCCAGGTTCTATGTTCCCCAGGTTCTATGTTCCCCACTTTCTTACCACCTAACCCTAACCTCACTAAAACTAATGCTGTGAGGTGGGGAACATAGAGCGGGGAACATAGAACCTGGGGAACATAGGGTGGACCCCAAGCGAAGTAGGGTTGATACAACATTGTTTAACATACAAAAAGATTGTTTCGTTTGTGGGAAGGCCAGTACAAGAGCAGAACATCTGACAGCCATTATGACTGGTACAGGTAAGAGTACCAGAGACAAGGTCCTTCATGCAGCATCAGAAAGGTTGATAGAGTTGTACTGTACATCAGTGGTTGCTCTCGTACCCATACTATATTTGTGTATGATGCCAATTGCCAAATATCATAAAAGCTGCCTTATGCAACAAGCAGCGACGGCTCCAGAGAATTGTGACTGGGGGGGGGGCGGGGGGGGGGGGCTATGGGGGGGCTGGCTTTTTTAGAGTTGGGGCTAATGAATTTTGTCGACATTAAAATTCGTAGATTACAGAAATTCATGAAAAATATATTTTGAAGGAATTTTTTCAAAATAAAGGGTGTGCATCATGTGGGCATGGGTGACAATCTGAACAAAGATTTAACTATTAAAGTCATGTGACATAAGACTTATTCTTAGATTTCAGAAATGTCTTAGATTTCAGAAATTCTTGTAGCCCAACTACAAGCTCACAACGCGGCACAAACTGACACTGTTGTGAGCTTGTAGATCGGCTCCTGGGCAAACATCTAATTTGTGTACATAATTATTTACCAAACTCTTTAGTTTGCAATGGTTTTAGATGACGAGGAGCAGGCATTCTAGTGAAAATAAGGGGTTAACCTCCCCCAAATGGGGTCCACCTTATGTTCCCCAGGTTCTATGTTCCCCACTTACCCCCCAAAAAGGTTCTATGTTCCCCAGGTTCTATGTTCCCCACCCACCCTCCCCACAAAAAGGTTTCCCCTCTGAACCAAAAACAGGATCTACTGTACAGTATGTTCCCCACAAAAAAAAAAAATGTTCCCCACTCAAATGCAGGAAATGGTGGGACAGCTTGCCCATGCAGGTGCCCAGATGTCTCCACCCCTAAGTGTCCACTCGTCTATGTGCCCAGACATAACAACATGTCCAGATGTCCCTAGAACCACATGGAAAAGTTGGTAAGTTGAGCGAGGAACATAGAACCTTTTTTGTGGGGGTAAGTGGGGAACATAGAACCTGGGGAACATAGGACCTTTTTTTGGATAAGCGGGGAACATAGAACCTTTTTTGGGGGGGTAAATGGGGAACATGGAACCAGGGGAACGTAGGTACGGTCCCACACAAATTGCAACACAAAGTATTTCAACTTTTTAGAACTGTTCAGCGTTCTATGATCCTATAGTTTAAGGAGACATTACGCTGTCTCTCTGCGTTCTATGATCCTAATTAGTTTACTGAGACGCTACGGCTACGCTGTCTCTCTGCGTTCTATGATCCTATAGTTTACTGAGACGCTAAAAGTAAAAAAAAAAAAAAAAAATGATTTCAATCACGATTTTGCATGTTCCACCCCCATACAACCCCATCTCTCATACAGGGCAGCCATCTTTGCTTACATAACATGTAAAACATAATGGCTATTTTCTCAAGAATGCCTGAACGGATTTCCAATCTGATTTTTTTGTTTGAAAGCTGTGAACAGCCTGCACAAACATGGTGCATGATCTGTGCATGGGCGTGCATGATCTGTGCACTATAAATTACATGGAATCTATGGAGACTTATGGCAGGGAGATCCCAAAGAAGGCATATTTAAATGGCAGTAAATGTGTTAAATACCCAGAAAAAAAAATTCTGGGTATTTTCCTCCTGTATAGAAAGTCGATGGGAGCCCAACTTGATTCGGCCGCTGTGGCGACCCCGGCCGCTGTGGCGACCCCTAGCTAAATCATGGCGGGCTACATCTGTGCAAAATTTGGCGCTTTTAGACTGATTAGTACGAAATATCCCTAAGACCTCCGGACTATAAGTAGATCTGGTTAAGAACACAATGCCTAAATTGTTTTGTCTACATCTTTATTTACCAAACCTTTCCCTTTGCACTGATTTCAGACAAGGAGCCGTGCCACGTGAGCCATGCCCAGTGTCTCCAGCGAGGGAGTTACATTTTCCCCAAAAAAATGCCAGGAACAAGCGTAAGAACCTTTTCTGCACATCACACTTCCTAATCAGAATAATTTTTATTGTCACATTACAAGTTTACAGAAAAAAAAGGTTTTACTACAAATGGTGTGAGCATAGCAGCAGTTGTACAGAACACAGACGCATGCACACGCACGCACGCACGCACGCACGCACGCACGCACACACACACACACACACACACACACACACACACACAGTCGTGATCTCTTGGACACACAGTGTCTGAACACAGGCTGGAAATAGAGCAGATACAGTGAAATTAGAATACTATCTAAAGCATCATTATATGTCATATTATATCTCTTGTGTACATATGTATTCATATATTCATACGAGAATAACAAAATAAACTAGAAAAGAAAATTTGTCCCGTCTACCATTTTATGCAAATTAGTGCCACCATTATTAAAAATTATTAACAAACAAGGTGTCTAAACCTATGTTTTGAGGGGTCACGATCTCATTGAAACTATACACCATGCTGGTGTGCAAACCAGACCCACCATTACAATATAATACCAATATTGCATACCGTATAATTGTACAAATAAGGTGTCTAGACATTATGCTGAGTTTTTGAGCAAGCTTTATAGCATAACATCACGGAAAAAAAAAAAAATACATCCTCTGTAATTAGGATTTTTTTTTTAATTATACGGCAGTATGATATTGTTTATTACTGAGTATGACCCCCCCTCCCCAACCATTACTGTTATTTTATTTATTTTATTTTCTACAGTTTGACGCAAGGGGAGCATTGGTGAAGCCTGGTGGAGGGAAGTCAGTGGAAAGGTTCTGCAACTTCGGAGCTCATGTGTGATGAGGAAGACATGGCGTGGGCCTCCAGTATGGACCGGACCGGACCGGGAGGCCTCCAGCAGGAACAGGCTTTCCAGCGCTGTCCACGTTGTGCCAGGAGCTCCAGGGAAGGGAGGATCCGCACACTGATCTTCAGATCCCAGTATCTTTAATTTACCATTTACCATGAGAGGGAGTGGGTTGTTGGCTGATTTACCACTGTTTCAGGGTTGTGGCACGAGGCGAAGGTGAGGAGTGAAACATAATTATGAACAACTCTGGTCTCTCACCCTGTGATTGAGAGTGAAACGTATTAACAACTCTCGTCTCTCACCCTGTGATTGAGAGTGGGAAACATATTTACTAGGGATGTCCCGATCATGTTTTTTTGCTCCCGCTCTTTGATTTTGAGAATCCACCGATACCGATTCCTGTGTGACAGTTGAGGATGGGCTTTAGCTTCTGAGATCTTGTGTGACAGTTGATGTGGCTGTAGTTGCCTTGGTTCCTGTGTTATAGTTGAGGTTTTGGCTGTAGTTACCTTGGTTCCCGTGTGACAGTTAGGGATGTGGCTGTAGTTACCTTGGTTCTTGTGAGACAGTTGATTTGGCTGTAGCTACCTTGGTTCTTGTGAGACAGTTGAGGTTTTGGCTGTAGTTACCTTGGTTCTTGTGAGACAGTTGAGGTTTTGGCTTTGGTTACCTTGGTTCTTGTGTGACAGTTGAGGTTTTGGCTGTAGCTACCTTGGTTCCTGTGTTACAGTTGAGGTTTTGGCTGTAGCTACCTTGGTTCTTGTGAGACAGTTGAGGTTTTGGCTGTAGTTACCTTGGTTCTTGTGAGACAGTTGAGGTTTTGGCTGTAGTTACCTTGGTTCTTGTGAGACAGTTGATTTGGCTGTAGCTACCTTGGTTCTTGTGAGACAGTTGATTTGGCTGTAGTTACCTTGGTTCTTGTGAGACAGTTGATTTGGCTGTAGCTACCTTGGTTCTTGTGAGACAGTTGAGGTTTTGGCTGTAGTTACCTTGGTTCTTGTGAGACAGTTGAGGTTTTGGCTGTAGCTACCTTGGTTCTTGTGAGACAGTTGAGGTTTTGGCTGTAGTTACCTTGGTTCTTGTGAGACAGTTGAGGTTTTGGCTGTAGCTACCTTGGTTCTTGTGAGACAGTTGAGGTTTTGGCTGTAGTTACCTTGGTTCCTGTGTGACAGTTGAGGTTTTGGCTTTGGTTACCTTGGTTCTTGTGAGACAGTTGAGGATTTGGCTGTAGTTACCTTGGTTCCTAAGTGACAGTTGAGGTTTTGGCTGTAGTTACCTTGGTTCTTGTGAGACAGTTGAGGTTTTGGCTGTAGTTACCTTGGTTCTTGTGAGACAGTTGAGGTCTTGGCTGTAGTTACCTTGGTTCTTGTGAGACAGTTGATTTGGCTGTAGCTACCTTGGTTCCTAAGTGACAGTTGAGGTTTTGGCTGTAGCTACCTTGGTTCTTGTGAGACAGTTGAGGTTTTGGCTGTAGTTGCCTTGGTTCTTGTGAGACAGTTGAGGTTTTGGCTGTAGTTACCTTGGTTCCTGTTTTACAGTTGAGGTTTTGGCTGTAGTTACCTTGGTTCCTGTGTGACAGTTAGGGATGTGGCTGTAGTTACCTTGGTTCCTGTGTGACAGTTGAGGATGAGCTTTAGCATATGATTATCTGTGTGACAGTTGAGGATGGGCTTTAGCATATGATTATCTGTGTGACAGTTGAGGATGGGCTTTAGCATATGATTATCTGTGTGACAGTTGAGGAAGGGCTTTAGCTTTCATCAACTGTGCGACGGTTGCTGATAGGCTATAGCTTCAGATTTCCTGTGTGACAGTTGATCATGGGCTATAGCTTCAGATTTCCTGTGTGACAGTTGATCATGTGGCTGTAGTTACCTTGGTTAGGGATGTAGCTGTGGCTGCGTTGGTACCTGTTTGACAGTCAATCATGTAGCTGTGGCTGCGTTAGTTCCTGTGTGGGTACAGCCACACATCTGACGACTGATGCATTGAATGTTAAGAGAATTTCGTAGCTGTCATCATCATCATCATCGTCATCATGTCATTCTCTTAACATGGAGTGGAGGGGGATCAATGTGTTTAGTCGTCAGATATGTGTGGCTTTACCCTATAGGTGATCATGTGGCTGCGGCTACGTTGGTTCCTGTTTGACAGTCGATCATGTGGCTGTAGCTACCTTGGTACCTGTGTGACAGTTGAGGTTTTGGCTGTAGTTACCTTGGTTCCTGTACTGACAGTTGAGGTTTTGGCTGTAGCTACCTTGGTTCTTGTGAGACAGTTGAGGTTTTGGCTGTAGTTACCTTGGTTCTTGTGAGACAGTTGAGGTTTTGGCTGTAGTTACCTTGGTTCTTGTGTTACAGTTGAGGTTTTGGCTGTAGTTACCTTGGTTCTTGTGTGACAGTTGAGGTTTTGGCTGTAGTTACCTTGGTTCCTGTGTGACAGTTGAGGTTTTGGCTGTAGTTACCTTGGTTCTTGTGAGACAGTTGAGGTTTTGGCTGTAGTTACCTTGGTTCTTGTGAGACAGTTGAGGTTTTGGCTGTAGTTACCTTGGTTCTTGTGTTACAGTTGAGGTTTTGGCTGTAGTTACCTTGGTTCTTGTGTGACAGTTGAGGTTTTGGCTGTAGTTACCTTGGTTCTTGTGTGACAGTTGAGGTTTTGGCTGTAGTTACCTTGGTTCCTGTGTTACAGTTGAGGTTTTGGCTGTAGCTACCTTGGTTCTTGTGTGACAGTTGAGGTTTTGGCTGTAGTTACCTTGGTTCTTGTGAGACAGTTGAGGTTTTGGCTGTAGTTACCTTGGTTCTTGTGTGACAGTTGAGGTTTTGGCTGTAGTTACCTTGGTTCTTGTGTGACAGTTGAGGTTTTGGCTGTAGTTACCTTGGTTCTTGTGAGACAGTTGAGGTTTTGGCTGTAGTTACCTTGGTTCCTGTGTGACAGTTGAGGTTTTGGCTGTAGTTACCTTGGTTCCTGTGTGACAGTTGAGGTTTTGGCTGTAGTTACCTTGGTTCTTGTGTGACAGTTGAGGTTTTGGCTGTAGTTACCTTGGTTCTTGTGTTACAGTTGATTTGGCTGTAGCTACCTTGGTTCCTAAGTGACAGTTGAGGTTTTGGCTGTAGCTACCTTGGTTCTTGTGAGACAGTTGAGGTTTTGGCTGTAGTTGCCTTGGTTCTTGTGAGACAGTTGAGGTTTTGGCTGTAGTCACCTTGGTTCCTGTTTTACAGTTGAGGTTTTGGCTGTAGTTACCTTGGTTCCTGTGTGACAGTTAGGGATGTGGCTGTAGTTACCTTGGTTCCTGTGTGACAGTTGAGGATGGGCTTTAGCATATGATTATCTGTGTGACAGTTGAGGATGGGCTTTAGCATATGATTATCTGTGTGACAGTTGAGGATGGGCTTTAGCTTTCATCAACTGTGCGACGGTTGCTGATAGGCTATAGCTTCAGATTTCCTGTGTGACAGTTGATCATGGGCTATAGCTTCAGATTTCCTGTGTGACAGTTGATCATGTGGCTGTAGTTACCTTGGTTAGGGATGTAGCTGTGGCTGCGTTGGTACCTGTTTGACAGTCAATCATGTAGCTGTGGCTGCGTTGGTTCCTGTGTGGGTACAGCCACACATCTGACGACTGATGCATTGAATGTTAAGAGAATTTCGTAGCTGTCATCATCATCATCATCGTCATCATGTCATTCTCTTAACATGGAGTGGAGGGGGATCAATGTGTTTAGTCGTCAGATATGTGTGGCTTTACCCTATAGGTGATCATGTGGCTGCGGCTACGTTGGTTCCTGTTTGACAGTCGATCATGTGGCTGTAGCTACCTTGGTACCTGTGTGACAGTTGAGGTTTTGGCTGTAGTTACCTTGGTTCCTGTACTGACAGTTGAGGTTTTGGCTGTAGCTACCTTGGTTCTTGTGAGACAGTTGAGGTTTTGGCTGTAGTTACCTTGGTTCTTGTGAGACAGTTGAGGTTTTGGCTGTAGTTACCTTGGTTCTTGTGTTACAGTTGAGGTTTTGGCTGTAGTTACCTTGGTTCTTGTGTGACAGTTGAGGTTTTGGCTGTAGTTACCTTGGTTCCTGTGTGACAGTTGAGGTTTTGGCTGTAGTTACCTTGGTTCTTGTGTGACAGTTGAGGTTTTGGCTGTAGTTACCTTGGTTCTTGTGTGACAGTTGAGGTTTTGGCTGTAGTTACCTTGGTTCCTGTGTTACAGTTGAGGTTTTGGCTGTAGTTACCTTGGTTCCTGTGTGACAGTTGAGGTTTTGGCTGTAGCTACCTTGGTTCCTGTGTTACAGTTGAGGTTTTGGCTGTAGTTACCTTGGTTCCTGTGTGACAGTTGAGGTTTTGGCTGTAGCTACCTTGGTTCCTGTGTGACAGTTGAGGTTTTGGCTGTAGTTACCTTGGTTCTTGTGTGACAGTTGAGGTTTTGGCTGTAGCTACCTTGGTTCCTGTGTGACAGTTGAGGTTTTGGCTGTAGTTACCTTGGTTCCTGTACTGACAGTTGAGGTTTTGGCTGTAGCTACCTTGGTTCTTGTGAGACAGTTGAGGTTTTGGCTGTAGTTACCTTGGTTCTTGTGAGACAGTTGAGGTTTTGGCTGTAGTTACCTTGGTTCTTGTGTTACAGTTGAGGTTTTGGCTGTAGTTACCTTGGTTCTTGTGTGACAGTTGAGGTTTTGGCTGTAGTTACCTTGGTTCCTGTGTGACAGTTGAGGTTTTGGCTGTAGTTACCTTGGTTCTTGTGTGACAGTTGAGGTTTTGGCTGTAGTTACCTTGGTTCTTGTGTGACAGTTGAGGTTTTGGCTGTAGTTACCTTGGTTCCTGTGTTACAGTTGAGGTTTTGGCTGTAGTTACCTTGGTTCCTGTGTGACAGTTGAGGTTTTGGCTGTAGCTACCTTGGTTCCTGTGTTACAGTTGAGGTTTTGGCTGTAGTTACCTTGGTTCCTGTGTGACAGTTGAGGTTTTGGCTGTAGCTACCTTGGTTCCTGTGTGACAGTTGAGGTTTTGGCTGTAGTTACCTTGGTTCTTGTGTGACAGTTGAGGTTTTGGCTGTAGCTACCTTGGTTCCTGTGTTACAGTTGAGGTTTTGGCTGTAGTTACCTTGGTTCCTGTGTGACAGTTGAGGTTTTGGCTGTAGTTACCTTGGTTCCTGTGTGACAGTTGAGGTTTTGGCTGTAGTTACCTTGGTTCTTGTGTGACAGTTGAGGTTTTGGCTGTAGTTACCTTGGTTCCTGTGTTACAGTTGAGGTTTTGGCTGTAGTTACCTTGGTTCTTGTGTGACAGTTGAGGTTTTGGCTGTAGTTACCTTGGTTCCTGTGTTACAGTTGAGGTTTTGGCTGTAGCTACCTTGGTTCCTGTGTTACAGTTGAGGTTTTGGCTGTAGTTACCTTGGTTCCTGTGTTACAGTTGAGGTTTTGGCTGTAGTTACCTTGGTTCCTGTGTTACAGTTGAGGTTTTGGCTGTAGTTACCTTGGTTCTTGTGAGACAGTTGAGGTTTTGGCTTTGGTTACCTTGGTTCCTGTGTGACAGTTGAGGATGGGCTCAATCAATCAAAGTCAATGGTCGCATTAACTTAACAGGAAAAACAATGCAAAGAATGTATTAACTACTGATTTCCTTTGTGACATTTGAATATGTGGCTGTAACTGCTATAATTCTGCGTTTACCACATGCCTGCCTGTCACTTTTGGTGGAACAGAAAGAGGTGGAACCCTGAAACAGTGGTAAATCAGCCAACAACCCACTCCCTCTCATGGTAAATGGCTTACATACAGGGGGAAAAAAGCAACAAGCTAACTACATCTTCAGCTAAATGCCTACATTTGATGTACAGAATATTCATGTTTATATTTTACTGGAGGTGGCAGGCCCAGTTGAACTGGAAGCTGTCCTCCAGAGTGGTGGGACATGGACTGGGAGCCAAAGGACGAGGCTGGTCAATGCTAACCTGCCGATGCTGGTGAATGCTAAACCCTGACCTTACTCGGGACTATTGGGACCTCAGACTATTGAGATTTTCCCCCAAAGGACAAGCCCTTCACAGCCACGTTGTTGACCCTGTAGACCCATCTGCTGTACCTCCACCTAGGGCTGAACCTAGCCGAACATGGCCTTGAATACATGTCCCCCATACACCCAAAAAAACCTTGAATATATCCCCCATACACCCAAAAAACCTTGAATATATCCCCCATACACCCAAAAAACCTTGAATATATCCCCCATACAATCCCCCATACACCCAAAAAATGAGCACCCAACAAGGCCGCGCTGGTTTTTGCCAGAACAGACCTCAGAAGAGCACGTCGGTGCCGGTGCAAATTAAACTCCATTTTGGGGGAGTGTTTTGTGTCTTACTACTCAAAAGAGCTTTTTACTGCTCAGTAAATGTATGTTTTGTATTTATTTTGACATTCAACTTTAATGTATTATTTTATGTATTCTATGTAATTATGTATGGGGTTGATTGCGTGTTTTGTATTTATTTTGACATTACATTTTGATGTATTATTGTGTGTATTCTTTGTAAGTATGTATGGGGTTGATTGCACTTGAAACTGTGGTATGACTATGTGACAAAACTGTGGTACTATGGTGCTGACTATGTGAGGAAACTATGGTACTGACTCTATCACTTTTTCAAAAGGGGCCACATTAGAAAATAATTGAAACTATGGTACTGACTATATCAGGAGTGTCTAAACTTTTTTCAAAGTACTGACTATGTGATGCAACTGTGGTACTGACTATATCAGGAGTGTCTAAACCTTTTTCAAAGTACTGACTATGTGACGCAAGTGTGGTACTGACTCTGTGAGGAAACGGTGGTACTGACTCTTATCAGGGGTGTCTAAACTGTTTTCAAAGTACTGACTATGTGATGCAACTGTGGTACTGACTCTTATCAGGGGTGTCTAAACTGTTTTCAAAGTACTGACTATGTGACGCAACTGTGGTACTGACTATGTGAGGAAACGGTGGTACTGACTATGTGAGGAAACTATGGTACTGACTCTTATCAGGGGTGTCTAAACTGTTTTCAAAGTGGGCCACATTAGAAAATAATGGGCCAGACTATCGCTAAGGTAAGGTCACACATCAATGTTTAATATCAATACTCTTTTGTCAGGAGTCTGCTCTGAACGAAACACAAAATGCAAGCTGAAGGGTCAAGGTCAAAACTATGATACTAACTATACACCTGGTATGTGGTACTGAAACTATAAATACAATGAAACTGGTACTGACTACAAAACTATGGTTCTGACTATGCAATGAAACTGGTACTGACTATCAGGGGTGTTCAAACCTTTAGAAAATGTGTCTCCCCGCTCAGACTATAACAAGGTCACACACACTATGCATCACGTTTAAAACAAATCTAAACATGTTAACATCAATAGGTGTCTACTGCATATAACTATATAAGTGTGGGGTGGCTCACGGTAGCTGACAGAGTACAGCATCTTGCAATGGTCCTGGTCCTGGTGTACAAGCTACACTGAAAAGCCACATACAAACGCTAAAGTATGCAAACTTCTAATAAATTCTTCAATCTGCTCTGAACAAAATGTAACCTGACAGACAAGATAAAAACTTAGGATGAAACTGTGGTACTGACTACTCAAAACACAATGAAGGTGGTATTGACGAGTGTATTTTGTAAAGGCTATAGTTAAGTGCCATTTAAAGGTAATAAGTCTGTTGTTAAAGTGTCATTGTTCAGTGTGTCTCTAAAAATACAATAGTTCAGTGGGTGTTTATAGAAGGTAAATTGTAAGTGTCAAAAGACTAATTGTAAAAAAGTCAAGAAGCAAAAGACACTGGTGTGGCCCTCCTGGTTTACGAGGAATGGGGTTCAATTCCCTGTGGTGTCCTGCTGATTGGATTTACACAATGTCCTGCCCCTTCCTGTTTCTAGTCCCACCCCCCCAATGAAACTATGACACTGTCTAAACTATGACACTGTGACACTCTTATATATGAAAGTTACTAACTATATGACACTGTGACACTGTTATATATGAAAGTTACTAACTATATTACTAACTGAAATTACTTACTAATTACTAACTACTTACTAACTAAATGACTTACTAATTACTAAACTACTTACTTGTAAAATTCTCTCTCTTTTTCAAAGTGCGAAACTTTTTTCAAAGTCGGAAACCAATAGGTTTTAAGCGCCCGTCTCTTAGTATGTTGTATAGCTCTTCGAGACGCGTGGATATGAAATTAATTCATTTTTTTTCAGATTGTCTTCAAAACCCCCAAAATTACATAAGACTATAGTAAGGCGTCAAAACATAGATTTTAAGTCTTAAATGTCCGATATTGTTTATCTTTCGGTATGTTGTAGAGCTCGTCGAGACGAACGTGTGGATGTGTGACACATTGCTGTGCGACCCCTGGAACCCTACTTTTTTTCCGACAAATGCAATGCTAGATTTTTCAAAGTGCGATAACTCGGAAACCAATAGGTTTTAAGCGCCCGTCTCTTAGTATGTTGTATAGCTCTTCGAGACGAACGCATGGATATGAAATTAATTCATTTTTTTAGATTGTCTTCAAAACCCCCAAAATTACATAAGACTATAGTAAGGCGTCAAAACATAGATTTTAAGTCTTACATTTCCGATAGTGTTTATCTTTCGGTATGTTGTAGAGCTCGTCGAGACGAACGTGTGGATGTGACACATTGCTGTGCGACCCCTGGAACCCTTCTTTTTTTCGACAAATGCAAATGCTAACAAATGCTAATGCTAACAAATGCTAATGCTAACAAATGCTAATGCTAACACCAACCACTACACAAGGTTGCACACACTTAGCGAGCTGCAGGCACACTTAAAATGTCTTAGAAATGTTCTCCTTAATTCTAAATCTACACTAATATAATGGATATGAGTTTAATTCTTTTTTTTTTCAGATTGTCTTCAAAACCCCCAAAATTACGAAAGAAAAGAAGTATGTCGTCAAAACCTAGATTTTAAGTCTTAATTTTCCGATAGTCTTTTAGTATGTTGTATAGCTCGTCGAGGCGAACGTGTGGATGATAGAGGCAAATATTATACTTTCATTTTGACCCATAATCTTGGATCAAATGAGTAACCCATTTTTGTGGGTCAAAATAACCCAAGTACTAGTTAGTCTCCCAATAACCCATGATTTGGGTAAAAAATAGCCCAATTTGGGTTGTTTTTGACCCAGGCGTTTTTAGTGTGCAATAGGTTTTAAGCGCCCATGTTGTATAGCTCGCCAAGACGAACATGTGGATATGAGTTAAATTCATTTTTGTCTGATTGTCTTCAAAACCCCCAAAAATACAAACGACTATAGAACTAGAACAGATAGAAGACCACAAGAGATACCACTAAACACCAGTGTCTGTTGATGTTAGTAAATAAGATTCACTAACTCTGCCTGACTCAACACAAAGATAGTTTTCATAACCGATAATAGATTATAAACAACATGACAGATAGATCACTATCTGACAGCAGGACACCGCAGGGAATTGAACCCCGTCCCAGTGAACCGGGAGTTCCATACCAGTGTCTTTTTAAGGTTGTCTTAACGTTGTTTGTGTTCTCTTTCTATTAGAGGATACTATATGTTTTAAATAAAGTAGGTCTATATTGTGACAGTTATCATTGCTGTATAGACATATAAGTGTTTGTTCAGTAACAGTGTTAAATAGCTCTATATTGTGACAGTAATCATTGCTATATTTACTTACAGTAAAAGTATGAAAGTATTGGCATATAACATAGTCTTAAAGTAACTAACACAAGTAAAAAGTACTCATTTTGCAGAATGTTCCATTTTAGAAAATAGTCGATCACAATTGGGTGTTAGATCGACTATTTTCTTAGCCAAGTTGGGTTATATTGACTACAATCTTGGGTCATTTTAAACAAATAATTGGGTCCCAACAGCAATGTGTCACATATCCACGTGTTCGTCTCGGCGAGCTATACAACATACCAAAAGGTGGGCACTATCGGAAAATTAAGACTTAAAATCCTTTGTGGGTTTTCAAAGATTTTCTCAAGATTTTTGACTTTGGACGACAGACTCTAGACTCGTGCTAAACACTCTGGTTCACTTCATCTGAAGACAGATTTTCATCACATTCTGATGTGTGGACGGACATCTTGGCTGACTTTGATTGATTGAATACTTGCAAGCATTTATTTACATTTTTATTTTTCTATTTTTTACATGAGTGGACGAACACATTTATAGAGCCCTACTGGATCCGGCCCGGCCCGGCTAATTTGCATACATTTTAGGCTCTACCTAAAGCAGATCTGGGCAATGTGCGGCCCGGGGGCCGCATGCGGCCCTTTGGTTCACTCTGACCGGCCCTTGTAGGGTTAATGGCAACTTACAAAATAAACACAATTTCTCATTTTACCTCATGCATGCATGGACTAAAGCTGCATTGCTTTTATTTTGAAGTTTTTTTATTCAAGTACTTATGGACGCAATGCAGACATCACTCACATCAGCACGTGTGCGTGATCATTGGACCGTTGTCTCAATAACAAGCAGGTGGTCAGACTGGTCATTGATTGATTGATTGAAGAATTTATTAGAAGTTTGCAATAGAAAAAAGTACAGTTTCATGACAGTACAAATCACTGGTACAAGGTCAACTAAAAGGAGATCCTAGAAAGCCGAGGCTTATTTCCACAGGAACCACACTTTAAGTATCTCATATAACATTGAAAGACAGACGGATAGAACATAGTACTTTATCTAGGATAATATCAGATTCAAAAGCATAACATCAAATACAAAAAAGAGAAAAGGGGGGGGGGGGGGGGGGGGCATGGGGGCTTAGTCTATTTACAAGTCACGGGTAGCAGCTGTCTGAAGGTGACTTTTCATACCAATTTTGAAGGAGGCTAGGGATTTGCTCTCCTTTAGGGCTTGTGGAAGGGCGTTCCACATGTTGATGGTGTAGCAGGAGAACGAGTTAGAGCCTTGTTTAGTGTTAAATCTACGTTGATGATGATTAGTGGAGCTGCCTCTGGTGTTGTGATCGTGAACATCCTTGACCTTTAAGAAGTAGTTTGTCAGGTACATGGGTCTCAAGACGACCTGCCTTACCTTACCCATAAAAAAATGTCTAAAGTGGCTAAAAAATAAAAGTTGATGCAGAATGCCGGGTTTTCAACTGCTAAGTATTTATTTAGCGTGTTTCCTAAACCCACCAGGTTCAAGTTAAGACCCGCCACGCGGAAACGCGAGGACTTCCAGGAGTGGCTGAAATCCTTCCCGGACACATGGAGGGTGGATAAAGTCAGACCTAGTAAAGGCATGAAGACAATATAAAACTTGTACTGAGAAAAGCCTGCATTTGCACAATGCACAGTGGCAGGGTGTAACCCCTCCAGCCAACACAACTAGGACCTTCATACTAACTAGGATTCAGTCAGATAACCCACGATAAGGATTGAAACAATGTTTATTATTATTATGAATGAGTACTGCAAGTGTGTATATGTCACATTTATTTTGGCGTCAGGCTCTGCTCTCCCTGCTCAGCGCAGCACAGAAGAACATCAATAACCATTAGGAGCAGGGAGATATAAATATATATAAACACCCCCCATGGGGAACAGAATTAACAGCAGAGCCTACTGGTGGTGCTGGGGAGGCGGTGGGGGCAAGCAAGTGCCAGCAGCCAATCAGCAAGGCAGGAGGAAGAGACAACTGAACAGGCTTTAAGTAGGTTGGTAAATCAGCTGACTGCCACGTCACCTGTGACGCAAGACTGGCGAGTAGTGTTGTAACAGAACTGAATGCAACCGCATTGACCCCTCGGGTATATGCTGACTGAACCTATGATCGCAGGCTCTATCCATTTATTAACTATAGGAGGTTAATTTTAAAGTTAAAGGGAGACATGACAGGCCAGAAGATGAAAATTCACAGCAAACACCTCTACCCCTGACAGAATGACTGAATCTACTGTGATCAAGGTTCATTATGACACAACTGACATTTAGGTAATTGTAAAAAAAAAAAAAAAAAACATGTTTACTCTGAGTCTAAACCCAGATTTACACTTTAATTGAAAGCAAATAAGACATTTGGTTTTAGCGTAATGTCATTAAAATTCCTAACCCTTTGTCATATTTTCTTATAGTTTCAGATGATCAACCCTATAGAAGTTTTAATCAAACTTGTCTTTGTTAAATCAAGTGCATTTGCTGTTCTAACTTTAGACTTTTACAGTAAATTATGGCTTTAAGGTTTTCAAGTAGTTTCTCAAACAGTGTTTTATTATGACCACAGTTTCTCTTAGATTAGTTTAGTTTGAGAAAATATCACTTGAAACTCATAGCATGAAGCATATCAATCAAATCAATGATCAATTATTGGCTGAGCCCCATACTTGCAATCTTTTTTGAGCTATTCTATATAGTGACTGGGGGATAACAAATGATATAAAAATGGTCATTTCGTGCAAATCAGTCTAAAAGCCCCAAATTTTGCACAGCTGCGGGCTAGGGGAGCCCGAGTCGCCGACCTTCGGGACCGCCACAGCGGCCAAATCAAGTTGGGCTCCCATCGACACTAATACTACAGGAACAAAATACCCAGAAAAAGAAATCTGCTTTAAGTAGGATATGAGGGGTCTAACTAGGGGTTTGCATGATTCTGAATCCATTGCAAGCATTTGTTTTGCACAAAAGGCATTCCTTGGGCCTCCACAAAACTGTGAAAAGTGATGACTCATCACTAAACCATCTCACAGTCCAATGTTGGCAGCCCAATGTTGGCAGCTATGACCCATGTGGGTCATAGCTGGATTGGGATCTGAAAGATCAGCCTGTGTTTTAAAGAAAACAGTAACACTAAATGTAATCTAGCAGGAATCCAGGAGAACGTTGATTGTATAACCTACTGTTCAAGACAAGAGTTAAATGACAGAACGTGAAGTGGGCTTCTGTAGCAACACCATGAGGCTGATTTGAACAATGTGGAGGATCTTCAGTTTTCTAACTGAAACTTCAGTTTATAAAGCCCTGTTACAGCACGTGTGCTACACAGCCATCTACATCAAATCTCTTCACCGAAAACAGCCGATCTACAAGCTCATCAAGTGTTGTGTTGCGATGCATTGAGCTTGTAGATACATCTTCACAGATTTTTGCCCCCGAAAAGGGAACAAATGGGTCCACTGGTTGATAAGACGAAATATATGAGCTATGCAAGATATAAATTATATAATAAGTTTGAAGTTAATAAAAAATATTTTATTGTTTCTTCAAGAACAAAGAAAAACAGCTTTGCACAAAAGTATGTTTCTTTTTCCAACAGCAATATGTTTTCAACAAGGTGCATCAGCTGACTTTTATAATTTTATACAAGAACGAATACGTCTGACTACTAAACAAAGTTTAAACAAAACTAAAAAACCCATCAAATTTACATTCCTGTACATTTGTAGAACAAAGACACATTCACTTCTGGATCCACTGTAGCTCTGGTCCATTGCGTCTCCTCCCGGAGACGCTCTGACAGACCCGTCGGGAAATGGCTGGACTCGAGATTGTCGGCCCCTCCGAGCGCTCAACATCAGTCAAAATAAACAAAACTGTTTCACTACTCACCAAACCAAAGGTAGTTTTGTGTTGTTGAAAGTCTATTCTCCGCGGTGGTGAACCCCTCAGCACCCCACCTACTCTGTAAAATACATTATTTTTGGCATGAAAAAGTGCATCCAACTCGACCGCCGCTTATTTCCGGGTTGTGAACCATTGTATCTGCGGTGGCCGCTAGGTGGCCTGAGGTGTGTGCGTTTTATTTCATGACAAAAATAATGTATTTTACAGAGTAGGTGGGGTGCTGAGAGGTTTACCACCGCGGAGAATAGACTTTCAACAACGCAAAACTACCTTTGGTTTGGTGAGTAGTGAAGTAGTTTAGTTTATTTTGACTGATGTTGAGCGCTCGGAGGGGCCGACAATCTCGAGTCTAGCCATTTCCCGGACGGGTCTGTCAGAGCGTCTCCGGGAGGAGACGCGATGGACCAGAGCTAGATCCACTGCTGCCATGGATGGATGAATGCGATCCCACTGGCCAAATTCACACAGTGGCCATCTATGCCATACCTGTTCCCACATCCCAGAGTGCGACATAAATAAGAACTTAACGTGTGAATATGGTCAGTCCTCAACCACCGAGTTTCACCATTTTAACACATCAGGGTGTTCCACAACCCTAATGCCAGCTGCCAGCCGGATAGCCGTACATCAGAACATCTCCAGTCGGCATCAGCGTCCAATTGCGTCTGAGTTACAAAAACAAAGCCGAAAAGAGACGTTCTACAAGCGAACAATGTGTTTAGCTTGTAGGGCTGGTCGAGCGTTGCGAAGGTCGCATGAGCCGACTCGGCGCCGTTACAGACGTTGTAAACCAGGGGGCTAGAATACTAAATCGTACCCCCGACTTTCGGCACCTCCGCGCGGTCCAGATCAACACAGCGGAGCGCTCCCCACCTACCTGACCTCAGCCGATTCCACTCCTCGCGGTCATAGGATGGAGAACCAACATGGTATAATTGAAGATTAGAATTAAATCTGGTTTAATAGGCGATACCGGTCCTACAATTGATCGTTTTAAACAGAATAATGGATATGAGTTAATACATGTGTGAATTATAGGCCCATAAGTTGATCGCATCATTCATTCCTCTCTCTCAGTGTATTATTGAACACATTTCTTATATCATTACAATAACCAAAGCTGAACTCAGTGTAGTCTGTCTTCATTCTGAAAAGAAAAAACCTGTTGTTCAACTTATTAAAGTCATGAGAAAGCTTCCCAAATGTGAAGAATAGAGCCAGAGGAAAAAAGAAGAAAAAAAAAAACCAGCTGGATATTGTATACACTAGTGGAACAATATTAATTATCTTATAAAACACTAGTGCTGAACATTTCCATGGTGACAACTTACAAGACAGCTCTTGAGACATTTCCCCCACATCAGAATGAATTAGTTTGAACCAAAGCTGAAAGACATCACGAAGACAACGCCTTGCAATGATGACAAGATGCAACGTAAAAAAGGAAAAAAAAGATTTGTGTTCAAAACTAACACTGTTTACCTCAAAAGAGTTTCAATCCGTACTGAGGTGTTCATTAGTTTCTGTGCTGTAGACAATAAAACGCCTGGTTTATCTAAAAACCTAATAAAACAAAAACAAAAAAACAATGCCTCCATAGTCCAGGCACTCATTTTATGCAGCAATCCATCAGTCTATTGCTGGCAGGGTTTCTTCCTCCTTGCCAAATGTGATCAAACCGGCAACTCGCCGTCGAGACGGGCGGTGATCAGATCGGACGTCGACAAGGGAGCGAAGGGTGGAGGGGGCGAGGACGGGGGGGGGGGGGGGGTCTCAGACGCCCGAGTCCGTCTGCCGCACGGCGTCGTCCAGCTCGCTGATGAAGTGTTTGAGGTCCTCCAGGCAGCGCTCCCGGATCTCGCCCAGGTTCTCCCTCAGAGGCACCTGCAGCTGCTTCTCCAGGCTGGGGTCCTTGGCCACCAGCATCTTCACCACCATGCCGAAGGTCTCGCAGTCCTGGCGGTACACCTGTAGGCGGGGGGGGGGGGGGGGGGGGGGGGGGGGGGCAGCGTGAGGTGGAAGGCAGCGTAATGGGAAGGGGAAACAAAACAAAATGTCACCGTTTAGGAATGCCTCGCCGCCGTAGGAGTACACCGTTACAAGTAAAAGTCCGGAACTCAACATTTTTAGGCCTAGAATTATTGAATGCTTTAACCAGTGAAAAATAGCAGATATACAAGCTCACAGCGCGGCACCGAGTGCCGCAATGCGAGCTTGTAGATCTATTTTTTTTTAAGTCGTGAAAATGTGTGCAAATCTTTGAATATATGTATTTTCAAAGCGAACGTTTGTAAATCAAATTTTGCTTCTGGGTGGTCCCTGGAACTAAATATTTTGAGATGCGGGTCCGTGGCCAAATACATATCATTTTGGGGGTCCTTCACGTGAAAAGGTTTGAGAACCACTGACATAGTAGTCTCTCAAGAACAGACTAACTGAGCTCCAGTTGAAGTGAAAAGGACCTTTTCTTTGACGATGGCTGGCCAGATTGCTGACATAGAAACATAGGTTTTTAAAAAAATCTTAGAAGGATTCAAAAGACACTTGGGTCAGAATCGGGTCAAAATTCTAATTTCACGATTTTTCAAAATAGCAGATCTACAAGCTCGCAGCGCGGCACTCGGATAGTGGATCTGAGATTATGAATTCACAAAACGTGAAAAATATTAACACACAAAATCACACAATGCGAAAAATATTCAGGATTTACATCCTTCAACCTACTGGCAGGCAGTGTGCACAGGAAATTGCATGCACGCACGCACGCACACACAAAGTCCAAGGTCATAATGTAGCAGAGAGGGGGGGGGGGGTCTTAACTAATGAGGTGAAACCACACTTCCTTCCTGCTATACCTGACATTTAGGTGCAAATACCCTGCTATCACCAGTCACTCTGGTGTGAACACGCAACACTCAGTGCCAACCAGATAAACACTTCACCAAAAAATGGCTCGCCATTGGCCGGGCCGACCCAAGAGCCAATAAAAAGGCCTTTTTTTTTTTTACTGGGGGCTTTTAACGTGTGTGACAGGTGTTAGAGGCACAATGAGAGAGAGAGAGAGAGAGAGAGAGAGAGAGAGAGAGAGAGAGAGAAGAGAAGAGAGAGAGAGAGAGAGAGAGAGAGAGAGAGAGAGAGAGGAGAGAGAGAGAGAGAGAGAGAGATAGAGAGAGAGAGAGAGAGAGAGAGAGAGAGAGAGAGGTGTTGGAATCTAGTAAGGGAGGTGTTATTTCACACCCAGCCTCATAAAACAGTGGAGTCCATAGGCTGACACAAACAATGCAGTTGGAGTTTTGCCCTGTTGACTGTAAGTAAGGCAGAATACTATTTGTAACTTTTTCAATTGAACAAGTAATATGTGATATTTTACTGGTATATTTTTCACAATAACCATTAACCAACACCAACACAATTCTTATGTGTCTGCCCCCAACATACTGGAAAATAAATGTACCAGAAATATATTTTACAGTTACTAAATACCATTTCTTAGGACTTCCACATAAATCCTCTGGTGCTAGGGCCCTGAAGCAGTACTTTTTGAGAGGTATGTTCCGTAAAGACCAAAGCTCTAACGGCCGGGACGTCGCCATCAAAAAAGACTACTTAAAATGTATATTACACACTACACAGTACTAGTAAGAGGCCTCAGGGAGACATATGTGACCTAGGTTGCGCCAATTCTTGGCCATCTGACCAGTGATGTATATTGGACCAGTTACCCATATATGGAGATCCAAGTACTGTCTATAGTACATCCCTTTCATGCCCATACTGTACATGGAGATCCCTGTCTGATATGGGCCATGCCTTGGCCATCTAGCCAGTGATATATATATCGATGACATCAGGGATCTTCATATATGGGCATAAAAGGGATTCTGGGGAATACCCACATATGGACTTTTACATAGGTGATGTCACCTGTGATATTACCTGTGATGTCACAGTGATGTGTCAAGGGAACCAACCTATAGACTGTAAAAATGTGTACACACACGTCTACACGGACACGGACAAGCTGTGACATTTCTAATGGTAAACAATGACTTAAAAACTAAAATGAACACATGAACACAATTATCTGCCTTAGCAAAGGCACTGGAACTTGTTTAAAGAGCACATTTCGCTTAATCGAAGAAAAACAATTATTATCCCTCAACTCTCTCAGTGTTGTAGCTTTGAATGAATGGATAATTCCAGATTAAAAACCCATTTAAGCCTATAATTATTGAATGCTTTAACCAGCCGCGCTGCAAGCTTGTAGATCTGCTATTTTTGAAAAACCATGATATATATGAGATGGGGGGGGGGGGGGGGTCCCTGGAACAACATATTTTGAGATGGGGGTCCGTGGCCAAATACATGTAGTTTTGGGGGTCCTTGGCATGAACCATTTTGAGAACCACTGACAGAAAAAAAAAAAAAAAAAAACTTTAGAAGGATTTAGAAGACATTTATAGAATCGGGTCAAAATATTCAAAGATTTGAACGAATTTTCAAGATTTTTCAAAAATAGCAGATCTACAAGCTCGCAGCGCGGCACTCGGTGCCGCGCTGTGAGCTTGTATATCTGCTATTTTTTAATATTTAAAGCATAAAATATTGCGTAATAATGTGTGCAGGCCTAAATGGGTTGAACAAATTCTGATTATGAACACTTATTCAGCTCAACGCAGCTTTTTGAACTCACATTTTTGACTGACTTTCCTAGCAGCTACACGACGTGCACCGACAAGGCAGAGGGCAAGAGCACACCGCAGGGAGAAAGCGCAGAACAACGCTCAACTGTCATTTGCATTTTTCGTCTCTTTTTTTGGGTTACAGTTGCCATTTGTGTCGTGTAATTAAGAACACATGTAGCCAGTAGCCCCCCCCCCCCCCCCCCCCCCCCCACGAGGTCACGCTCAGGACGCATTCCCACACCGATGAACCCCCGTATCTCAATGGTTTTACTTCTCACTCCGGAACGCACTTTCCCACGTGGATTTAACCCATTTAGGCCTAGAAATGATTGAATGCTTTAACCAGTGAAAAATATATATAAGATATACAAGCTCGCAGCGCGGCACTCTCTATTTTTGAAAAAGTCGTGAAAATGTGTGCAAATCTTTGAATATTATGTATTTTCAAAGTGAACGTTTGTAACTCAAATTCTGCTTCTGGGTGGTCCCTGGAACTAAATATTTTGAGATGGGGGTCCGTGGCCAAATAAATATCATTTTGGGGGTCCTTCACATGAAAAGGTTTGAGGACCACTGACATACTGTAGTAGTCTCTCAAGAACAGACTAACTGAGCTCCAGTTAAGTGAAAAGGAGCTTTTCTTTGACTTGATTGCTGACATAGAAACATGGGTTTTTCAAAAAAATCTTAGAAGGATTCAAAAGACACTTATAGAATCGGGTCAAAATTCTAATTTTCACGATTTTTCAAAAATAGCAGATCTACAAGCTCGCAGCGCGGCACTCGGTGCCGCGCTGTGAGCTTGTATATCTGCTATTTTTCAATAGTTAAAGCATAAAATAATGATACACAAAATGTGTACCCGTTCTAAATGGGTTAAAAAACTATTATTAGCATTAGAAGTCGTACATTGAGGCGAGTAATTTAATATACGCCCAATATGAATCACTTGTATAATATGACAAGTTCTATTCTAAAATGCCATGTATCTGTTTGGGGGGGATGGAATTTATTACCTGGAGCTCCACATTCAATATGTCTAAAATATATAGGAAGATTCAGACTGTATCATTATTGTGTCAATCAAGAGTTGAGTTACCTTCCAACAAAAAAGAAGAAAAAAAGAAAGAGCACCATCATTTGTTGGGATTTAGAGCTATTAATCACTTTGAAGGAGCAGGTGTCACTTTTTGCCAGATGGTGTAGCTATTTTTTTTTTTTACGAAATGCATGCATAACTAATACACTCCCTTCAGACTATTTTAGTGTAATAGAGTAGTGATCTTGAAATATTATTAGGATATTAACCCATTTAGGTCTGGAATTATTGAATGCTTTAACTACTGAAAAATAGCAGATATACAAGCTCACAGCTGCGAGCTTGTAGATCTGCTATTTTTTGGAAAAAGTCGTGAAAATGTGTGCAAATATTTGAATATATGTATTTTCAAAGCGAACGTTCGTAACTCAAATTTTGCTTCTGGGGGGTCCCTGGAACTAAATATTTTGAGATGGGGTCCGTGGCCAAATAAATATAATTTTGGGGGTCCTTCACATGAAAAGGTTTGAGAACCACTGACATAGTAGTCTCTCAAGAACAGACTAACTGAGCTCCATTTAAGCGAAAAGGACCTTTTCTTTGACGATGGCTGGCCAGATTGCTGACACAGAATTTTTTTTTTTTTCAAAAAAAATCTTAGAAGGACACTAATAGTCGGGTCAAAATTCTAATTTTCGCGATTTTTCAAAAATAGCAGATCTACAAGCTTGCAGCGCGCCACGCTGTGACCTTGTATATCTGCTATTTTTCAATAGTTAAAGCATAAAATAATGATACATTTTAATGTGTACCCGTTCTAAATGGGTTAAAGCACATCAGGGCACTTGGTGATTTCAGGTGCAGTTCAAGGAATAAACTAAAATGAATAATGGTGTAATAACCAGTAAGACTCTCTTATCGGGAGATAAGCGACCGTCAGGTCGGCAACCTCATGGTGGCGCTAGAAGAGGGGCATGTGAGATATGAGGGGTGGAGGTTGTGATTTGCCAGCCAAGGAGTGTGTGTGTGTGTGTGCAAAGTTTGGCATGGATAGGGGCAGCGGAAAAGTGTGATGTGGCGTACTGACGGACAGCCGGTGGAGCTTTTCAGACTAAAGCCCATTTTCCACTGGACCAACACCACACCACACCACACGGCCCACTTGTGCCAGGTTTTCCACTACAAGGACCGGGGTAGAGTGGTGTGAAAGTGGTACTAAACGTGGTACTAAAAAGTATCCACTCTAGAGTAGGTCTGAGCTAGGCCAAACGGGGCCAAACACTTCATGATGACTGATCACTCACTGACTTTTAATTTAGACCACCGGGATATATTGTAATACATGATAATAGATTCTATTGTGTTATAACCACTATTATAATCTATTATAGTGTATTATAATTATCATAGTAATACATTAATACTTTATAGTGTATTATAATCACAGTTATAATCCATTATAGTGTATTATAATTTAGGATAGTAGTAATACAAATTTATATTGTATTATAATCACAGTTAAAAGGGTCAATTTGTTTCTTACCGACAGGGATACTTTTGTGTAATGGAAAATGTAGATATTTTTATGTGGTGCGGTGTGGTGTGGTGTGGTGTAGTGTGGTGTGGTGTGGTA
Organism: Nannobrachium achirus; assembly: GCF_963921795.1. Classification (NCBI taxonomy): domain Eukaryota; kingdom Metazoa; phylum Chordata; class Actinopteri; order Myctophiformes; family Myctophidae; genus Nannobrachium; species Nannobrachium achirus. The sequence goes on from NC_137830.1 coordinate 47,611,504, forward strand.
CTAAAGCTGCAGTCGAAAAGGGGCTTAATAGTGTAATAATAACTGTGTGCAGGTGATGGATGACACAAAACAAATCTCAATGTGGTGTTTAGTGGCAAAGCAAAGCACCTCAGAAAGAATCAGAATGCCATTGGTGGGCATAACCCTGATCCCCCCAAGATAATATTTGAACTGGGGACCCCCCCCCCCCCCCCCCCACCCTGACATGAACTTGGAATTGTAGGTGTTGAGGCATGACATTTTGTTTGATTCGGTTCCACAGATAGATATTGTGAAAATAGCAGATCTACACCCGGGGGGTCCCGACCCACAGGTTGAGAACGACTGGTCTTATGTCATCTTTAGCCAAGTGAGTTTTTTGCATGCCTGCCTCTCCTGGCTTACAGTTGAAAATAGGTTGACGTGTAACACTGCTGCTCAAGTCACTTATGAGCATTAACATAAACAGATAGTTTTAACTAATACAGGCATTGACACTAAGGCTTGCCCACCTGCCCCCGGCAGGTAAATAAAACGTCAGGGCAGGTGAAGTTGGCTTTCAGGTTGCCCAACAGGGCAAGTGCTCATTTGAGAGGGGACACAAATGTCTATAAACATGAGATATCTGTCTAAACACCTGAACGTGGCCAGTGCGCTCTGTCTTCTGGTCTGTGGAATGTAAAATAAAAGCACTATTTACCTATAATGTGCTGTTTTTACTGTTGCTACATTTAAAAATAAAAAATAACAAGTGTGAACCCATAGACATATTCAATCATAGCTAAAGTATTTGGTATTTGGATTTGGAGGTATTGAGGTATGACATTTTATCGCACTGGCCCAGAAAGTAAAGAAATAAGTGTTAAATTGAGCGGTAATTAAAATCGTACCTATCATTTTATAAAGGACGATTTACTTTTCGGGGAAGTGGGCATTACCTTCGGGCAAGTAGAACATGACCTGTACTTGCCCGATGGGCAAGTGCCTCTTAGACCTTAGTGTCAACCCCTGTAATACTATACATAATCATTACACTAGAGGTGCCAGTAATGGGCAGCTTGAATTACAGAGTCCAAAAAACAATGCTCTAAAGAGGTCTTTTATTTTTAGTAGAGATGTGAAAAAAAAATCGACTCATGCTCACCGCGACTCAAAAAGTATGAGTCGAAAAATCGAAAAATATATATATTTTTTTATTTTTCAAAGGTTTTTCCCCCAAAAATGTTTTAATCGCTTGTTCAGAAAACGTTATAAGCGTTAATGTTTTCCAAATGTGAGAGGACCGTGTGTGTGTCTGTGTCGGAGACGAGTGCATGTTGTGCATTCGCATGCATGCGGCACTAGTCAGGTCCACGGACTACTGGTTGAGAAACACTGCTGGACCGGGCTGATGCGCGCGTCATAGCAGTGCGCGCTGACTTGCCTGACTGTATCAACTCTATGGACTGGATGCGTTTTGTTTACCTCCTGCCTCTGCATGCTTGATACGAAAGCTCGCTTGTTCATGGCAGCGTCGCCGTCGTTTGCGATGATCACAAAATACACTACTCGTCTTTAATGCGACACACCCGTGGACGCGGTCGGGGAGGCAGACACTGCTCCACATTTGATACACTAGCCTGGGGTGCCAGCCTTAGCGCTCCCACTACGTTCCATGGACTTTGTCACTCCGCTTCTAGTCTCTAAAGAACAGATCTACAAGCATGCTAACGCAAGGAAGAGCAATTATTTATTATAATTATTATTAGGGCTTTGATGCAAGTTCTGATGGGTGCAGCTGCATAAGTTGTGTTGCTTGAAGTAATGCACTGTTGTGCTCTCCTCTCAGCTGCTGCTTAGCAAAAAAAAAGAAAAGTGAAAAAAGTCGATCGACGCGTCGATTTTCGGCCGTGACGCGTCGATTTGCCAATAATGCGTCGATTAACATCCCTAATTTTTAGATCACTGACACTGTGGAATAACCTGCCTCCTAACCGCTGCTGTATTTACAGTAAATTCGCTTTAAAAGGAATCTTAAAGTTTATTTAACACCGTAATTTTTTGTTTGTTTCTTTTTGCTTGTTCTTTTTTTTCTGTTTCTTTTCTAAAAATGTAACTTCATCTATCTTATTTGTTAGTCTCATTATGTATTGTGTTGAGTACTGACTTTTAATAATATTGCATTTGTAACTGTAAAAACCTTGTATGTTTTTTTTATGTGTGGACCCCAGGAAGACTAGCTGGCTGCTACGGCAACAGCTAATGGGGATCCTTAATAAAATCTAAATCAAATCTTCACTCGCCCTGAACACAGCCTGTTCACAACAGTGTTCGTATCGACGCTGGACAAAGCCAGATGCACAACGATGAGAAAAAGATTGAGGTGCGAGTGAGTGGCTATTTTTGCTCACAACACGTTGCGTCATGACGTAGCTTATGTAAACACTGAACTCCCAACTCCAGTTGGGACATGACTCACTTTCAGGCCTCGGGGACACACAACCAAATACTCCCAGTAGCCGGGGATCCAGTCATCAAAATGGGAGAGGACCTGTGATGTTCTGCCGCACTTTTTATTTCTGTTTTATCTATTAGTTTGGTCATTAAGGTCCACAGAATGAGAGGCCTGCTCTGCCAGAAACATCGCGAAAAAAAGTTATGGCCATTTGTATATTCACTGTCCCATTGACTCCACTAGAAATATTCAAAAAAGAAAAATAATCTGCTTTAAGTAGCATGTGAGGGGTCAAACGAGGGGTTCTTCATCATTCTGAATCCATTGCAAGCATTTGTTTTGCATGAAAAACATTCCTTGGGCAAAATATTGGCCCGCAAAAACTGTGAAAAGTGGAAAAAAAGTGATGACTCATCACTTTTCACAGCTTTTACGGGCAAATATTTTGCCCAAGGAATGTTTTTCATGCAAAACAAATGCTTGCAATGGATTCAGAATGATGAAGAACCCGTAGTTTGACCCCTCACATGCTACTTAAAGCAGATTTTTTTTCTTTTTTAAATATTTCTAGTGGAGTCAATGGGACAGTGAATATACAAATGGCCATAACTTTTTTTCGCGACGTTTCCAGCAGAGCAGGCCTCTGATTCTGTGGACCTTAATGACCAAACTAATAGATAAAACAGAAATAAAAAGTGCGGCAGAACATCACAGGTTCAACCCTATTCCTTGAGCTTTTGGGCATGTGGATCCCCGACTACAGACACAACTCACTCTTTCTTCTCTTTCTCTCCGTCTGTCCCTAGACTGCTTTGATATTACCTTTCGCAACCTTTTGGCTGCATGTTTTTCTCATGCCCCATTTCTCTTGCTACAGTCTCTCTCTCCCCCCCCCAATTCCTCTCACTCAATCCCTCTCCCACCCCTGATATGTCGCAGCATGGCCCTCTCCCTTTCCCACATTATCTATTCCTTTCTATGCATCCTCCATTTCTGTCATACTACACTCTTCCCGAGGCAAAACTACAGCTCATTAAGTCAGTATATTTCTCTCTCACTCTCTGTGCCTGTTAAAAAGTCTTTCCTGGCAACCTTTGCTCACTCCCCACCCAAATCCACAGCTCTCTGTCACAGAGTGCTAATTAAAACCCATTCAGAACGGGTACACATTATTGCGTATCATTATTTTATGCTTTAACTATTGAAAAATAGCAGATATACAAGCTCACAGCGCGGCACCGAGTGCCGCGCTGCGAGCTTGTAGATCTGCTATTTTTGAAAAATCGTGAAAATTTGAATTTTGACCCGATTCTATGAGTGTCTTTTGAATCCTTCTGAGGTTTTTTTGAAAAACCCATGTTTCAATGTCAGCAATCTGGCCAGCCATCGTCAAAGAAAAGGTCCTTTTCACATAACTGGAGCTCAGTGTTCTTGAGAGACTATGTGTCAGTGGTTCTCAAACCTTTTCATGTGAAGGACCCCCAAAATGATATGTATTTGGCCACGGACCCCCCCCATCTCAAAATATTTAGTTCCAGGGACCCTCCAGAAGCAAAGTTTTAGTTACAAACGTTCGCTTTGAAAATACATATATTCAAAGATTTGCACACGTTTTCACGACTTTTTCAAAAATAGCAGATCGTATATCTGCTATTTTTCACTGGTTAAAGCATTCAATAATTCTAGGCCTAAATGGGTTAAGGTAATGTGGCTCTCCCTGCCTCCATCTGTCCCCACTCCCCAGGTCTCCATGTCCTCTTTCCCTACGTCCCACGTCTGTGTCAGAATCTCTTACTGGTGGCGAGTCTCATTAAGTTCCTCTCATGTGTTTTCCTCAATTTCTCCTCTTTTACTACACTCCTGAGCTCTCTGTATATCTCCTTCACCCCTCCTCCACATCTCTTCATATACCACCCATGTCTACTGAACACACTCTTACTTATAATTAGCTACTACAGAGAGTATCTCTTCCCAGTGGTCAGTCGGCTCACCCTCTCTCCCCGCCTACTGAATCAGGCATCAAATCTCGGACAGGGGCTGACCGGGCTGGAGGCCGCATTTTGCCGGAGGCGGAGACGAGGGCAGGCAGAGTCAAACAGGGATGTGTGTGTGTGTGGCGGTGCGCGCACGTATTTCTGCGCTCAGTCGTCTTGTGGGTAGGCGTCTGGGCGAGCGATCTGACTGTGAGCGCGTGAAATAAGGGGAGACGTTGATGCCGAGCGTTACGGGCGGATGTGGATGTCGGCCGCAGGGCGTTCAAGACTCCTCGTCTTATTTATAGCCGTTTGTTACGCAGCTGCAACGTTCATTATGTTTGCAGCGCGGCGGGGGGTCATGAAGCAGTTTGCCAACAATGGATGGCGGGGTTCCAAAGAGCTTTGTGATGTCAGATGAAAACCACATATCACCCAAAAATTGGTTTTCGTGACTTTTGAAACCCATAGAATGGATTTTTAACAGGTTTTAAGAGCCTGTGGATCAGTGTTGATTTCATCGACTAAAACTATGACGAAAAATGTTTGTCGACTGTTTTTTTCACTGACGAAAACAAAATAAAAACAAAATAAAAACTAAGCTGTGATGACTAAAACTAAGACTAAATATATTGACAATTTCGTCAACAAAATAAAAACTAGACTAAAATGTTGGGGACGGACTAGTGGAGAAGAGAGTCATTTTATGTTTAGTTGCTCTCCAGTATTGCGTGCAGAAAATAGCAGATCTACAAGCTCACAACGTGTCGCAGCGCGACACGTTGTGAGCTTGTAGAACGGCTATTTTCAGCACGCAACCAAGTGTAAAATCAGTCATTATGATGCCATCAAGTCCTGCCAAAATACATTTTAGTTGACTAAATCAACTGTAGATTTAGTCGCCTAAAACCTTATGTTATTTAGTCCACTAAAACTAGACTAAAACTACAACTTTTCAGGTGACTAAATTATGACTAAAACTAAATGACATTTGATTCAAAAGACTATGACTAAAACTAAATCAAAATTTGCTGTCAAAAACAACACTGCTGTGGATCATGGAACTCACTCCGCAAACGAATGGCCCTGTAATGGTTCAAATCAGGTCAGGATCAAGTGCTGACAGTGATCTTCTGCTCACAGCAGCACTGGATGCGTCAAGAAGAGTGAGACATCTTGTCATCATAATATGATGACAATATATATATATATATATTATATCCTACAGGGTGCATTATGTTGACGCCATGTGTTGGCAATTGCCGCAACACACCCTGAATTGGTCATGGGTGTGTGAATTACATTAATTAACCCATTCAGAACGGGTACACATTATTGTGTATCATTATTTTATGCTTTAACTATTGAAAAATAGCAGATATACAAGCTCACAGAACGGCACCGAGTGCCGCGCTACGAGCTTGTAGATCTGCTATTTTTGAAAAATCGTGAAAATTTGAATTTTGACCCGATTCTATAAGTGTCTTTTGAATCCTTCTAAGGTTTTTTGTAAAACCTATGTTTCTATGTCAGCAATCTGGCCAGCCATCGTCAAAGAAAAGGTCCTTTTCACTTAACTTGAGCTCAGTTAGTCTGTTCTTGAGAGACTACTATGTCAGTGGTTCTCAAACGTTTTCATGTGAAGGACCCCCAAAATGATATTTATTTGGCCATGGACCCGCATCTCAAAATATTTAGTTCCAGGGACCACCCAGAAGCAAAATTTGAGTTACAAACGTTTGCTTTGAAAATACATATTCAAAGATTTGCAAAAAAAAAATCACGACTTTTTAAAAAATAGCAGATCTACAAGCTCGCAGCGCGGCACTCGGTGCCGCGCTGTGAGCTTGTATATCTGCTATTTTTCACTGGTTAAAGCATTCAATAATTCTAGGCCTAACAAACACGATCACCTTTAAGAACAAGTTGTGCCTGCAGTGAGGCACATTCCTATTTAGGTGGTGGAGATAAGACAGAAGGACAGAGCGATGTTCTTGCGACAAAACCAATGTCCACATGCATGAAGTGAAGACGTGTTAAGCTTCAAACCTATGGGAGCACATTAATAATGTGATATAATGATGTCAGGAGACATGGGGGGAAACAAAAGTTCTCTGCTCACTGAAACGTTGATACGAGAGATGTCCAAACACAAGTTCATGGCCGTTGCTGTCTAACAGACGTTTGTGATATCATGACATGTCAACTTAAAATTCACACACCCATTCTCCATCAAACATATAATTTTCCAAATGTCTGTCTGTCTGTCTGTCTGTCTGTCTGTCTGTCTGTCTGAGTGAGTGTCTGTCACAACGTTTCTCCTCAGTGGCTGGAGCAATTGATCTGAAATCACATCACCATTAGCATATGAACACAACTAACATAACTGTGAAGCCCGTTTGTCACTTTCACAAATCGTATGCTGTATATTAGCATTTTTATGGTGTATCTACTATCTATTCTGCATCTAGCATGAGGCTTATCTATTCTGCATCTAGCATGAGGCAACATGTTTAACCAGCTGCCCTGTTACAGATGTTGTCCAAAAATCATGCAGATCGGTATACAGTATCTCTGTAGCCATTAAACGAAACGGGTATTTCTTACATTGATGCTCCTACATATTATCATGTAAGCACCAGTTAAAGTTACTTTCCATCCCTCATATACTGTGTGCACAGTGCACACCCCATAACCCACACACTGCACATCATTTCAGAGCTCATATCTTTGAACGGGTAAGGGCTAGTTAGGTTATAATAAAGCATGTCAATGCCAGTGTGTTCCGTCTGTGCATCCTCAGAACTCCAAATGGATATCAATGTGGGTAACTAACTACAGAAAGAAAGAATGGCACAATGACGCTATGGATTCACAACATTCTTTTGTTATGAGAGGTAGGGTATTTGAGAATTTTTTATATCGGATTTCCCTCCCTCTCTCCTCATAGAGCTTTCCAAAATGTGCACAGCGTGGAGAAAGATTCTTATACTGTGTGCCCGCTGCTAGAGCTGCACCCAAAATATCTGAACAACAAGCTCACAACGTATCGCACTGCAACGCGCTGTGAGCTTGTACTGTAGATCAGATATTTTCGGTTTATTTTCATCTGAGCTCCTCGGTTAATACGCACAATGCATTGCAGCGGCAACTTTTTAATTTATTTCCTACTAGGATTAATGAAGAATCATTTGCTTGAAATGCCACCTCAGTTGGGTTAGGGTTAGTATTACTGTGCATACTTACAAGATCTTGTGGTTATTTTCCCTCCTAGGATAGGTGTAAGCGACACAGGGTTACATCCTTATACAGGAAACTATGCCTCAATCATAATGATAGAAGCATAGACAGGAAATGGTCCAAAGGTCAGACTAAAACACATTTGAGTGTTTCTTCTATAGAATGACTACTTTCTGATTTTCACAACCTAAAACAGACACACCCCATCCCCCCCAGTGCATTAAACATGTCATACATTTTTTTGGTATAGAAACTCACTGTTTAAATGTATTCCGTGAAGCAGATTGTTTCTGTATGTATCAAGGAATGTGTACAAGGTGCTATATAAACTGCTAGATGACTTTCTTGACAATGCAACGCAGGTGTGGTGGCCATGGGCCAAAACATATTTAAAAAAATCACACCCGTGTGAACTGAGCGGTGGTCGTGGAGGCTACGCAACAGCACTACTGTGTGTGTGTGTGTGTGTGTGTGTGTGTGTGTGTGTGAGAGGGTGAGTGTGTGTGTGTGTGTGTGCACGTGTGTGTGTGTGTGAGAGAGAGAGAGAGAGAGAGAGTGAGAGAGAGAGAGAGTGTGTGTAGGCCTATTGCAGTTGATGATCAGGCTAGACTCAGCAGCACCCTCTCTGGCCACCAGTGGTATTCAGGCTACATACACACATACATACATAGATACATACACGGATACATGGATACATACACGGATACACACACGGCCATGCTATGGAGCGGTCTACCACCGCTCAAAAATATATTTAGCCTTATAACCGAATAATGGAGAAGCAAGGTTATTCTGATTAACCACTTCAACCTAGCTCACCGTGAGCCCGTAGATCTGCAATTTTCAGTACCCTTTCTAAATAATAGGTCATTAAATGGTTTGAAATAATCGTGATAGTCATATTGTGGAGCCCTATGTGGACACACTGTCCAGGCCACATTTAGCAGCATAACAACATTCCACTTATCATCTTTGATGAATGTTCTGGGGAGGCTGCCCATCGATGACAGTTGATTTACTTTATCAACTCTTCAGAGGAAGTATCCAATCACAGCGGCTCACAACAATCGCCTGAAACGCAGGGAAAGTCAGTCCTCTATAACAATGTGCTGAAACTGTACTTCCTGTATTCAAACGCACTTCCTGAAACCCCTCCCCTGTTATCCAATCAGGAAGGAAAGGACCTGTACTTGACCCTGGCTGGTAGGGCATGTATCTTAGGTCTGCTATGTCTGGCGGGGCATGTACATAAGGTTTAAGGCCTTATATCAAGCATAAAGCTTTTGTTGAAACAAATTACGTTCATATACATCTTTATTAATTAAATTAAGCTTTCTTAACACATCTACTGCCTCTTAATCTGAAGGTTGCTTGGTGCCTCGGCGCCACGTCGTTTCCTCCGTCGGCCTCCGCTATTATTTTGAAGGGCCGGAAGGGGGTTGTTTTTGTTTTTTTGGATTATCACTTGACGGCAACGATTACGTCATCTAGTCACATGACAGTGTGGGACAAGAAGAGGCAAGATGGCTGCGCCCTGCCTTGTGCCTTGTTTACATTTAGATCTGCTGCAAAATGTCTCAAAATGGCTATTTTGTTTAAATGAAGTTTCTTTATGGGCCTCTCCATTGACTTAACATTGAGGAGCTTCACTTCGCGTGCACGCCCAACGTGCGTTGTAAACAAATCGCCGACATTACCGATGCGAGCGGGACCGGAGCGACATTAAGTAAGTAATAATATCTTTACTGTATATACAGTAAGATTCACAGTCCTCACCGTCAACGGCGCCATGGTATTAACCCTTTCAATGACGGTGAGGACTGTCAACGGCGGCGAAAAAGTTAAATGGATGACAATCTGCACTTGGGTTAATTCATGAAAATCTGAATGTAGCCTGTGTGTGTGGACGGTGCGTGAAGGACAGTGAGAGATGGAGAAATAGAAAGACCTGCAAAAACCACTCTCCCGCTCTCACCCAGTGCCACACGACCACAAGCCTGCCACTTTCGGGACAAAAGATAGATTGACTGTTTTCACAATTTGTCATATTGACTAAATAATGTGTATAGGGCTTGAGTGGTTATAATGAGGGTAGATGGGGGATCTCTGTCATTCTCAGCAATGTTGTTTTTGACAGCAAATTTTGATTTAGTTTTAGTCATAGTCTTTTGAATAAAAGGTCATTTAGTTTTAGTCATAATTTAGTCACCTGAAAAGTTTTAGTTTTAGTCTAATTTTAGTCGACTAAATATCAAAAGATTTAAGGCGACTAAATCTACAGTTGATTTAGTCAACTAAAATGTATTTTGGCGGTCCCTTGATGGCATCGTAATGACTGATTTTACACTTGGGGTGCGTGCTGAAAATAGCCGATCTACAAGCTCGCACTGCGGCGCGTTGTGAGCTTGTAGATCGGCTATTTTCAGCATGCAACACCTGAGAGCAACCAAACATAAAATGACTCTCTTCTCCACTAGTCCCTCCCTAACGTTTTAGTCTAGTTTTTATTTTGTTGACGAAATTGTCAATATATTTAGTCTTAGTTTTAGTCATCACGGCTTAGTTTTTATTTTGTTTTTATTTAGTTTTCGTCAGTGAAAAAAACGCTGTCGACAAACAATTTTCGTCATAGTTTTAGTCGACGAAATCAACACTGATTCTCAGGAACTTGGTGGATGATAGACAGCTGATGTCACAGGAGTCGAGAGACTCATGAACATTCTACCGGCCGCCTGCAACACCCATCACAGATATCGTCCGTCTGGCTCACTAAACTGTATCGTCTCTGACAAACACCCGTAGACTATGACAACCACAATATTTATACTGTTTCAAGAGTGCAATAAAACCTGATTTGTATCGCAGACTGTAATGAATAGCACTCAATCCCCATCGTGTGCCTCTGGTTCCTGGTCGCTCACTACAAGCGGTCAGTCTGTGCCCGCAGCCAAAGTCAACTCACTGTCAGTGAGAATGGAGCTCAGGTTGAATTACAACGGACCAGGTTCACTTAGCTATACAAACACACAGCGAGACACTCGTACAGCGCCGCTGCATACTCTGGCTACGGTGCTGCGTACTCCGTTGGCTAGTTGTTGATGGAAAGTACACATTTGTGAACTGTGGCACAAGGAAAGACAGCTGGCTCTGATGTATATAGCCGGGGAGCCACAGGCCCAAAAGCTCAAAGAATAGGGTTTTACCTGTGACGTCATGACATACTTTTAATTTTTGTTTTTTCTATTCATTTGGTCATTAAGGTACACAGAATGAGAGACCTGCTCTGCCGGAAACTCTGCGAAAAAAAGTTATGGCCATTTGTATATTCACTCCATAGACTTCAATATACAGGAAAGAAACACACAAAAAGTAGCATGTGAGGGGTCAAACTAGGGGTTCTTGATGATTCTGAATCCATTGCAAGCATTTGTTTTGCATGAAAAACATTCCTTGGGCTAGAAAACGTACCACAATAACGGTGAAAAGTGATGACTCATCACTTTTCACAGATTTGAGAGGCTGAAATCTAGCCCAAGGAATGTTTTTCATGCAAAACAAATGCTTGCAATGGATTCAGAATCATGAAGAACCCTTAGTTTGACCCCTCACATGCTACTTTTTTTGGTGTGTTTTTTTCCAGTATAGTGAAGTCAATGGGAAACTTTTTTTCGCAGTGTTTCCGGCAGAGCAGGCCTCTCATTCTGTGTACCTTATTGACCAAATTAATAGGAAAAACTAAAATTTGGAGTATGTCATGACATCACAGGTCTTCTCTCATTTTGGCACAGTGGCTCCCCGGCTAATAGGAGATATGGAGCGTAAGGCTGGCCGTGTGTGAATTTGCACAGCACACATGGTTATGTGTGCTGTGTGGTAGATATTGAGAATGGGGCTGTATATGCGTGTGTGCTTGCACGAGAAACGGCTGGACTATGCAATCGATGACAAGGAAGAATTCGAATTACGTGCTCCAAATATAGGACCGAGTAAGACAGTGTGTGAAGGTGAGACGGCTAGACCAGACAAAAAGCTAAACTTGTCTGAGACTCAGAAAAGCTTAGCGGGAGCCAATACCAGGGCTGCTTCATTGACCCCAGCGAACGAGACAAGGTTTGGTTCTGGCAGAACCACTGCCAACTTTACCTCCGTCACTTAGTTATATTTGCCATGCGAGTCTAGCTGGGAAACAAACACCAATCAAACATCATTCAAATGGTTCAGCATGGGGTGGGCGATATGGAAAAATACAATATCACGATATTTTCCAAAGCTGTATCACGATACACAATTTCATCACGATTCTTTTTCACGTTGATTTGTATGGTTATTTTTCAAGTTTCTTGACCAAAACCAGACTCTATGTGCTCCTTTTGGGAGGTCTAAATTGACACTTTACAAGTGTCAATAAGGGTCCATTTGGTTAAGTGGCCGTAAGGGTCCATTTGGTTAAGTGGAGACCTTGACATTTTAAAGTGATGATTTTGACCAAAATACAGGTTTAAATTGAATTCTGCAATGAATCTCTGTATTAACGATTAAACAGGATGTTTTACAAGGCTCCCTCAATTGTATCACGATATATACGATACATCGTGGAGACATTGTATCGTTGAGACGATAATTATCACCATATCGCCCACCCCTAGTTCAGCATGGCTGCTAAGTTTGTGTGTTTTTATAATGCAGTAGGCTGAAGTGGAGTCGTAATGTATGATGATGATGACACTTCCCCCACAGATTGGCAGGATGAATGTACTTCTTGAGTACTCAAATTTATTCTCCATATTTTGAGATACTCCTTAGCCTGAGCCTAAAAGCTTTGGGAGAACGGGAGCATCCTCTTTCTGCATATTCTACAGGATGGCTTATGAAATGACAGTGGAACAAAGTCGAAGAAAGGATAGACAGACAAAGAGACGAGAAGACAGCTGGGTACGGCAGGGAAGTAAAGTTAAGGCCAAGACAGACAGGAAAAATTACAAGGCAAGAGAGAGAGACAAGCGGCTGGGGAGGGGGGGAAGAGAGAGAGAGAGAGAGAGAGAGAGAGAGAGGGAGAGAGAGAGAGAGAGAGAGAGAGAGAGAGGCTAATAAACAGGCCAGAAGCTGCAACATCAGCATGGCAGCTGTAATAGACATGGAGGGCTCTGTGGCGCAGCTCTATGTGAGGGCCCAGAGTGTGCTCCAGGGCAGAGCTGGCTCAGATTTTATGACCCCAGTCAAAGCAGCGGTAGGGCCCAGTGATGCAGGCAAGGCCTTCATTAGATCACTGAGCAGAGCAGAGTAAACTAGGGGCCTGGAGGTGGTTTCATCATCGTTAACCTCCCCCCCCCCCAACCCCCTCGCTTTACTGGACAGGCAAACCGGTGCGTCGCTAGGCTTTCATTCTCAAATTGAAAAGGCGTGTTGAGGATTCGTGCCTTGGTGCATTGTGTTTTCGTTCCCCCGGTACAGTGTGGGTATCTGTGCGTAGTTATGGTCAGGGACGTGCTGGGCCCCTGATTCAGCCCGGGAAAAGGAGTTGGAGAGGCCCTCATTGCGCGCTATAGAGAGAGATCTCTCTCTATAGTGCTGCTGCTACTCAACGATTTGTCATTTCAGATCATGACAAGTGACAAGCCAGTGGGCCAATTACATGAGTTATATTTCGTTGTTGTCGGGTGGAAACCTTGTATGTCCAAAACCGTTTGTTTTGTATTTATCATTTAACTCATTGAGTGCCTATCCCGAATATGTTCGGGATATATTATCGCATACCAGAGTGCCTATCCCGAACATGTTCGGGATATTAAAAAAAAAAAAAAAAATTGGAAAAAAAATTTTTTTTTAATTTTTTTTTGGACCCCATCAAATCTAGTGAACATGATTTCAATCGCGATTTTGCATGTTCCACCCCCATACAACCCCATCTAACATACAGGGCAGCCATGTTTGTTTACATAACATGTAAAACATAATGGCGATTATCTCAAGAATGCCTGAACGGATTTCCAATCGGATTTTTTTGTTTGAAAGCTGTGAACAAACTGCACAAATCCACTTCAATGCAATCCAGGATTGCATTGGATTTTTTAGAGCTCATTCTTCTCTGTTTTTTTCCCATGCATGAGGTGTGCAAGGTTTAATCATGGCTAAGTTGACGAAAATAAGGCTTCTAAAATGCTTGGTAACCAATAGCTAACTTCAAGCTAACTTCATCCTCTTCCTGTACATGCACAAAGGAAAGTGTTCAGGCAAGTCATGGCTGCAGGGCTTCTGCATATACCAGCATATCTCTATGGGATTTTCTATGGCCACTGGGCGCCCTCTAGTGGTGAACGGGGTGGCACTCAAAGAGTTAAAAAATGAATTAAACTAGTGAAAACAGCCGATCTACAAGCACACAACGCCGGTGCGAGGCGTTGTGTGCTTGTAGATCTGCTGTTTTCACTACTTTTGTGCGACAGCCTTGTATGATGAAGCAGGGCTTTGCTTTGCGAAAAAATTTACACATTTGAAACTTGGAGATACGAGGTTTCTGCCTGACAGTGACGATTTACTTTGTTGGCCGCCTAGCCCCCAAAATGGAACGAAGGCCAACATTTTATTTTGAATTTTTTCCTAATGGCCGGCCTGGACCGGCCGGGAATGAACCGGCCGTTCGGGAGTTGTCCCGCTTTTCCCAATGGCCAGCACGTCCCTGGTTATGGTGGTTTGTTCGATGTGGTGCATTATGACAATAGTCTATTGTATTTTATGTCTTGCACTGTCCCCCCCCCTGCACTGTATGCGAGTATGTGCTTATTACAACCATCATCAGTCCCCGCACATTCCATGCATGGAATAAAGATTGGCAATGTGAGAATTCAAGTATTCGCACAAGGGTGTGTGTGTGTGTGTGCGCGCGCGTGCCTGTACCAGAGTGCGTGCGTTTGCGTGTGATATTTACTAAATATAATTATACATGTGTTGTGTGTGTATGTGCCTGTGCTTGTGTGTACTGTAGCTATAAGTAGTGGGTAAGACCTGGGGCAGGGTTGTGGTGGGTAAGCTATGTAGGTTATTAAACTGGCATAGGGACATAATGGGCGGTTACAGTAAAGCCAGTCAGGGAGGGAAAATTAACACCAGACACCAACAGTACACTAGTGAATGTAGCCTGTGGCTGCTAACATTTACTGCACTACAGGATGGGAAATTAGGGTTTTTGTCCACAGCCCACAGTGGTAGGTGAATGCATGCGATTCTCTAAAGCATCCATTATTTTAACAGCCAGAATGGCCTTTAAGATAGAATGTGGAGATGAGAGAGGGATGTTCTAATTAGGGCTAGGCAATTAACTGATTTAGATCTGGAAAGTCAATACGTTGTTATACCTTTCAATATGGGAAAACATCTGTGTCATTTTAGATCAACATTCTTCAGGAAGTTCTTAACCCTTTTAGTGCCTATCCCGAACTAGTTCGGGATATTCGGGATCAAAAACAATTTTTTATTTGCTATTTTACTTACCCCGGGCTGCTTGGAGCAACGTGGGTGGTCCCGGCTCGCCCAGCGCTCACCAACGAGAGACGCTAGATGCTCCGACGATTTATTCCATTGAAAATGGTTTAAAATAAAGTTTAGACCCCCCCCAATGTTCACCAAATGTTCATTGTAGGCGGCGCGACGTATTCCAGGGTGCCTATCCCGAACATGTCCGGGATATTTAATAAAATGAATTATTTTATCGGAGGCCTCAACGAAGCCCCGGTCTAGACGTCCATCCTTGGCCGGGACTTAGACTCGGCCATCCACGGGCCGTATTCGCGCTAACGGCCGAATCGCGCCGCCCACTCCAATAATAAATCACATCTTTAGACAGGATTTTCTCCGGATTGTGTCCCCAGACCCAATGAGAAAGTTTTTTGCGGCTGAAATAGCTTTAGATCGGGCTTCTAAATGGGTTAGCATTTTGGCTACGTGTCAGCTAGCTTCCTCCTCTGGACACCCATAGGATTGACCGGAGTGAAAACACAGGCCAGTTGGGAGAGGGTCGACGAAAGCTATAAAGAAGGTCAATGGAGAAATTTCTGGCACTCTAGCACCCCTTGTGGCCGGATGGCACTGTATGAGTTAAATAACTTCAGGTCTAAATCTTGCTCATGTATGGAATGGATGAATCGAGAAGCAAGTTCATTAGTCTGATCACTTAACCTTGTGTTATACTTTGTTATACAAAATAGAAACAAGCATTGTGACACATTGTGGGTTTGTAGATGTAGATCAGATATTTTAACAAATTAAAATAAAAAAAGAAACTTGTCAAATGTTTGAAAACATTGTGATATTGATTTGAAGTCCTATAGCCCAGCCCTAATTATGTCTGATTACCTTGCAAAGTGGCTCCGTAGAGGAGAAAACAGACAGTCAAAGCTTTCCTGCTTTACATCTTTACCATTTAAAAAAACTAGAGGTAGTAGTGAAATGATGACAACAGTTGGGACATTTTTGGGACGTGCCTGGGTGTAAGCAGGCGTTTCTGTGGGTTAGCAGTTTCAGCTAAAATGTTAAAATGTCTCAATTAACTTCTTCAGTGCCATATTTAAAGTGGGACCTCTTATATTGCCGGTTCGCCAACAAAGGGTAAAAAAAATAGTGTGCACGCTGGTGCACACATTCGTGCACAGATCATGCACTATGCATGTGCATGCTTTTCACAGCTTTCAAACAAAAAAATCCGCTTGGAAATCCGTTCAGGCATTCAGGAGAAGGCAGCCCTTATGTTTTCTTCAAATGTAAACAAACATGGCTGCCATGTTTGAAAGATGGGGTTGGTATGGGGGTTAAACATGCAATTTCGCGATCGCGATCATGGCTAGTACACTGTTGGAGGTCCAAAAATTTTTTTTTTCAAAAAAATCTTTTTCAAAATGTTTTTTTTTTTTTTTAAAAGGGAGGTCCATAGTTAAAAAGACGTTTTTATTATAGAAAACGTCTTTTTTGGCAGGGTATGAGTTAATGGATAATGGATAAGATGGATTAAAAAGGCACCTTCTCTATCTCCTGGGCCTTGGCTGTGATGGCCTTGGCCCGACGCTCCTGGAAGTCATCTGGAGACTTGTGGCTCTCCTCTGGGACCGCAGGGGCAACCGGATCCTCTTTCTCACTTTCTAAGGGATGGATGTCCTCCTGAGGGGAGAGAAAAGCACATGTTTTATTGTGTAAGAGAAGAGTGAAAACAGAGAATTAACCCATTTTAGCCCTAGAATTATTGAATGCTTTAACCAGTGAAAAATAGCAAATAAGTGAACAGTACACCAACAAAGGAGTGAGGTAGTGAATAACTGACTTCTAAAACAAAATCACAAAGAGCTGAAAACAACAATTAAGCTTCCAAAAAGGTGTCCAAAAAAGCCATCTACAGGCGCATGTGTTGTAACGCACTGGCGTGATACTGTATATGATTCATTACGTGGTTAAATTGACAGATACAATACTGATATACAGTATGAATACACGTTTTCACCAAGGTTTAGCTTGCAGATGCAGGCTTCTAAATTAAGAATGCACTGCAAAAAAAATAAATAAAAAAATGTTAAGGCCAATATTGCAGATAACGCTATGATGACCAATTCTTTAATCGTGCATCCATCATTGCAAGCTTGTAGCTGGGCAATTTTTGAAAATCTTTTGAAAATTCTCGTCTGTAATGACATGCCTAAAATAGGGACTCCAGGTTGAGAAGTGGTTCAATGTTGTCCGTTGTCTGAGACCCCGTTAGGACGTCTGACAACCCCTGGGCCACTGGTTGGGAAACCCTGCACCAGTGTCCTTGAGTAATGAAGAGCAGAAACCGCGCTTGGGAGTGGGGTGGGCGTGAAATGGGGCCAACTTGGATGACCGAGCAACTTTTCCTTCCAGCTTCCTGATGAGTCTATTAGGGCTTCAGTGTCCCAGGAGTAGAACCAAGTCAACCGTGACTAAACCCGCTCATACATGTGGAGGAAACGGAACACGTCACTAAGTTAGGGACCACAGGGAGATGGGAGATGGGGGGGGGGGGGGGGATTGAAAGGCCCAGTGTGGGCCTGAAATAAAACAAACTTAGGAGGCATCATCCAATTATTTCTGCTTCCATCTCCCTCCGCCTGAAGCAATCCTTGGGAGAGACGGGGCATTTGCGTACGCACAGAAGATCTGGATGGTGAGTCCTTTTGTTTTACTTGGCTTATCTGGAATACAAATATCTGGGTCGGATACTTTAACCTCCTCAGCTCAATGGACTCAGGCTACATAGGCTTAAAATAATGTCCTCCTCTATATACTGTACACACAAAGTACAGTATACACTGTATACAAAGTTTTAAAGACATATTTTGTTCCAAACTGGGCTAAAGGTGAACTGACGCCAATGCTGAGCTATTGGAAATCTCTATTCAAATGGTGGGATAGAATACTTCCAAGGCCCAAAGCAGGGACGTGCTGGCCATTGGGAAAAGCGGGACAACTCCCGAACGGCCGGTTCATTCCCGGCCGGTCCAGGCCGGCCATTAGGAATTTCTTTTTAAATAAAATGTCTGCCTTCATTCCATTTTGGGGGCTGGGCGGCCAACATCGTCACTGTCGGGCAGAAACCTTGTATCTCCAAGTTTCAAATTTGTAAATTTGTTCGCAAAGCAAAGCCCTGCTTCATTATACAAGGCTGTCGCACAAAAGTAGTGAAAACAGCCGATCTACAAGCACACAACGCCTCGCCTCGTTTAAATAATTTTAAAAATGATAAATACAAAACAAACGGTTTTGGACATACTAGGTTTCCACCCGACAACGGCGAAATATAACTCATGTAATTGGCCCACTGGCTTGTCACTTTGTCACAAATCTTTGAGTAGCAGCAGCGCTATAGAGAGAGATCTCTCTCTATAGTGCGCAATGAGGGCCTCTCCAACTCTTTTTCCCGGGCTGAATCAGGGACCCAGCACGTCCCTGGCCCAAATGCACTGTACCCTGCCATACTGGCAACAACATGGTCATTATTTCCATTACATTTGGGGCACAGTTTAGCTGGGCAACAAAGAACTACAAGTCGACTGGTAGAGGATTCAAACATATCCAGAACTGGCCTACTTTCAAACTGAACGACAGAATAGAAAATGTTTTGCATCTTTTCAGTGTTTGACTGGAAAAACCAAACGGTGCGGATATTGAACTGTAAGCATAGAAGGGCTGGTTTTAGTACAAAAGAGAGTGCAGTGCTGTTTGATGTGTTAGTAATACGATAAACCACACTGGGACTAAACCACCATCCAGCCAGCTCCTCTCTCTGTCTCTCTAATGTGCACATTTTGTTGAATCTCCATAGCAGGCAGGCAGGCAGGCAGGCAGCAGCAGCCGGGTGCCATTACAGAGTTGGCTTTATGCGGGGCACAACCTAGTCCTTTCATCTTGGCCAAGGTTATGGGTTTGCGCCCTGAGAGCGGGGTACAACGACACTGCACCGCCGACTTGATCAAACGGCTGCAATTTGTGTGTATGTTTGTGTATGTAGGGTCGGTGGACCCACTAAAAAGCACTTTCTTCACAGCGGTTGATGGGGTGGGGTGGGGGGCGACTTTGGAAAAGTGCACATCAGAAAGAAAGGAAGAAGCTGTGCGCATGTGTGTGAGCTCTCTGGTGTAGAAAGCATGTGGTTGGATTCATCAACCGTCAGTGTGTCCCCCCCCTACTTTGCTTACCCATTTAGGCCTAGAATTATTGAATGCTTTAACCAGTGGAAAAATAGCAGATATACAAGCTCACAGCGCGGCACCGAGTGCCGCGCTGCGAGCTTGTAGATCTGCTATTTTTGAAAAAGTCGTGAAAATGTGTGCAAATATTTGAAAATAATTTTCAAAGTGAATGTTTGTAACTCAAATTTTGCTTCTGGGGGTCCCTGGAACTAAATATTTTGAGATGGGGGTCTGTGGCCAAATAAATATCATTTTGGGGGTCCTTCACATGAAAAGATTTGAGCACCACTGACACAGTAGTCTCTCAAGAACAGACTAACTGAGCTCCAGTTGAAGTGAAAAGGACCTTTTCTTTGACGATGGCTGGCCAGATTGCTGACACAGAAACATAGGTTTTTCAAAAAATCTTAGAAGGATTCAAAAGACACTTATAGAATCGGGTCAAAATTAAAATGTCACGCTCACACTCGGTGCCACGCTGTGAGCTTGTATATCTGCTATTTTTCAATAGTTAAAGCATAAAATAATGATACACTATAATGTGTACCCGTTCTGAATGGGTTAAGAGGATGATCCGCAGAGTATACAACAAACATTTACAAACACGGGCAGAATTAGAAGCACAGCAACTTTTAAGTCACTTCCAAGACGTCGCCGGGGGGAGGATCTGAGGGATGCTAATGATAAGATAATAGCAGGCTTCTGCTTGGAAGTAAAAACAGATGAAGAAGAATATCCCCCCACCAAATCAGAGCTTTCTCTCACAATTACACTTAACTCAGTCGGTGCCATATTTAAAGTGGGATGACCTCTTATATTGCCGGTTCGCCAACAAAGGGTTAAAAAAATAGTGTGCACGCTGGTGCACACATTCGTGCACAGATCATGCACTATGCATGTGCATGCTTTTCACAGCTTTCAAACAAAAAAATCCGCTTGGAAATCCGTTCAGGCATTCAGAAGAAAGGAGCCCTTATGTTTTCTTCAAATGTAAACAAACATGGCTGCCATGTTTGAAAGATGGGGTTGGTATGGGGGTTAAACATGCAATTTCGCGATCGCGATCATGCCTAGTACACTGTTGGAGGTCCAAAAAAATTTTTTTTTCTTTTTTTTCTTTTTTATTATTTTTAAAAAAAAGACGTTCAGAAGACGTCTGGCAGGGAGGTCCATAGTGAAAAAGACGTTTTAAAGACGTTTTTTATCATAGAAACATATTTTTTTGGCAGGGTATGAGTTAATTAGACCTAGAAAGCAGACAAGTAAGATTTGGAATTGCATCCATAATGCTCTAAACAGGGTTCCCACACATTTTTACCAATTTACTTCCAAAACTTTTCCAGAATATTTAACCCAATTTCCAGGACTATATAACAATAATTCAGCTCAATAACGAGTCACTTACTCCTATGCGCAATGCCCAAAGACAGGTAGTGTAATGCCCGTGGTTCTCAACCTTTTCAGGCCGTGACCCCCGAAATCATATTTGAACTGGGGACCCCGGCACCCTGACGAGCACTAAAAGAGTTGAGGAATTTTGTATAACACGGTTTTATTGTGAAAATAGCAGATCTACATACTCATAACGCCTCGCAACGCGAGGCGTTGTGAGCATTGCGAGGCGTTGTGAGCATGTAGATCTGCTATTTTCACAATTTCTGCCTCTAATATTTGACAATTTGGCCAATGTTTAATTTGTCATTTCAGAGGTATTAACAAAATCAATAACCAAAGACAATGCAGAGCTATTTTTTTCCAGGACCTTCCAGGACCCTTGATCAATTCCAAAACTTTTCCAGTACTGGAAAAACATTTTTCTAATTTCAAAATATTTCCAGGAATTTCATGACCGTGGGAACCCTGTCTAAAAAACGTATTGCTTACACTTGTGACTCGCTGGCCTCCAGTCCTAACATCCCCCTGAACTAACCATGTGCTGTGTATGCCATCATGTCCTAACATCCCCCCTGAACTAACCATGTGCTGTGTACACCATCATGTCCTAACATCCCCCTGAACTAACCATGTGCTGTGTATACCATCATGTCCTAACATCCCCCTGAACTAACCATGTGCTGTGTATACCATCATGTCCTAACATCCCCCTGAACTAACCATGTGCTGTGTATACCATCATGTCCTAACATCCCCCTGAACTAACTAACCATGTGCTGTGTATACCATCATGTCCTAACATCCCCCTGAACTAACCATGTGCTGTGTATACCATCATGTCCTAACACCCCCCTGAACTAACCATGTGCTGTGTATACCATCATGTCCTAACATCCCCCCTGAACTAACCATGTGCTGTGTATACCATCATGTCCTAACATCCCCCTGAACTAACCATGTGCTGTGTATACCATCATGTCCTAACATCCCCCTGAACTAACTAACCATGTGCTGTGTATACCATCATGTCCTAACATCCCCCTGAACTAACTAACCATGTGCTGTGTATACCATCATGTCCTAACATCCCCCTGAACTAACCATGTGCTGTGTATACCATCATGTCCTAACACCCCCCTGAACTAACCATGTGCTGTGTATACCATCATGTCCTAACATCCCCCCTGAACTAACCATGTGCTGTGTATACCATCATGTCCTAACATCCCCCTGAACTAACCATGTGCTGTGTATACCATCATGTCCTAACACCCCCCTGAACTAACCATGTGCTGTGTATACCATCATGTCCTAACATCCCCCCTGAACTAACCATGTGCTGTGTATACCATCATGTCCTAACATCCCCCTGAACTAACCATGTGCTGTGTATACCATCATGTCCTAACACCCCCCTGAACTAACCATGTGCTGTGTATACCATCATGTCCTAACATCCCCCCTGAACTAACCATGTGCTGTGTATACCATCATGTCCTAACATCCCCCCTGAACTAACCATGTGCTGTGTATACCATCATGTCCTAACATCCCCCTGAACTAACCATGTGCTGTGTATACCATCATGTCCTAACATCCCCCTGAACTAACCATGTGCTGTGTATACCATCATGTCCTAACATCCCCCTGAACTAACCATGTGCTGTGTATACCATCATGTCCTAACATCCCCCTGAACTAACCATGTGCTGTGTATACCATCATGTCCTAACATCCCCCTGAACTAACCATGTGCTGTGTACACCATCATGTCCTAACATCCCCCCTGAACTAACCATGTGCTGTGTATGCCATCATGTCCTAACATCCCCCCTGAACTAACCATGTGCTGTGTACACCATCATGTCCTAACATCCCCCCTGAACTAACCATGTGCTGTGTATACCATCATGTCCTAACATCCCCCTGAACTAACCATGTGCTGTGTATACCATCATGTCCTAACATCCCCCTGAACTAACCATGTGCTGTGTATACCATCATGTCCTAACATCCCCCTGAACTAACCATGTGCTGTGTACACCATCATGTCCTAACATCCCCCTGAACTAACCATGTGCTGTGTATACCATCATGTCCTAACATCCCCCCTGAACTAACCATGTGCTGTGTATACCATCATGTCCTAACATCCCCCTGAACTAACCATGTGCTGTGTATACCATCATGTCCTAACATCCCCCTGAACTAACCATGTGCTGTGTATACCATCATGTCCTAACATCCCCCTGAACTAACCATGTGCTGTGTATACCATCATGTCCTAACATCCCCCTGAACTAACCATGTGCTGTGTATACCATCATGTCCTAACATCCCCCTGAACTAACCATGTGCTGTGTATACCATCATGTCCTAACATCCCCCTGAACTAACCATGTGCTGTGTATACCATCATGTCCTAACATCCCCCTGAACTAACCATGTGCTGTGTATACCATCATGTCCTAACATCCCCCTGAACTAACCATGTGCTGTGTATACCATCATGTCCTAACACCCCCCTGAACTAACCATGTGCTGTGTATACCATCATGTCCTAACATCCCCCTGAACTAACCATGTGCTGTGTATACCATCATGTCCTAACATCCCCCTGAACTAACCATGTGCTGTGTATACCATCATGTCCTAACATCCCCCTGAACTAACCATGTGCTGTGTATACCATCATGTCCTAACACCCCCCTGAACTAACCATGTGCTGTGTATACCATCATGTCCTAACATCCCCCTGAACTAACCATGTGCTGTGTATACCATCATGTCCTAACATCCCCCTGAACTAACCATGTGCTGTGTATACCATCATGTCCTAACACCCCCCTGAACTAACCATGTGCTGTGTATACCATCATGTCCTAACATCCCCCTGAACTAACCATGTGCTGTGTATACCATCATGTCCTAACACCCCCCTGAACTAACCATGTGCTGTGTATACCATCATGTCCTAACATCCCCCTGAACTAACCATGTGCTGTGTATACCATCATGTCCTAACACCCCCCTGAACTAACCATGTGCTGTGTATACCATCATGTCCTAACATCCCCCTGAACTAACCATGTGCTGTGTATACCATCATGTCCTAACATCCCCCTGAACTAACTAACCATGTGCTGTGTATACCATCATGTCCTAACATCCCCCTGAACTAACTAACCATGTGCTGTGTATGCCATCATGTCCTAACAACCCCCTGAACTAACCATGTGCTGTGTATGCCATCATGCAGAATGCAATGAATGTGCAGCGCTAATTGCGAGATCCAGTCAGTGTAATAAAATATATGTTTTATGTGTGTTAACCTATTTAGGCCTGAGATTATTGCATGCTTTAACTATAGAAAAATAGCAGATATACAAGCTCACAGCGCGGCACTAGGCCACTGTTTCTGGCGAAGTAGATTGACTATAATTGACTAAGCAATGATCAAATCAAACTGTGGTGACTTTTTTTGCTTCCGCGCATCGCCACACTGCTGAAAGTGAATGTGATGTTTTGGCACAGTGCCCACTGTGCAGGACTCTGCCACAGCGTGGGAACTAGGGGTGCTGCAGGTGTTCCAGCACCCCTATGGGGAAGTTTTCATTTTTTATTTAAATAAGAAAAGAACAAATCAAACATAGCAAAAATATGTTGCCTGTTGTTGTCGTTTTTTATTTATTCATTTATATATTTTTATATATATATATATATATATATATATATATATATATATATATATATATTTCCATTATAAAACGGATTAAAAAATGATAAAAAATATTAGGCCTATTATTTTTTCACGGGCGCGATCATGCTTAGGGCCCCCATGGGCCCAAAAACGGCTATGACAACTGGAAATGCTGCGCTTATGAGCGTCACACAGTACTACTTGTCAACCAGTAGGTGAAGAAGAAAAAATCTCAAAGGAGTAGTTCACCTCTAAAATGTTTTTTTTTTCAATAATATTTTTAGTTTTTTGTCTCATTCCTAAGACAATAATTTGATTACAATAAATGTACCCCCATTGATTCCAGATGGGGACCCTAATGCATTTGGGTCCCCATCCGGAATCAATGGGGATAAATTTACTAAAATCCGATTTGTGTCTTAGGAATTTGACAAATACAAAACAATATCATTGAACTCAAGTCTCCATGGTTTGAGTAATCAATAGAAAAAGTCATTTTAGGGGGTGAACTACTCCTTTAACCCATTTAGGCCTGAACACATTATGACGCAATATTTTAAAGCTTTAAATATAAAAAAATCACACTCGTGTGAACTGAGCGGTGGTGTGTGTGTGTGTGTGTGTGTGTGCAACAGCGCCCCTCCCTTAACATGTGTGGTCAGAAAAGGTTACTGCAGGCTACGGACACGGAGACAGACATACAGACATACAGACAGACAGACAGACAGACAGACAGACAGACCCACACACACGGCCACGTATAGGAGCGTTGTGACCACCGCTCAAAAATAGCAGATATACAAGCTCGCAGCGCGGCACTCGGTGCCGCGCTGCGAGCTTGTAGATCTGCTATTTTAGAAAAATCGTGAAAATTAGAATTTTGACCCGATTCTATAAGTGTCTTTTGAATCCTTCTAAGATTTTTGGAAAAAACCTATGTTTCTGTGTCAGCAATCTGGCCAGCCATCGTCAAAGAAAAGGTCCTTTTCACTTCAACTGGAGGCATGTTTTCACTACAGTTCCGGAATTTTTCCTGCAAAATAATTAGCATAATGATTTTCAACTTGCCGGGAGTTTTGTTTTTTGGGTGTTTTCACATAAGCAAAAATGCTGGCATAGCCATAAAATACCTCGTTTTCACTAAACCGTTGTCGCGGTATGAAAGTCGGTGTAGACTGTGTTGCCAGACTTTGCAAGAGAACTAAGCAACCAGGTGTACGAAAATAATCCCCAAAAAGTGATATTATCTAAGCCACACGAGCACTTTAAAGTTGTACCATGTAACTTTTTTTATAAAACAAATCTTAAAATTGTCCTAACTCTTAAATCGCTAAAGTTTTAGAACACCCACTCCGTTATTTTCAGCTTCTGAAGCCTTCTCTTTATATGTTTTCTATGATCCTGACCGGGGTCCGGTTTTCGCGCAAAAATTACGTCATCATACACTATCGGCCAATCACAGCGAGGGTTATACACTGCCGGCCAATCACAGCGCATCTTTAAGTGGGGTCGGGTGAAACACTCCGTTTCTCCGGAATGCCTGAACGCAACCAGGGACCCCTCTAAAGATAGATCTCGGCAAGGTGGAGGCAGACGCGGGGGTGACGCGGGGGTGTGAGGCCCGGTCCGCGGCGAAAAACGGCCGAAAGACGCGGACGCTACTGACCACTAGTTGAGCAACTTACACAGTATAGCTTTAAAACTACACGCATCGCCACATCAGCTAATTGAAAATTACCGATCTACAAGATCACAACAAATAAAACGAAACCAGCAACTATCATATACAAGCAACTTTACGGAAATGAAGCCCAGAGTCGCTTATAATTAGCAGACATGGCAACACTTGGACTGAAAGCCCTAAAAAAAAGAAAGAAAAAAAAAAAGAAAAACACTCTCCTGTCTCCCCAGTTCGGTGCGTTCACTGCGGTGGCATCGGTGCCTCTCTCTCTCTCTCTCTCTCTCTCTCACTCTGAACGCTACAAATGGATTTAACTAAACTAAATATTCTTCATGCTCAGCAACAACAACACATAAGGTCCGTTCAAAAAGGATCTAATGCAACGTGTTGCACCTGTGGCTGTGGGCTTTAGATTAGCTGTGGACTCGCACTCGCTCAGTCGCTCGCTGGAAGAGGTTCCAAAAGGAGCTACCGTTGAGAAATCATTGCACTTTTGCAGGCAGCCAGCCATGGTCACAATGCGACCCTACTCTTACTCTATAGCCTAAATAATTATTTTCACATGGCGTGAATTTCAAAATTGCCGTCATTTTTGAAGAAACTTCCAGAAGTTTTGCTCAATGAAAACGGGGCTTGGAGCTGAGGCATGTTTTCACTACAGTTCCGGAATTTTTCCTGCAAAATAATTAGCATAATCATTTTCAACTTGCCGGGAGTTTTGTTTTTTGGGTGTTTACACATGAGCAAAAATGCTGGCATAGCCATAAAATACATCGTTTTCACTAAAGCATTGTCGCGGTATTAAAGTCCGTGTTGCCAGACTTTGCGAGAGAAATAAGCAACCAGGTGTACGAAAATAAGCCCCAAAAAGTGATATTATCTAGGCCACACAAGCAATTTAAAACTATAAGCATCGCCACATCAGCTACTTGACAATTACCGATCTAAAAGATCACAACAAATAAAACGCAGCCAGAAACGATCAATATATAAGCAACTTTACGGAAATCAAGACCATAGTCACTTATAATTAGCAGACATGGCAACGGAACCTGCAGTGCGCACCACACTGTCTGGACACTTGCTAAAGCAGCAGCGACTCACTTCTGTTCGTCTCTCTTTTTCTCTCTCACCAATGGATTTAACAAGTTACAAGAAATATTCTTCATGAAACAACACATTTGAACCTTATGTGTCACATAAGGTTCAGAAAGGATCGCTTATGCAACGTGTTGCACATCATGACATGTGGGATTGTGGGCTTGTTTTTTTTTTTTTTACGCGTCACCGATGGATGACCAGACTGTATTCCTCGACACTCGCTTCTCAGTAAAACACTTTACGACGAGAAACTATTTGATGCAGCTCTTTGAGTTGGTAGCTTCCAAATTTCATCACATCACATGAGCGCATTCCCAATCAGACAAAAAATAGGCTATAGCACCGTAAAAAGAGTTGGTAAAGATTCCAGCTTTCATCACATTACGAGCGCATCCCGTCTCCCGTTCTCCAGACCGGACTTGTATCAAAACCCACACAGCTTAATTACAAATAGGCTATAGAATAGCCTACAAATAAGTTTGAACTGTTTGAATTGTAGAAAGAAATAGACGTCTGTCTTCTGTGTTTGGCAGGCTTACATAACATTCGAATGCAATATGGATTCTGAAGCTTTCAATCCCAATTACAATGCTTTAACTGTTAATATTGGTTCCTTGCATGCACCTGCTTGTCCGAAAAAAGTAAAAATCACGGTATGCCGTTTTCACTGTGGGGAAATTTCTATTCTCCCAGTACTTTCAGCAAAAATTACTAGGTATTTTCCCGTCAAATTTTGGACTCCAAAACTCACGGAAGACAAAATAAGTGGCCGTTTTCACATGGCGTGAATTTCAAAATTGCCGTCATTTTGGAAAAAACTTCCAGAAGTTTGACTCAGTGAAAACGGGGCTTTGGTCTGTTCTTGAGAGACTACTATGTCGGTGGTGCTCAAACCTTTTCATGTGAAGGACCCCCAAAATTATATTTATTTGGCCACGGACCCCCATTTCAAAATATCTAGTTCCAGGGACCACCCAGAAGCAAAATTTGAGTTGCAAACGTACGCTTTGAAAATACACATATTCAAAGATTTGCACACATTTTCACGACTTTCCAAAAATAGCAGATCTACAAGCTCGCAGCGCAGCACTCGGTGCCTGTAGATCTGCTATTTTAGAAAAATCGTGAAAATTAGAATTTTGACCCGATTCTATAAGTGTCTTTTGAATCCTTCTAAGATTTTTGGAAAAAACCTATGTTTCTGTGTCAGCAATCTGGCCAGCCATCGTCAAAGAGGCTGGCCTAACTACTATGTTGGTGGTGCTCAAACCTTTTCATGTGAAGGACCCCCAAAATGATATTTATTTGGCCACAGAGCCCCATTTCAAAATATCTAGTTCCAGGGACCCCCCAGAAGCAAAATTTGAGTTGCAAACGTTTGCTTTGAAAATACACATATTCAAAGATTTGCACGACTTTCCAAAAATAGCAGATCTACGCGCTGCGAGCTTGTATATCTGCTATTTTTCACTGGTTAAAGCATTCAATAATTCTAGGCCTAAATGGGTTAATAGAAGAGTAGGAAGTCCACCTCCAACCACTGTAGATGTACAAGTTAACATGCTCTATCACTACAACATACAGATTGGTTAAAAGGAGGTTTTATTCCTTCAAATAAGTTCCAGATTTAAGAGATTAGTTTCCATTGTGTCATTGCACCAACACCACCAAGGCTAATCCCTGTACACAGCTAATGAAGCGTCTCTTTACTTGTCTACGACAAACAACTCTACATTCGCCGTAACGCTGACAACATGAAATCAGAACAGCCCAGCTCACTCTTCCAGAGGAAGAAGGGAAAACGGTTGTTCGGTCTAAATGCCCCAAACACACACATCCCCCAACGTGGTCCGCAGGGAGTTCCCTCGGCTCAGTGGCTTAAGATCCTGCGATAAAGTTATGAGTCGAGCTAATGAGTTGTTAGCCCCTTCTCACACACTGGGTGGCCCTCGTCAGACACAGTATCCCTAGCCACAGGCCAGCCCAGGGCGACTGTCTGTTTACACTGCTCTGCCCACATGCAGGGCTACCACTACACCTTTGTCACTTGAAAGCCCCGCCACATATATCATTAAAACAAGGCAACAACCTTCTACTAGACATAGGATTATCAAGGTCAGGTATACCTCTCTTATGCTGCTGAATGGATCTATGACCACAGTATACAGAATGTGATCAGAAGAGAAACATGCCCATATTGTCCCCATGTTTGGAGGCATTAAACTTTAAAATACATTTTCTACATCTGTTTCAAACATTTCACACTTATTGTGGTAAACCTGCGGACAGACACATTAACTGGCCTACCCGATCAGCACAGGCTGTCAAATCTAGGTCTGTGTGTTTACAAGAAATGATTGGAGGGAAAAAAATGCTTTTTTTTTTTACATGAACACGGCAAAAATGACTTACGGGAGCTCGCTCCTGGGTGTGTAAGTGGAGCCCCAGCCTCCCCCTTGGCCCCCATTACTGCCTGCTAGTGATTGAAGTCTGCTTACACTTCAGGTAAACAAGGCTCGGCCCCACTGCCTTTCATGCTGTGCGCGAGGGCCACTTTAGAAGCCATTAACACACTTAGAACGGGTACACATTTTGTGTATCATTATTTTATGCTTTAACTATTGAAAAATAGCAGATATACAAGCTCACAGCGCGGCACCGGGTGCCGCGCTGCGAGCTTGTAGATCTGCTATTTTTGAAAAATTGAGAAATTTTGAATTTTTACCCGATTCTATAAGTGTCTTTTGAATCCTTCTAAGGTTTTTTTTTTTAAAAACCCTATGTTTCTATGTCAGCAATCTGGCCAGCCATCTTCAAAGAAAAGGTCCTTTTCACTTAACTGGAGCTCAGTTAGTCTGTTCTTGAGAGACTACTATGTCAGTGGTTCTCAAACCTTTTCATGTGAAGGACCCCCAAAATTATATTTATTTGGCCACGGACACCCATCTCAAAATAGTTAGTTCCAGGGACCACCCAGAAGCAAAATTTTAGTTACAAACGTTCGCTTTGAAAATACATATATTCAAAGATTTGCACACATTTTCATGACTTTTTCAAAAATGGCAGATCTACAAGCTTGCAGCGCGCGCTGTGAGCTTGTATATCTGCTATTTTTCCACTGCTTAAAACATTCAATAATTCTAGGCCTAAATGGATTAACACACTTCGGTGGGACTAAACACGCAGACATGTATGAGAGAGAGGCCGAATTTAAGGACTTCCAGATGCATTCTGACATACAGCGACAGAGATGGAGCACAAGTACATGCTACGCCTCGGACAGACTGTGGAATAGACATGCACCGTGGAGCTGAGTCAGCTCGACCGCCCGCCACTCGGAAGAACTTGGGTTTCAGTTGATACGAGCGGCCCTTTACTGTGCAGCTGGACATTTGACACGGCTGCAGAGTTTCAACAGACAGGGGCCTTGGTAAGAGGATATCACCTCGGCCCCCGCGCAGTTCGTTGTGCGCCAGGCAGTCAGAGCAGGAATTTCATGGAGGGCCATGAAGGCCCTAGTGCCTTGCAGGGACGTGCTGGCCATTGGGAAAAGCGGGACAACTCCCGAACGGCCGGTTCATTCCCGGCCTGGACCGGCCATTTGGAAAAAATGTAAAATAAAATGTCGGCCTTCGTTCCATTCTCGTATCTCCAAGTTTCAAATTTGTAGATTTTTTCGCAAAGCAAAGCCCTGCTTCATCATACAAGGCCGTCGCACAAAAGTAGTGAAAACAGCAGATCTACAAGCACACAACGCCTCGCACCGCGAGGCGTTGTGTGCTTGTAGATCAGCTGTTTTCACTAGTTTAAATCTTTTTAAAATGATAAATACAAAACAAACGGTTTTGGACATATAAGGTTTCCACCCGACAATGACAAAATATAATTTGTACAGTAATTGGCCCACTGGCTTGTCACTTGTCATGATCTGAAATGGCAAATCTTTGAGTAGCAGCAGCACTATAGAGAGAGATCTCTCTCTATAGCGCGCAATGAGGGCCTCTCCAACTCTTTTTCCCGGGCTGAATCAGGGGCCCAGCACGTCCCTGGTGCCTTGTTATGCCCCTTAAACATTATATGCCCTGTGACCACAGTGGCCATGATGCCCCGCCCGCTCTGCCCCAGATCATTTCACCCGTTTTCCCAGATTTTAGACATCAGCGTCTTTAGTTGAGATTATTAATCCTTAACTCATTGAGTGCCAATCCCGAACTAGTTCGGCTTTATTATCGTATCGCAGTGTGCCGATCCCGAACAAGTTCGGCTTTAAAAAAAAAAAAAAAAAAATTGAAAAACATTTTTTTGATTTTTTTTTTTTTTTTTTTTTTGGACCCCATCAAATCTGGTGAACATGATTTCAATCGCGATTTTGCATGTTCCACCCCCATACAACCCATCTAACATACAGGGCAGCCATGTTTGTTTACATAACATGTAAAACAT
Organism: Nannobrachium achirus; assembly: GCF_963921795.1. Lineage (NCBI taxonomy): Eukaryota > Metazoa > Chordata > Actinopteri > Myctophiformes > Myctophidae > Nannobrachium > Nannobrachium achirus. The sequence continues at coordinate 47,643,137 of NC_137830.1, forward strand.
AATGGCGATTATCTCAAGAATGCCTGAACGGATTTCCAATCGGATTTTTTTGTTTGAAAGCTGTGAACAAACTGCACAAATCCACTCCAATGCAATCCAGGATTGCATTGGATTTTTTAGAGCTCATTCTTCTCTGTTTTTTTCCCATGCATGAGGTGTGCAAGGTTTAATCATGGCTAAGTTGACGAAAATAAGGCTTCTAAAATGCTTGGTAGCCAATAGCTAACTTCAAGCTAACTTCATCCTCTTCCTGTACATGCACAAAGGAAAGTGTTCAGGCAAGTCATGGCTGCAGGGCTTCTGCATATACCAGCATATCTCTATGGGATTTTCTATGGCCACTGGGCGCCCTCTAGTGGTGAAAGGGGTGGCACTAAATGAGTTAACTGCCCATCTTCAATCGAGTCCAGTGACACCCATCAGTCCCATGTATGAACTATTGACTGATAGTTATATTAAAAATACAATTATCCTGAGCTGTCCTTTAAGCATCCATATTCTGGGGGTAACTTTAGCCAAGCTTGTAGATCGCCTATTTTTGAGATTTGGTGAAGAGCGGAAAAAAAAGTGGTCCAAGTACAGAGCCAACTGAGGCCCAGTTGACTAAGTCTAGAGGGTTTAAGAGGTTTAAGTTATTGTTTTACTTGATGGCCTTGCTGCCCTGGCATTTGACCTTTGTGCCCTCAAAGGATTTACATAATTAAAGGCCAAGTGGCCTTGCCCCAAAAATAATGACATTCCTGTCCTGGCGCCATGTGTGTGTGGTATGGCCCTATTGTGAATATTCATATGTTGGAGTAAAGTAACATTTCTCTACATATTTAATTTCCTCACTGAAATTCTGAAATGATATTGTTTTAACAGGTTTCAGGGAATGAAGAAAGTGAAGAGACATAGATTTGGTTAAAATGCCACATCTATCTTTCTGCAATAAAAACACTTCTTAAACAGGCAGCGAAAACTTTTTGTTTTAAAGTTTTTTTTTAACCCAGCACATTAACCCTGGACTGCCTATTACAATTCCAACTCAAAATATATTTTCAGTTTTTTAAAGATTAGTCAAAATCTTTCAACATTGCCAAAAAATAGCAGATCTACAAAACCAACGCACTGCGATGTGACACATTGTGAACAGATCAGCCATTTTCAAATAGCCAAAGTATAAAATAAGGCATAAGGGGTTAATCTGTTGCCGTCTTGGATATGTCACGAAGCTCACTGAACATATCAAGTGAACGAAGGGAATTTCTGTATATCTTGCCTTTCAATGGCAAGAGTAATCTATTCTTATTTAGCCCAAACACCTTTACTGTACTGCTCACCTTGTTTGAGGTTGTGCTCTGTGGCGAGCCATCCCGTGACAGCCCTGGAACTTTATCTGGAGAACAGAGAAGAGATGGAACATTGCACCTAATCAGAATTAAGACAATGACTGAACTGAAGTGTAGAAGGGAGGGGGGACACACTATGGGAGTAAAACATCAAGTTGGAAGGCAAGAAAAAGACAGGAAGAGTAGCTGGAGGGAATACACCCAGAAAACCACACCACTACCATCATTAATATGTCTGAAAGATGTGCAAGCTGGTTAGTGACTTGGTGAAAGTGAGTGTGTGTTTGCCTAGTGTGTGATTACACATTTCCTGCGCCAGTGAACATCTGGAGCAATCTAGAAACAGGTGGTCCGCCATTATGTGCCGCGGTCAAATGATAACCTTCGCGTGCTGTCCAAACAACTGCTACAACGCCTGTAAATTCCGCTCTCATCCACCGCTAACCAACTACTCTTTCTCTCCAATGTCAATACCTGTTTTCTAGCTTATCTACATTTCTGCTCCCAAATACTCATGTTTCCTCTCCCCCAATACAGTTCTCAACTGCTTCTTTTGCCATTTGCGCTCTATCTAGCAGCTTTTTCACATATGACCTGTCACAGGTCAAAACCCTCAAGTCCCGATTGCGGCTCCGTTTCTTAATCCACCGTGTCCGTGACGGTAGGATAATTCTTAGGGCCTGGTTCTGAAAAAAACGGGGAAACGGGGAAAAATCTGTGTAATCTTAAGTGTGGAAAAGTGTGCCTGCAGGAATATCCATCAGACACTTTATCCCCCTCCACTCTTCTCCCACACACGACCGGGTGGCATCTTTATGAGGCTTGACAAAGTGGCAGACAGAGAGAGGGGGCCGAGGGGTCGGAGGGCAAGGTGCTGGGTGCATTAGAAATGCTTTTCGCTCCGTCTCTCGGGTTACCTTGCCCGGGGAAGGGGTTAGGGCCACAGCACGTGTGGGGGGAAAAAATATACTCCATGAACCCTTAAACGGAAATGAGTAAATTGAAATAGCATTTCAGATCCAATTCATCTGTATGCCATCTTTCATTTAATGTCGACAGAACTAATTAGTCCCCCCAGGAATCCGCGGAGAAAAATGCTTTATTCCGCGGAGAACAATCCTGATTCTGCGGAATTCTGTGGTGAACAATTCTTGATTCCGCGGACATTAATAAACAACCTAAAATGACCAGTTATCAAGCTAAAAATGATATAGTTCTAATAATCAAGTAAAACCCTTCATGAAATAGCTACAATTAATTGTAATTAGTGGTTAGAATAATCAAATAATCATTTTTGAGAATAAAAATCTAATATTAAATCTATTATTTTTTTAATTGTTATTGTTTTTAATAATTACTTTCTGTTGCAAAGACTATATTGTCATGCAAATTAACCAATGCCCATAGTAACCACATTTTAGAGGATAGCCTACCTACTACCTAGTATGGGTGTAATATTTATTTATTCTCTTCTGTATTAGCATTGTTATTGCCAGGACCATTATAGAGGCAGAGAGGAACTATAGATCAGGACACAGTTTCTGTCAGGAACGAATGTGGGACCGGACCAATACAGCGTCAGTGCAACTAGCAGGAGGAAGCTAAGCTATTCCCCAGGCTCTGTATGAAGTGGCCACTTGCCAGACCATGTACACATTGTTTTATAATAGTAGTAATGACTACTCCCGCCGCTCTGCTGCCACTCGCGACCGCTATTCCGCGGACGTCAGAAAAGTCCGCGAACGGCCGAGAAATCCGCGGGTGGTCGCGAATTCCGCGAAAAATTCTGCGATCGCGGAATCGCGGATTCCTGGGGGGACTAACTAATAGGTAACTAGAGAGAATAATTCAAACAAAGCAAATACCCATGCCGAAACACATCAAAGAAACACTGGCACAATATCTAAGCCCAAGTAATCTAAGGCTGGTAGAGGAAGTCTACTGGCATTTGGCTGGTGTTAATTCTATGCCTGGATGTTAATTCTACGCAGAGCAGTGCTGTGTGTGAATCACAACAACGGGGGCTTCACTGATCCAACCACAATCCCCTCATTCACCTGATGCTCTGTCTATCTAAGCCGTGTAGCCTCAGGAACAGCACATCTAAATGCTGTTGGGCTCCAACCTTGAAAAGAGGCTGAGATCCATTCCCAAACACTAAACTTACTGGAGCGTTGCAAGGAGGACTCATTGTGCAGTCTCGCTGAGCACGCCATTGCGCTAAAAACACTACATCAGCAGTGTAACGCACACAAATATCTACATCGCAGCACCATTGTTGCGGTCTCCAAGTTGTGAGACTGTGATCTTTAAAGTGGAAGATCTTCCAGGCTGCTGCATAAACAAGGCATTCTGGTGTTGTATAAATCAAATATTTACAGTTTATTCCAGCAATGCTTGTTCTAAACTTGTTCTAAACTCAGTTCTTCTCTTCCCCAGAATGTTTTGGAATGTTTCTCTTGGGCACTGAAAAACAAATCATGGACAAAAGCTGCACATGTAGAGATTCATCCCAGAGATCAAAAATGTTCAAAAAAACAATCGCAGTATAATTTCACTGCAGGTTTAGGGACAGATTGAACACATTGCAGTAGATGTGAAGTGTTGAGATGGGAAATCTATATGAAATCATACCGTTTGTGGAGATTATCATGTTGTGATCAAGGAACATAGCCTACTAACTACAAAGGGAGTGAATGGGGAGGTACCATAGAATGTGCTTTTATTACAGTCCGAGTCAATCAGTGCCATTTAGACAACTACTCTTTTCCTGGAGAATATGCATACATTCCTAGTCAAACATTACAAACTACCAGGGCCTGGATTTGAACCTTCCAGTCCCATCGGCCACAGGGTTTTGGAGCATGTCAAAAGTGATGGGCTGGACGAATAGCGGGAGGTTGACCAGGCATATGGCTCAAACTGAGCAGCCTTTGCCCACTCTACTGCACCTATTGCCACAGGCCCCAGTCTGGGCATACTGTTGAGCCACAAACGTGAGGACCTTAAATGCTAAAGTGCACTAGGCTATAATTTGTAGGATGGTCAGTGAGACACACTATAAAACGCAATGCTACGGTACCTCTCCACAATGACTAGATAGTTTGAACACACTAATATACAGCCAAGTTGCCTCTAATCATTAGAGGCAATTACTGTAGTCATTAGAGTCTAATGACTGATCTGGAGTCAGAGGAAAAATCCCTATGGCGGTTTTGGCCGCTGAGCAGGGCAGCTGTTATATCCAGGGTTCCCACACATCTTTACCAATTAATTTCCAAAACTTTTCCAAAATATTCAACATGATTTCCAGGACTATATAACAATAATTCAGCTCAATAACGAGTCGCTTACTCCTACGCAATGCCCAAAGACAGGCAGTGTATGCCAGTGGTTCTCAACCTTTTCTGGCCGTGACCCACAAAATAATCATATTTGAACTGGGGACCCCGGCACCCTGACGAACACTAAGAGTAGAGGAATTTTGTATAACATGGTTTTATTGAGAAAATAGCCGATCTACATGCTCACAACGCCTCGCGTTGCGAGGCGTTGTGAGCATGTAGATCGGCTATTTTCACAATTTCTGCCTCTAATTTTGACAATTTGGCCAATGTTTAATTTGTCATTTCAGAGGTATTAACAAAATCAATAACCAAAGACAATACATAGCTATTTTTTCCAGGACCTTCCAGGACCCTTGATCAATTCCAAAACTTTTCCAGTACTGGAAAAATATTTTTCTAATTTCAAAATATTTCCAGGAATTTCATGACCGTGGGAACCCTGTATATCACTGATACCAGATCAGCAGTTACAGGGCAACTTCAGCACTACACTAGCAGACCCAGGTCAAGCAGAACATGAAGGAGCAATTTTGGATTGAGCGGGGGCACATTTTATTCTTCAGGGGACTACTGGGACCAAGTAAGCTCAAGATGATGAGAGAGGAGGGAGTTCTAATGCGGTTTAGACCAGTCTGTTCTGTGACCCAGGTCCACCCTAGCTTACGTGGTTACAAGTGTACCGACCCATTGTGTCATGTCCGCTCTTTAGGGAAAGAAGTGCCCCCCAGAGGTGATCGGGAACAGCAGCGAGTCCCTCTGGACCGTCTGCACCTGTAAAGCCAGTTAGTCATACCGTTAATCACAGGGCAGGGCGCAACTTGCAGCTGGAAAGATGGAAATGCAGAAAAAGCAGAGGGGAAATAAACAGTTTCATTTAAAAAAATGTTATACGGTAAGTCTATTACTGAGAAAAGACCGCACTGAAGCTTGCTATATAATCTCTCAGATTTAGAAGCTGCATCTTAATTCAGTCGTTTTCAACCTTTTTCAAGGTCCATTATTAAAGGGATATTCCACTTTCAACAGGGAAACAGCTTATGGCAGGGTTCCCCCAATAGGCGGCCCGCGGGTGTTCATAAAAGCCTGATTAGACAATAAAATGACCAAAAGCTTTTTGAAAGTGGAATATCCCTTTAATTCGGTATTTCAGCCACAGACCACCATTCAATGAGATCTTGCCTCTCAGACCCCAAAAGGTAAGAATATGCTATAGTTGGAGAGAGACTGGAGAAGATTTGTGTCCACAATTTCCATGCTGTATTGATGTGGTACCATAGGAGAAATAACAGGCAAACACTGATCAAAATAATAATTCTTCTACATACTCCAATTGTGTTGATAGTAAGGGGAACATAAGAAAATCTGCAAAGTAAAACGTTACCAAGACATTTCTTCACCAATGTGTTTCTAAAGTTGTGTAATAATATGTACTAAAAGGTTGAAATTCAACTCCCGGGGGAAACCTCATAAAAAAATTATTCGTGTTTGTGTAAAAATACAAAAAATAAATCTGCTTTCAGTAACATGTGAGGGGTCAAACTAGGGGTTTTTCATGATGCTGAATCCATTGCAAGCATTATTTGTTTTGCACGAAAAACATTCCATGGGCTACCAATGGCCCCCACAACACGGTGAAAAGTGATGATTCATCACTAAACAATCATTTTGTGGGTCCGATTTTAGCCCAAGGAATGTTTTTCGTGCAAAACAATGCTTGCAATGGATTCAGCATCATGAAAAACCCCTAGTTTGACCCCTCACATGTTACTGAAAGCAGATTCTTTTTATTTTTTTCTGTATAGTAAATTAATGGGACACAAACACAAATCAGTTTTTTTATGAGGTTTCCCCCGGGAGTTGAATTTCAACCTTTTAGTACATATTATTAGACACCTTTAGAAACACATTGGTGAAGAGATTTCTTGGTAACGATTTACTTCGCAGATTGGTCAAATATCTTAAAACATCCCCTTACTATGACTTCTTGTAAAGTGATGCAGATGTTTAAAAAGGTCAATTAGTTACCTACAGCATCACGCTGGATTATCAGGTACAGTATATCATTTTGTAATGAAACCATTCATGGTGTGGTGACACCTTGCGCCCGCACACTCCGTTACAGGAACAAACTCCACACTCTGTAGTAGGGCATTCACGAATAGTGATTTTTAGTATTCGAATTATTCAACCTCAAAGTATTCGAATAGTCGAATATTTGACAGGACTGGCCAGACTGTCAAATATTAAGTAAGCAAGAGGCAAACATTGTGAAAATAGCCGATCTACATGCTCACAACAATATTTATCTGTGGAACCGAGTCACTTTAATACCTACAATCCCAAGTGCTTGTCAGGGTGGGGGTCCCCTGTTCAAATATATTTATTTTGGGGGGTCACGGCCTAAAAAGGTTTGAGAACCCCTGGTATAGAGCATTAACAAATTCATCCACCAGGGGCATTGACAACTCATTCTTATGACTTCCTATCTAGCCAAACTTTATAAACTATATATTTTTTTATCGAGAAAAAAGGAAAAAAAAGAAAAAAGAAATAAGCGAATATTCGACTTCGGTGAACAACGTCGAATAGTGACTTTGATATTCTAATATTTGGTGAATGCCCTACTCTGCAGTACCACTCTAGGAGGCGGTGATAGTTACGTACTCTTGCCCTGCTGCGAGGGGAAGGGAAGCCCCTTGGTCCTGTCTGGCGAGTATCCTCTGCTACTGACGCTGGAGCCGGAGCGACTGTGGGGGGAACGGGCCACGTCTCTCCGCACGGGGGAACGCTCTCTGATGGGGGGGAACGGGGCCGGGGCCGTCTTCCTCCTGTAGGGATCTCTGTCCTCTCTGTGGGAACCACAGGGTGACAATGACAACTACATAATTCTGGACCGCACGTTTCTCTATAACAGTGGTTCTCAGGGTTCCCACACATTTTTACCAATTCATTTCCCAAAACTTTTCCAAAACTTTTCCAGAATATTTAACCCAATTTCCAGGACTATATAACAATAATTCAGCTCAATAACAGGTGGCTTACTCCTATGCGCAATGCCCAAAGACAGGTAGTGTATGCCAGTGGTTCTCAACCTTTTCAGGCCGTGACCCCCGAAATAATCATGTTTTAACTGGGGACCTGGCACCCTGACGAGCACTAAGAGTTGAAGAATTTTTTATAACACGTTTCTATTGAAAATAGCAGATCTACATGCTCACAACGCCTCGCAACGCGAGGCGTTGTGAGCATGTAGATCTGCTATTTTCACAATTTATTTTCAATTTATTTTCACGATTTCTGCCTCTAATAAAACTTTTCCAGTAGTGGAAAAATATTTTTCTAATTTCAAAATATTTCCAGGAATTTCATGACCGTGGGAACCCTGATGACAACTATATAATTCTGGACTGCACATTTCTCTATAACCGTGGTTCTCAAACTGTGGTACGTGGGCCCCCCTCTGGTGGTACTCAGAGGAGTTTCCCAAAAATAAGAAAAAATACATACTGTAAGTGGAGTGAAATATTATACTACTGGTAGTTCTTCTGACCAAGCAATTGGTTGGAATAGGCTCTCCAGCCGTGCTGCAATGAGCCTGAGGCCACACCTAGCCATTGATAGAAGATTTAACGGATTGATCACATTAGAAATATCATCAGTTTGCACGGGAAGTTCACAAATGTAGTAGCTAAATCTGTCCAATGATACAGGTCTACGCACCTGAATTTTAACATCAGTTATTATGGTGGTACTTGGAGAGAGACATATTTTCTGTGGTGGTGCTTACTTGACGTAAAAAGGTTGAGAACCACTGCTCTATAATGTTACATAGCACTATCTTTCAAGAAACACCATTAATGTAGCACATAGGGGTTTTGCCCTTTTACCCCCCCCCCCCCCCCCCGCTATTTTTGGTAGTATTTGAAGTAAATATGTGTATTTTTGCTTTTGTTCTATTTTTTATCTCAAAGCACTGTCGGTGACATTTTTCCCTCTAAAGGATGGCTGACCAACACTGCTTCCCCAATGCTTGCAATGTCAATTTCTTTGATGCATATTTTGACGAGGGATCAGAAGTCATTCAGATAAGATTTTAGGAGAGTTGTGCCATAATAAGCTCAAAAACAAACAACAACCCATTTTGTTTCACATTGTTCTCGGAGTCCCTGGTGGGCTAACATTAGTACGGGTGCCGACTCAGGAACAATTTAACTGCAACTGAATTCAATTATTATAGCATGGACCCTTTTTCTTTACTTAGTAATGTTGCCCAGATGGAAAACTGACATCCAGCATAATATGATCAGCTGTGTTCGATTGGGAGGAGGTGCTGATAATGGCTCTTTCCCACACCAACAGTGAGTCTCGCAAAATAAATCTTTAGAGAAGTCATGTACTCATCATACCCTCTGTCGAGGTTTAGGATGGCTTGCATCAGTGTATCGTCTCCCTCCGGTAGTGATCTGGCTGCCGGGTAGAGGGCCTGATTTCGCACGCTGGGAGGAGGGGGTGCCCGAGCACTGGTGGAAGAAAAACACAAATGTCCACACACGACATATTTCACTCAGGACAGATTTATTCAACACACGTTACAGTATATACTTCTTTTATGGAAAAGAACAATGCTTAGATAGATATTGACAACAAACTAGAATAGCCGTCTCTCTAAACATTAGATTAGAAGGAAGGAAGACAGCCATTCCCCAAAAATAAGTTGTTTTAAGTGGCTAGCGATTCATAACCTAATATGGTTGCAACTTGGCCGATAGTTCTACTGTAAGCAGATAAGTGTTAATGTAGGAGGTGGAACATGTCCAACGGTCAGATAACAGTCTAAGAATGTGGACCGCACAGCTTCCGTCACTGCGCTTTGTCAGCGAGCTGCCATGACTCCAAATAGCTGTCCACCCAGGTATGGCACAGTTAGTCCAAGATAAAAAGGATCTTTTTCAAATGCCATTCAAGCCGAGGCCCAAGAACAGTTAATGTTAACTCATTTAGAACGGGTATACATTATTGTGTATCATTATTTTATGCTTTAACTATTGAAAAATAGCAGATATACTGTACCAACTCACAGCGCGGCACCGAGTGCCACGCTGTGAGCTTGTAGATCTGCTATTTTTGAAAAATAGTGAAAATTAGAATTGTGACACGATTCTATTAAGTGTCTTTTGAATCCTTCAAAGGTTTTTTGAAAAACCTATGTTTCTATGTCAGCAATCTGGACAGCCATCGTCAAAGAAAAGGTCCTTTTCACTTAACTGGAGCTCAGTTATTCTGTTCTTCTTGAGAGACTACTATGTCAGTGGTTCTCAAACCTTTTTGATGTGAAGGACCCCCAAAAAGATATTTATTTGGCCACAAACCCCCATCTCAAAATATTTAGTTCCAGGGACCACCCAGAAGCAAAATATGAGTTACTAACGTTCGCTTTTAAAATACATATATTCAAAGATTGGCACACATTTTCACGACTTCTTCAAAAATAGCAGATCTACTTGGTGCCGCGCTGCGAGCTTGTATACAGTATCTGCTATTTTTCACTGGTTAAAGCATTCAATAATTCTAGGCCGGTTAATATACCAATAATTGTATAATTGGTGAAACGTTTTTTTGTTTCCTTCTCTGCAGTTTGCTTGCCGAGACATATACTGTACACTGGAAGAATGGGGTTAGCCAGCCAATATCTAATGATTAGCTAACCAGTAGATACTGGCAAGCTGACCCCATTCTTTCTCATTGGCATTGTTATAAAATGCCAACAAGCTTCAAGTGGCCATTTCTTCTATTTGACAAGACCCTTAGAATGTGTGACATAAAACACAAAACGTAGAAACCTGAACTATCCCTTTAGGGTGACTTTGAGTGTCCCGGTTTACTCTGAAAGAGTGGAAATGTATGGGAAAAAGAGTGAGAGTGGGTGACTCATCTTTCACATATTAAGTCTCTCTCATTCACAAAGACATAGTAGACTTAACACATCGGACGCCCACGTGGTGTCAACGCGCCAAACTCTTTGATGTTTACGTGCGCCCACGACGCGTTCGACGCGTTGTACAGTAAACTATACTGTACTGTAGCTACTGCACTTGGCTACCGCGGTGATGAAACAAACTCCATTTCCCAACATGCAGCGCGCAATTACGTCACCCGGACGTGCTGTCTGGCTCGTTGACTTCCTGTTTAGCGGCTGCACAAAAATGCTGTTTTCTCCGGATTCTCTTCCTTTTTTCATTTTTTTCTCAAAACGGCAGCCTCTTCTACATGCCGTAACACAAACACTGTGGCTTAGAAATGATAAAAAACGGTCCTGACTGAAAGAAAAGATTTTCGCGAAATAAACAGGACATACTCGGATTACATTTACTCGGATTACTTTTCTCGCCAGTACTCTCGCCGGTAGGTGAAATGACGCGTTGCCATGGGCACCAGCAAATTAAAACGTCAAAACCACGTGGGCGTTTAATGTGTTAATAGGTTGGAGAGGAGATAAGACTGGAGAAGAGACGCATGAATAGTGCATGTATGAGCATGTGCACTTCTGAGTAGCCTATGTGTGTATGTTTGTGTGGGTGGAGGGCTTCTGAACTTCCGAGACAAATAGCTGACCTATACTGTATATATAGGACGGGCTAAATGTTAGCACAGTCCTTTAGAAAGACAGTACATCCCCTACCTGCCCATTCACTACAGTATATGCCAGTGTGGATGGCTTATATAAAGCAAACTGAATTACCGTAGTGTATGAAATGTGCTATATAAATAAGTGTGCCGTACCTAAATTACTTAGCAATTGTGTGGTGTAAAATGTGCTCTTTGTGGTCCAGGCGCATACCACATAGGCTGTGATGCCTGACGCGCGTCGTGGGTTCGAGTCCTTATCCTGACGGCCTTTGCTACGTGTCACTCCACTTCTCTCAAATCCTGTTTCCTGTCCATATCTCCACTCACTGACTACTGTATACTATACTATACTATACTATACTAGTAAGACACCTGAGGGTGGAATGCGACCTCAGGGTGACATGCGACCTCGCCCTAAAGGGCCAATTCTTGACTATCTGGCCAACCACAGCGTTTCTCTGACGATTCTAGTTGTTGTTGGGAGTTTGTTCATGTTTTTGTGAGGGTATCAACCCTAGGAGACACGGGGAGAACATGCAAACTCCACACAGAAAGGCCTTATCACCAACCCCACCTAGGGTGTGAGCGATAGGGCCTAAACATGGAGATGTGGAGAACACTATATATGGAGATAGTCCAGTCCATCATGTCATATGGGACTACCGTCATAGACAGTAGCCATTGTTAGGCCGGAGTCAATGGCTGTCTGTCTGACTGTCTGTACAGGAAGTGATGTCACATGGCATACTTTTTATGCCCATATATGAGTCATTCTGTACCACATCTCCATGTTTAGGCCACACAGGTTCGCTCCATTTCTCCATGTATACAGGTCCAAATGCCCAACGTCGAGCTTGACAAGGAGCGAACCTTGTCAAGCTCTTACTAGTATAGGCAGTATATGTTGTCACTGTCGGGTAGAAACCTCATATCTCCAAGTTTCAAATATCTATGTTTTTCATAAAGTAGCCTAAAGCCCTGCTTCATCAGGGTCGCACAAAACTAGTGAAAATAGCAGATCTACAAGCACACATCGCCTCGCGGTGCGAGGCCGATTTGAAAAGTATGGATTGCAGTGATAATGTTTCATGGATGGGATCAGCGCGTATCTTGGTATAGACACTTCACAACCAGTCAATGAGCTCCATCAGAGCCCTTGTCTGGCAGGGATAACTATTCAAGGCTATCATCATTTCCTCATCCTTGAGACAGTAGGATTTGGACCAGGCTGGGTATACATAGGTCGCTGCAGAACCTCATCCACCCTTTCTTCTCTCTTCTTTTGGTATCTTTATCCTCCTCCTCCTTTTTTTTCTTTTTTATTCTTCTCTTTTTTTGTCTTTCTTAGTCTTGTGTATCCTTCTCTTTTGGCTACTGTCTATGACGGTAGTCCCATATGACATGATGGACTGGACTATCTCCATATATAGTGTTATCCACATTTCGTGACATTTCCTGACATCACACTGACATCACTCCCGTACAGAAGGAAGGTTACGGAAGGAAGGTTACGGAAGGAAGGAAGGAAGGTCACTCAAGCGACACGGTTTTTCAGAGTATATGCGACCTTCGGTCACAATAACAACTATGCTATCAATAAAGGCAGAAAAGCTCCAAAAACATCTTCAAAAAAGTCCATGTGATCACCACAAAGCTGAAACTAAAGAAGACCAAGGCAAAAACTATCTGCATTCTGCACCCATGTTTTTGACACCTCTGGCATCTAAAGCCTCGATCAGAGTCGGGTCCGCGGTGGTGTAGTGCGGTGTAGTCTTTTTGAGTCATAAAACTACAACGTTAACGCTCAAAAAGACTACACCGCACTACACCGCAGTGGATAGCCTTCCACCGCGGACCCGACTCTGATCGAGGCTTGACAGCCGACAAACACATCCCTAGCAAGAAAGCCTGCATTTTGCTACCCAATGTGTAGCCTACCTATGGAGACCTGTGCTGCCATGAACCATTTGTAGACACAGAGTGAGTATAAACAGTGTGGAGCCAGGCAGGCCTTGAGCATTGGTGGAAAAATTACTACAATATTTTACTTCAGTAAAAGTATCAATACCGAAATGTAGAAATACTCTGTTACAAGTAGAAGTCCGGAATTCAAAGTGTACTCGCGTAAAAGTACAAAAGTATTGGCATCAAAATGTTCTTACAGTACCAAAAGAAAAAGTAATCATTGTGCAGAATGTCACATTTTACAAGTTCAAAATGTAAAAAAAAAAAAAGTCTTGGAGAATAGCAGATTTACAAGCTCACAATGCGTCACGATGCGACGCATTGTGAGCTTGTAGATCGGCTATTTTCAAATGTCCGAAATGTCCAATATTTGCCTCTGAGATGCAAGGGAGTAGAAGTAAAAGTACTAACAATTGGAAATACTCTACTAAAGTAAAAGTGACTCAAAACTGTACAGTACTTAAGTAAAATGTACTTAGTTACTTTACACCACTGGCCTTGAGGCTCTGTACTGTACCACAGTACAGGATCCCTGAATAAGCCGAGACAGGCCAATATGGGGCAGACTAGACATGGATTTACGCTTAGTGGTATGTAAACAAACATTTCACACAGGGATATTCACACATTTCATGTACAGAGGAGGCCTACCACTGCAAAGAACCACCCCCCCCCTGGCTAATTTGGAGGCAATGAAAACAGGACACACTTTCACTGTTCTGATGTGTGGAGAAAGGCTGCCACCTGCTGTTCACTGGGAGAACACACTTCAGAAGACAGGATGCTCTTACTAGATGCTGGGGCACCTCAATGGATAGTGAGTGTAGAGCTGCCCGATTATGACAGAAAAATGCTAATCACAATTATTTTAGAGAAAATGTTGAGGACCTCTGCTTAAATGATTAGACACATGCTCTGTCGCAGCATACTCATGTTCAAGTGCTGCTTTAAAAAAAACACATCAACATAATACAATGCAACACAGTCAGTAATATGAACCGTGGCAGTGGTGGATAAATTAATTAATTAATACCTGGTAGGATGTGTTAAAAGCATTACATCCGTTAAGTATGTGACGGCAAAAGACTGCCTATTCTAATTAGGAGGATTATGAAAGTCAGACATCTCAGCGGAGCACAAGTTGCACAACGCTGCTGTATCAAAGAGCTACGTTGTAGGCCAATTCGTCGCTTTTGCAAGACAAAATAAATAACACTAATAAACAGAAACAAACTAGATGTTGTGTACCTGACAACTCTATCAGAGCAACAGCTCAACAGCTGTTTGGCTGTGGGATGTCTCAATTCGCCCATTAGTTTGCAGCATGAAATAATTAATACACCACTCACCTAAATTCAGCGGACGTGTAAATCCTACTTAATTTATGGACTCCAAGTCTGAGATTCCATAGTAGAATTGAAACTCTCAATAGATCAGCAAACCTCGACTCAGAAACAATGTTAAAAGATAATAGAAAAAAATGTATTTACTATTTACAGCGCTGTAACAGTCACACAACATAAACATTATGTCCTTCACCAACGATACAAGACAAGACTGCCTCCCTCTTCCTGACTGTCAGCTTATAATTGGCTAAAACATTTGATGTCCTCTACTAAGCTGTGTGAATCGTAAAACAAAGGCTTACTCTTCTGCTAGCAGCTGTGTGACCTTCAACCTGTAGCTACTCCCTACGTTCTAACCTAATCTACAACTCAAACCTCAACCTCTTCAAACTCAATCTAGCAACACTAAGTATTCACTGCTCACAATATAACATGTAATTCACGTCAGGTCCAAAAGGTTTAACACACTTCCAAACGGTGTACATAGTTTAAGACGCAGGAGTATGGGTTTCTTATCATAAATATGAACTTCAGCCATGCGAGAATATTGCGACTATGTTTGTTTACATCTGAATTCTGAACAGCATGCATCATTAGCTTTCCGGTAGCTGCAACAAGTTAGCCTGGCGTAGCCATACTATATGAGCGCGTGGTGATTTTCCGATGGCCTTAAAGTCCGAGAGACTTAAAGTCCGAAAGGCTGTTCAACTAGGAGAGGCGGCTGTAGACTGAGGATGTCGATGCTCGCAACACACACACACACACACACACACACACACACACACACACACACACACACACACACACACACACACACACACACACACACACACACAGTAGGCCTATGTGTGTGCGTGTGTCGCTCTGTCTCAAAAAGCAAAACGGGAGAGAGCGCACGAGAGAGAGGTTGCATCTGTCCAAAAGCAAAAAGGTTTCATCTCACAGTGCACTGTCTTTACCTTCTTCATACTTTGAGGTGAGGACAATAAAAAACGTTTTCATTCACAACTGCTTGGCTGAAGATCCATCCAGGCCAAGAGAAAAGCCTGATTACGACCATAGGCTGATACGGCATAGAACGGTGCCACTTCCGCCGGGAGAATTTCACCGGAAGTTGTCTTTTTTTTCAACCAATCACAGTGCGGTGTTGCTGAAAATCTATTCCCCGCAGAATCATTTTCTGTTCTCCCTCACGCCTTCGTCCTTTCTGCTCTGAGTGCTCGCACAGTAAGCAGCACGTTTCGACTAAACGCTTGCATTTCTACCAAAGAGCGAGTTAACTTACGAGCTGGTCAATGGAGCTATGTTTTGTTTCACCGGGGAATGTAAACAGACTGCAACGCATGACGGAACTTCCGTTAACCGCAGCACTTCCACCACTTCCGGTGTCTACAGGTTCACGCCATTCACATCCAAGACAAATTTCCTTCGGGACCAAATAAATTAATCTTGAATCTCTTGAATGTTGTGGCCAGGGTGTGTTCTGTGCGCGTCGTGAGGACTCGGGAGGCGGAGGGGGGAGCGAAAGCGTGAGAGTAACGTTTTAAGGAAAGGAATGAATCATTCATCATTATTTCTTGTGATTTCGGTCTTATTAACGAATCACTCATGAACGATCACTATCACACAGCAACAGTAGACGTGCGCTGCGCGCACGCACACACACACACACACGCGCGCGCGGCATAGCTCAGGGGTAGAGAAACCGTTATTAGAGCACGAAGGGTTCCCAGTTCGAATCCGGGCTCCCCTTGAGTTAATGTCGAAGGCTCCTTGAGCAAGACTCTGAACCCCTAGTTGCTCCCGGTGAGTAGGTTGGTGCCTGGCATGGTTTCCTCTGCCACCCGTGTATGAATGTGTGTGTGAATGGGTGAATGTAAGGGAAAGGGACCACCATGGATCCTAGAGGGGAGTCCCCAGCTAATTGATCGATGGTTAAGAACCAAAGGATCTGTAAGATTTTAGTGCCCCTCGAGAAAGATCATATCAAATGGGGGTCTGCAGCCTAATGCATATCAAACCGGGGCACCCTGAAATTAAAAAGTCTGAGAATCTCTTGACATGGCAGTGCTGGGAGTCTTATTCCTAAAAAAAAAAAGAAGAAAAAAAAAAAAAAAAAAAAACACTCAAACATACCTATCAATCAAAGCTAAATGCGTGGAAAGGCAACAATTAGCCGATCGCTATGCCCCTCCTAAAGCCGTGCTTGCCCAATGCCACGTTTAGCGACAGGTTACTAAGGCGGGTGCCTTGGCAAGCTGCCATGGCGGCGTGCAGCAATAGCACCCAGCTGCAGACTAACCTGCCACAAACGTCCAGGAAGAAAACAATAGCCTATACTAAAGTCAGATTAACATACAGTACACAAGTGTTACCAGTTATATTTTCTCATGAAGTGCTCCTAATTATTCCCGTGGGTTGGTTTGTGTAGGTCAGTGCAATCCGTTCTGTTTTTGTTTCAGTGTTTGTGACACGGAAGCGAGTGGGTGGGACGTTCGCGAACGAATCGAGTCTTTTGAACGGCTCTTTGAAATGAACGATATGATTCGGTTCACAGTAGGGAGCCGTTCCTTTCTATGAACAGTGGTGGGAAAAGTACTACATTTCTTTACTTAGGTAAACATCAATACTGCAATCAAGTTTGGAATGTTATTAATGTAGGCTACTAGAGTAAAAGTAAAATAGTATTGGTATCAAAATGTACTTAAAGTACCAATATTAGAACGTACTCATTATGCAGAATGTCCTGTTTCACAGGTTTTCTAATGAGTAAAATGTAGAAAAATCATTTGCAAATAGCTGATCTACAAGCTCACAATGCATCGCAACGTGACACATTGTGAGCTTGTAGATCACCTATTTTCAAATGCCAGAAATGTATCCAATGGCCAAAATGTACAGGCCTATTTGGGTGGAAGTGATTTACAATCATAATCAAAATCTACAAAGTATTCCCAGTAACTAAAATGAGACAGTCTTTTGAACGGCTCTTTGAAAGGAACGGATCTCAGAGATCCGGTTCACTTCAAAGAACCATAAATCCCATCTCTATCTAGCAGCCTGACTCGCGGTACACCGATGCGCGCCGCCATGGCAGCTTGCCAAGTCTGCTGCGTTAGTAACCTGTTGCTAACTTGGCATTGGACGAGGACGGCTTTAGGAGGGGCATAGCGATCGGCCAATTATCTTTAAAAACATGTAAGCATTTTGGCGACATTACCCAAACTCAATTGGCCGTCCTGTGTGCGGCGGCTCCTCTCTGGGTACCCTGTAGGGATATTCCTCCTGTAATTAAGAGCAAAAACTATTATACTTACAACTTTGAGAAGAAATGACAGAATAGAAACTACAGGATTGGGGGAAGAATAATAGATACTATTATCTATACCCATCCACAAGTCTATACCCATCCACAAGTTTGCTGTATTAACCCACAGGAGTTATCTTATAGGACAACTCCAGACTAAATGGCATATAGGATAATTTTCCTACTTATAGCGATCCCAAATGACTTGCCATGGGGCCTATTTTGCAGAAGTGCCCCTGTAGTCCAGTTTCTCCAGAAGCCCATAGCATAAAGCGGAGCCCATAAGCATATTGTTATTTAAGCGATTAGTTGCATTCAACCCTAACCCGAACCCCCTGTTGAATACTCTTGTGCAAAACAGATGTTATGCTGTTATGTGTTTTGCCAAGTCCCGGTGGAGAAAAAGCGCTGTGGTTGGCCAGTACAGTCACTTTGATTGGCAGTTGTGCCAAAATCCCCCCATTAGTTAAATGACAACTAATAACACATTCATTAAAAAAAGCAACAAATAGCGTAAAAGTGGAATGCTTATGGGCTGCTGGGGGCAAAATAGAAGTAATTTGGG
Source organism: Nannobrachium achirus (assembly GCF_963921795.1). NCBI lineage: Eukaryota > Metazoa > Chordata > Actinopteri > Myctophiformes > Myctophidae > Nannobrachium > Nannobrachium achirus. The sequence goes on from NC_137830.1 coordinate 47,661,625, forward strand.
ATCAATATAATGACTTGTCCTTAGAGAACAAGTGTCATGTAACGAACACCAGGGGGCATCAGAGCTCTCTTCTGTAGAGCTCCAATACTCAATAGAACCTTTGTTCAGGGTTCCCACACATTTTTACCAATTAATTTCCAAAACTTTTCCAGAATATTTATCCCAATTTCCAGGACTATATAACAATAATTCAGCTCAATAACAAGTCGCTTACTCCTATACGCAATGCCCAAAGTCAGGTAGTGTATGCCAGTGGTTCTCAACCTTTTCAGGCTGTGAGCCCCAAAATAATCATGTTTTAACTGGGGACCCCGGCACCCTGACGAGCACTAAGAGTTGAGGAATTTTGTATAACACGTTTCTAAATTTCTGCCTCTAATATTTGACAATTTGACCAATGTTTAATTTGTCATTTCAGAGGTATTAACAAAACCAATAACCAAAGACAATGCATAGCTATTTTTCCCAGGACCTTCCAGGCCCCTTGATCAATTCCAAAACTTTTCCAGTACTGGAAAAATGTTTTTCTAATTTCAAAATATTTCCAGGAATTTCATGACTGTGGGAACCCTGTGTGTTATTGACACATCAGTCCTTCCTTTATAGCAGTGGTTCTCCAGAAATCCCCAGCTAAATTAGTTGACAAAGCCTCAAAATCAGTTTAACCACTTGAACAATTTGTATTTTTGAAACATTTTAACACCACAAATCTTGTATGTGGGTCCCAAATCATTTTCAGAAGGGGCTCTGCAACCAAATACATATTCATTTGGGGATCCTTGACATGAAAAGGTCACTGGTTTAAAAAAGAAACACATAGCGGTGATATTAATTAGGCCAAGGATACCCATTTCATAAAATGTTTCATCTCTAGAAAACAAGTTGTCACCTTAAATGAACTACCTCATTGTCAGAACGGGTACACATTATTGTGTATTATTATTTTATGCTTTAACTACTGAAAAATAGCAGATATACAAGCTCACAGCGGGGCACCGAGTGCCGCGCTGCGAGCTTGTAGATCTGCTATTTTTGAAAAATCATGAAAATTTGAATTTTGACCCGATTCTAAGTCTTTTGAATCCTTCAAAGGTTTTTGGAAAAACCCTATGTTTCTATGTCAGTAATCTGGCTACCCATTGTCAAAGAAAAAGGTCCTTTTCACATAACTGGAGCTCAGTTATTCTGTTATTCTTGAGAGACTACTATGTCAGTGGTTCTCAAACCTTTTCATGTGAAGGACCCCCAAAATGATATTTATTTGGCCACGGACCCCCATCTCAAAATATCTAGTTCCAGGGACCCCCCCAGAAGCAAAATTTGAGTTACAAACGTTCGCTTTAAAAATACATATATTCAAAGATTTGCACAAATTTTCACGACTTTTTCAAAAATAACAGATCTACAAGCTCGCAGCGCGGCACTCGGTGCCGCGCTGTGAGCTTGTAGATCTGCTATTTTTCAATAGCTAAAGCAAAAAACACTCAGTGGTCAACTTGCCCTTCGCGCAGGAGGAGCGGTGCGTCGCTCTGCTGCGGGGAAGTGAACGTTGTCACCATGGTAGGGCCTCTGGTCTTCGCCATGGTAAGTGCGCGGGGGCCCACCTCCTCCGTTGGGGAAGAAGCGTCCGTCGTACTCGTTATTATAGTCACCGCGACCGTAGCCGTCCTCAGGCCTGCTGTACGGACCCCTCCTCTCCGCCGGCGGCCCAGCTGGTCGGGGGTACTGTGATGGGTGGTATATTTTGTATTAATAAATACAAAGTAAGCACCGCACAAAGGTGTGTTCAACTTCATTCATTCATTTTGTCTGCTACCATCTGTTATCAATTTGTCAACCGAGTTTGCTTGGAATTGCTCAGTTGCTGTAGCCACTAGCCAGTAGCCACGTGTTCACAAATTCAGCACAAGAGAACATTCTATTGCAAATCTCTCTTAGTATGGCTCAAGTCACCACATTATGTCAGTGCAAGATCCTGCAGGTCATAACTGTCCTCCAAAGCTGACCTTGTTTGAAGTGCCCAAATAAACTTTAACTATAATGTACAAATACATGTATTGGAATTCCCACAGGAGAATCTTAGATCGCGTCATATAAGAACTGTGTTCCAAAAATAAACCACGCCAGTATTACTTATATGGATATGAACCTTTTTTTTTTCTCGACAAACAGGCGTTATCAAATGTAACTCAATATCATAAACGACACAGAGTCACATACCTGACAAAATCATCGGGTGGTTTGTTTACATATTCTTATGTCACAATCAAAGGTTTGCCTATGGGAATTCCAATACAAAAAATAACGCTGTCATTGAGGGGTAGTGGGAGTGACATCAGGACTGGTGTGGATGGTGTGGAATATATTTCTGAGTGCGGGCGGCAGGAATAAAGAACTGCAGTAGTCCAGACCAATGCAAAGTAAAGCATGAAAGACCTTGCCCAAAACTTCCCTTATTTTTAGAAGGACATTGAATGGTCTGATTATAGACTAGTTACTAAGCTGAAGGAAACAAGACTGAACTTAATGTTGCAAAGGCCTTATAGACACAGCCTCTGAAATATCCTTCCTGAATAATATGCCAAAAAACATTCACAAGGTGGATGGTGAGGCAGATAAAATCTGCCTGCACAAGTGATTCATGATAAGATAAGACGTTTATTATCATTGCATTCAGAATACAACAAAATTCTGTACAGTTGTCATTTTCATGTCAGAAACCTCAGTAGACATCAGCCGTCTTTTCATTAGATGAATAGCTCGTCACTTCACAGCACTAATTGTGTAAACGTAACTAACCAGCTTGTTAGCTGAAGCGGCAACTAAGTTATGGATTCAATAATGGTGCGACTGCTGTCCAAATAAGAGGTGTAGTATGTATTTGCCAAATTCTTTCCTATTTCTGCTTCTTCTTTCCCTCATTTTTTTAGATCATTTATCAGCTATACTTCCTGCACCTTCTGGCTCTGGCTGTTGTATCTCAAGATTCCCTTCCTTCCTTTTTTTTCCTCCTCGTTCCTTCCTCTGGAAGATCTGAGGGCTGGGAGCTGATCTGCTGTCTTGAACTATAATATCAGCCAAACTGTTAAAATCTGTATTTGTATTGGCACCAATTTAAATTGAATAACAATACAAATTAAGAACATGATATGATCTAATCTAAAAACTGCAACAAACGTTTCATCTTATGATAAGTGAAAATGTATCTGTACATATGGACTGAAAAGCTACTTACGTTGTGCTTTTTTGTTTAACAAAATATCTTTCAGCGCAGCATGTTTCAAATATTGTTGGCTGTCAATCTGTCATACATGTAGGTCTGCCAGATGCAGTCATGCAGGCACCATAAGTGCACTTGTATTACCCATCATGAATGGGTGGTAGCCAGATGATCTGGAGGCCACGCCAGACCTCTTAGTGGTCCTTAGATATGGAACTTAGACACTCTTCTACAGTCTATTTTAACTGTGACATAGAGATAAAATCCATTGTGTGTCAAAGTTCTTTGCGCCGGCAAAGACTTGCTATCTAGAATTATTAAGTAAATCATAACCAGAAGTGAAAGCAAAGGCACAGTGGGGGGGGGGGGGGGGGGGGGGAACAACAAGAAAGAAAACATATGTGACATGACTTTAAAACATCTGCAGCATGTCATGTGTGAAATATGTTTGTAAATCTCACCCCTCTCTCTTGTAAAAAGCGCTCATCATACGCATCTCGTATGCTCCTCTCTCTCCTGTACGTCACTGCAACAGGCAAAAAGGCAGCAAGGAGTTCCACACCACACCACACCATCAGGTGACATAGGACAACATAAACAAAAGCTTTACCGTCACCACTGTGAGTCTTCATGCATGATTTCCAAAATATTCTCCAACTATCCGCATTCTATTCTTTCTGCAAACATTAATTTTTCGGTTTTTCAAGGCTCTCATCAGATCTATCCATGATTTATGGCGATTATTTTTGGATAAGATGGCATTAGACCCTAGTTAAGTCATTTCCCCCCCTTTAGGCTAAAAGCCAAGTTCCTGTGACATACTAGAGCAGGGTTCCCCAATAGGCGTCCCGCGGGCCATTTGCGGCCCGCGGGGGGCTACTGTCTGGCCCACACCAACCCCAGTAATAATGGTGTTATAAGAGCAGCAACAACACTAGTATATTGTCGTTGTCGGGTGGAAATCTCGTATCTCCAAATGTGTACGTTCTTTCGCAAATCATACAAGGCCGTCGCACAAAAGTAGTGAAAACAGCAGATCTACAAGCACACAACGCCTCGCACCAGATCGTCTGTTTTCAATAGGTTAAATCATTTTTAAAATGATAAATTCAAAACAAACGGTTTTGGACATACAAGATTTTTACCCGACAACGACGAAAACTGTTGCTGGACGGCTGGAGTAGTGGGAACGCCACCGTTGCCCCCTGCAATGTTGTGGCCCTCGGCTTGGTACCCTAGACATGATTCGGCCCTTGGGGAAAACTAATTGGGAACTCTGTACTAGAGTCATGTCCAGGACTCCAGGGGGATACATGTACATTCATGAGACATACTAGCGTCATGTCCAGGGGATGTACGTGTACATCATGTCCAGGGGATGTACGTGTACATCATGGCTGGGGGGTGTGCTTGTACATCAAGCCACCTCAGAAACAGGAGATAGGCTCTTGACCTATGAGCCACCTGGCTCAGTTCCCAAAGCTACTTACTTACTTATCATTTATGATAATAACCTGGGCCACAAGGCAAAAACCAATGACCAAACAAAAAAAGAAGACATAACATTAAAAAAGAAAATAAAGAATTTCCTTTTTTAATGTTCCATTCCATTAGCATATATTGTACTTTATTCTACCATTTTTTTTTAAATGGAAGAGGAAAAAACACTGGTTCATGATGAATACTTACTTATTTACTTCTTTGAAGTCTTGAAGTCTTACAGTGCGTGTAAGAAAAGTGCAAGATCTTCAACACGATCTGTGGAAAGCAAAATAACGTAGCTTAATTTAATATGTTAGATTCTGGCCTGAGCTCAAATTGCATTGTCATATTAGTAATTACACAAGACAATACAATATTTCATATTGATATTAGACAAGAAGATATTTAAACAACGGTTTCCCAGTAAGGAAAACAAAAAGGTTGTTGGAGCCTGGAAATGTGTGAGAGAAAAAATAGTTGACCACAGGTTTCGTGTTACAGTATGTGTGTGTGTGTGTGTGTGTGTGTGTGTGTGTGTGTGTGTGTGTGTGTGTGTGTGTGTGAGCCAGTGAGAGCTGAGCTCCCATGACATCTGTGTGGGGGGTCAATAATAGATAACATATATTGCAAATGCATTTTTCTTTGTAATGAATAAGGGGTGAAATAAATTAAATCGATTACGAAAGACAGTTGATAATCATTTAATGTCATTATAGGTGAAAGTTTTGAGGAATGCTTTATTTGCCACTACTCGCGACCAGGTACTGTACAAGAAGCGAAATGCAATTATCATTATTAAAATTCAAAATACGATAGCCCAGCAGTATCGACAATCATTAGCATAACATAAGAGCAGACAGAAAAAAAGCATGTATAACTCAGTGATGTCATTACGTGTGCATCCCGCATCAAAAACTCATTCAAGTCACCCAGGGACTCATTCATGTCATGGTCCTGGGGTCCCGGGGATGCGCCTCCATTGGAGTCCATGTTAAAATAATTTACCGCGTTGCGGTAAAAAAGTAAAAAAAAAAAAAAATCCACAGACACCACCATTGTTCATGGGTGAAAGCATCCTACTTTACCCTACGTTAACACAAATAAAATTCACGTAGAAAGTCTTAAACAGGCGATAGAAACGTCAATGTTTTGATTCCACCGACGTCCGACGCCATTTTGCGCGCGTAAACTTTATATTGAGGACTCATAAAACTTTTCTGGGAGACATTTGAATGACCACCTGTGGGTCCCGGGACCCATTACATTGAAAACCTAGTAACATCCCTGTATAACTCTCTCTCTCTCTCTCTGTAGTTACAGTAGCAGTCAACATCATGTGGGACAAAGTATAATATAGGCCACTGACATTGTTAGGCAAAAGGCGGCCCATGGGCCAAAACTGGCACACCAACGATTACCATAATATCTGGCCTCAGTGGCCTGACATATTTGTAAATAACTTACAATATCTGCCTGACAGTCCAACATTTAGGCTATAATATCCAAAACAAGAGTCAAGCTGTACTGGAAGAAGGCTTATTATAATCCTTTTATCCATGTGAAAGTTATACAGTGTACGTTGTTTCTCTCCGAAGAGACCTTGAACAACCCGGAGCTCCTACGAAAGAGCTCTTGTATATTATCTCTGTTAAAAATGGAGTATGACTCTCTCCTTTTTTTGCAACTTAAATTAACGAAAGTGTTGATGTGTCCTCCTGTACATTAGGATCACAGCAGTATTTCTGTCTGCATGTGTAACATACAGTACAATTTCAGGGGTTGACACTAAGGTCTCAGAGGCACTTGCCCGTCGGGCAAACCCTAACCCTAACCCAAAAAGTAAATCGTCCATTATAAAATGATGGGTAAGATTTTAATTACCGCTCAATTTAACACTTATTTCTTTACTTTCTGGGGCTGTGCGATAAGAAATGTCATACTGTACCTCAATACTTCCAAATCCAAATACCTACATAGCTATGATTGAATGTCAGCAGCACATCATTTATAGGTAAACAGTGCTATTATTTTACATTCCAAAGACCAGAAGACAGAGCGCGCTGGCCACGTTCAGGTGTTTAGACAGATATGGTGTTGTGTTAATAGACGGTTGCGTCCCCTCTCAAATGAACACTTGCCCGGTTGGGTTGGGCAACCTGAAAGCAAACTTCACCTGCCCGAAAGTTTTATTTACCTGCCGGGGGCAGGTGGACAAGCCTTAGTGTCAATGCCTCTACAATTACATTACACATGCAGTTGTTGTATCAGTATGCAGTAGTACAACACCAAACTTAATGTATTAACTTTTATAGCAATGAATTTAGTATGGTATATAAGGGCTTAAAGGTCACAGGTTCCAGTTCTTATTAGCCATTAATTATGTTCTTGCTCGCCATCTAATGGCTCAGAGGGAGAGAGATACATTGGCCTAAACGTGGGCTAGCCATTTAATAGACCCACAAAGCTCAACATCCAGATTCATCAAATGTATCAAACTAATGTAACACGGCAGGATCATGTGTGAGTGACATTCAGGGACAGACATGTTTCTCCACAAAGCGTCATTAAAACATTTAATATATATTCCTCACAGCAACCTCCAGCATGAACCCACGGACTAACAACTTTGGGGTGAGTTTTTACTGCCCCCCCTTTTAATCAGCTGTGTGTAGACCATTGGTTCTCAGAGTGGGCTCCGGGGACCCCCAGGGGACCTTGAGGGGGTTCCAGGTGGTCCCCAGCTAAATGATGGAGTTGGTAACCAAATGGACCCTTACAGATCTTTAACTCTTGAGTGTAAAAATTATTGTATAGTGTACACATTATTGTTAAACATCTGCATTACTTAAAGCCATACTGTGTAAGTTGCCCAACTAGTGGTCATTAGCCCTATAGCAAACCGCGGTCGCGTCCGCGTCTTTCGTCCGTTTTTCGTACCTTCAGACCCCCGCGTCTGCCTCCACCTCGCTGAGATCTATCTTTTAAGGGGTCCCTTGTTCCTGTGCGTTCAGTAATTCCAGAGATACGGACTCCTTCACCCTGCCTGGTAGACGAAATTACCTAGAGAAGGGATGGTACAAACGGGCGACAACAAATATGGCTGCCATAGCGACCCCACTTCAAGATGCGCTGTGATTGGCCGGCAGTTGTATAACCCTCGCTGTGATTGGCCGGTAGTGTGATGACGCAATTTTGGCGCGAGATCCGGTCCACGGCAAGGATCTCAGTTTACATACAGAGAAGGCTTTACAGGCTGAAATTCACGGCGCGGATCTTCTAAAACTTTTGTGATTTAATAGTTAGGAGAATTTTAAGATTTGTTTTATAAAAAAAGTTACATAGTACAACTTTAATTTACAATAAGTCCTCACAATTTCAGTAAGAATATACAAGAATTGCCATTTTTGATTGACCTGTTATGATCTCCTATGGTACCACCAACATCAATACAGCATGGAATTGTGGCCAAAAATCCAACGATAACAAAGAATATATAACAAAATACATATATCTGAGAGATTGAATCTCATCAAATAAATGGTGGGCCGAGGCTCAAACATGGCCAATAAATAATGGACTTTGATACAGGGTTCTCACACATGTTTTACCAATTAATTTCCAAAACTTTTCCAAAGCTTTTCCAGAATATTTAACCCAGTTTCCAGGACTATATAACAATAATTCAGCTCAATAACGAGTTGCTTACTCCTATGCGCAATGCCCAAAGACAGGTAGTGTAGTGTATGCCAGTGGTTCTCTTCAACATATTTCCAGAAATTTCATGACCGTGGGAACCCTGTTAATAATGCTAACGCTGTGGCTAACTAGCTAGCTTCGGACTGCGTCAGTGCAGCCGTCCACGCTAGTATGCAGCCCTTATCTGACATAAGAGCTGGTAGTTTAACCTGACTCAAATATCAAATATCAGCTCAAACATTTCATTAGGACAAAGTGCGGGTGAGCAGCGTGTGGAAATGGACGTTTTCTAGAGTTAAATTCGCTCACGGGAGGATAAAAAAACCCACCTTGTTGTCGCGCTCGCCTTCCTTCCCCGGCTCTATGTGTGAACTGAGTCTGATTGGATGAAACTGTCTGGCACGTCATCAACCTGCGACCCTGTTGTCCTACTTCCATTAGTAAACACACACGCTTGGCTTTTTCAGCAACCTCGTTTCTTCTTCTAACAGACTATCAGGTATGGAATATAGGAAAACTCGACCTAAATGATACCAATGAAATGCATTCTGTAGGCTAGCGTTTCTCAAACTTGTTTATTTCAAGGTCTCCCTATAACTGACAGTGTACAAATGCAACAAATTTGGTTCCTGTCAGATTTACAGACTTGTATGGCTATTGAGAGTTTGAGACCCCCTTAAAGGAATCCACAGAGTCCACAGTATCATTGCGTGTGTGTCTCAATCAAATTGGATTGCTATATTATCGTAAAGAAATAAGATAATGTGTACTAATGTGTGTCTTACAGTTTAGTTGCTCGTCCAGTGAAACCATCATGAGTGGGGGTTTGGCTCCAAGCAAGAGCACTGTGTATGTGTCCAACCTGCCTTTCTCTCTCACCAACAATGACCTGCACAAGGTATGTGTGTTTTATAGCCCTGAATACATAGTCATGTATTCAGGGCTAGTGTGTTTTACTGTCTGTTTAATAATATTCAGAGTGGGGCAGACAAATGGCTTGTCAGAACAATGGCATTTAGCCCTGGAATGTCCGTGATCTTAACACTTCGTGTAACATTCCAATGACACAGCCATAGATCGGTCCTAACATTCAGTAGATCTGATGAGTAACATACACTGTTTGTCATTTCAGCTATTCACCAAATATGGGAAGGTTGTGAAGTAAGTGGTTCAGTGACTTCAAAAAGCCAACAAATTCCACCAGGCTCGCTCACTCACTCACTCACTCACTCACTCACTCAACTGGTTTGGTGGTTTAAAGTAGTAATATCAGTCTCTCTCTCTCTCTCTCTATATATATATATATATATATATATATATATATATATATATATATATATATATTAGTAATTACCATAGTACTGAGCATTAGTAATTGTGTCCTCCTGCTTCCCAAAGGGTGACAATTGTGAAGGACAAAGACACTCGCAGAAGTAAAGGAGTGGCATTTGTTCTCTTCCTGGATAAAGAATCAGCCCAGAACTGTGCACGACAATTGAACAACAAACAGGTAGGTCTGTAATAACATAATCATTTAATCTGCCTGTGGTTCTCAAAATGAATTGCATTCAGTACCCCCATCGCCCTGATTTCTGAATCCAAGCTTCCAAAACTACAAGCGAAAACAATAGCAAGCATATGATGCTATGAATGAATGATTTAAAGAATATAACCTTTAAAATGAAGATTTACTGTCAGTGCCAGCTATGTAGATGCTGTTGTTGCTTATAACCATGTCATGCATCCCTTTTCTGTCATACTAGGTGAACACTTGGCAAAAATTGCAGATCTACAATGTCACAATGCGTCCACTGAAACGCATTGTGAGTTGTGACCCATTGTTTAGATTTCAGGCTTTTGAATAATTATTTTAACCAGAGTGAGTTAACATTATGGAGCAAGTAAGAATTTAGTATACTAGCCCTTATCCGTTCAAAGATATGAGCTCCAAAATGATGTGCAGTGTGTGGGTTATGGGATGTACACTGTGCACACAGTATATGAGGGATGGAAAGTAACTTTAACTGGTGCTTGCATGATGTAGGAGCATCAATGTAAGAAACCCGTTTCGTTTAATGGCTACAGAGATACTGTCCCCCCCCAGCCCGCCCGCCCGCCCACCCGCCTGCACACACACCCGCCTGCCTGCACACACACACACACACACACACACACACACACACACACACACACACACACACACACACACACACACACACACACACAGAGGAGCTGGTTAAACATTTTGCCTCATGCTAGATGCAGAATAGATGTGCCTCAAGCTAGATGCAGAATCAGGTGTGTTCATATGCTTATGGTGATGCGATTTCAGATCAATTGCTCCAGCCACTGAGGAGAAACGCTGTGACAGACACTCAGACATTCGCAAAATTATAGTATAGATGGATAAAAGAGAAATGGCTGGGCTCAATCATGCAAGTAAATCAAACCTGCATCCTTTTGGTTACTCTTTGTTTTCCTCAGCTCTCTGGCGAGGTGAGCTGATTTTGTCTGTTTGTTTGTCCCACAGCTGTTTGGCAGAACAGTGAAAGCCAGCATCGCCGTCGATAATGGCCGAGCAACCGAGTTCATCAGGCGACGGAACTACACAGACAAGTCCAAATGTTACGAGTGTGGGGTTAGTTCACATTTTGTTCTGTGCTACCTTTTTGTTCGATGAAAACGTGTAAATAATAATATTATTATTATTAGTATATTGATAACATCGGGGATAGTGCTTGGAGGCCAGTCTATGACGTCGGTACTATGAAGTAGTACTGACATATTGAAGACATCAAGGATCATCTCCATTCATGGGCCTAACAGGGACTTTAGTGTTTGCATCGACAAACACTGATCCGACCAAATTCCCAAATGGCACAACACACCCTCAATATACAAATATACATATACCAAGCTTCAGCTTCGTGGGCATCAAAAAATTGGTTAATTAATCTCCATACATGGAGATCTCTGTGTCAGTCCTTGTCCCTTTATGCCCATATATGGACTTATGGAGATCCCTGATGTCATCAATATTAAGCCCATAATATGCCTATATATGGACATAATGGTTGAATCAGCATTTTCCCCATTTGGCTTCCATGTCAGTCTCATGTGGTCTATGATGTCAGACATCTATGATCTATATTTGGGAATGGTTAGGCCTGTTAGGGCAACCACACTAGTAATACTTCTAGATGCCCATGAATACTTGATGATCATTATCATCCTATATTAAAATGTGTACTGACTGACTGACTGAATGACTGACTGACACAGTATGGATATCCAGGGTTTGATCTTTGATGAGGTGATGTCACGTGACATCACTTCCTGTACAGACGGACGGACAAGCTGAGACATTTCTCATGGTATACTGCAACACCTTCGGTCGCAAACATTTGGCTTAAGGGAGGACCAGCCGGTGGAGTCTGGTCATAGAGACACCTCAGGGCGACATGCGACTGGTGAGGTCATGGCACACTCTGGCACATACATGGCCTACTTGTGCACAAGAGGCAAGAGGCAAGTTGCACCTAGACAGAGTGCAGTTCTTGTTTTCATTGGAGTCCTTTGTACTCAAGTCATTGTATTCACCATATTCCTGGCCCCACCCCCGGCTTCCTGTTCATATCCTGAAAAAGGCGGATGCTGAAAAAGCTAGCCTGAAAAACATAATTTGGTTTCCTGTTGTCCTTGCATTAAAGTATCAGTAGTTGGCGTTCTAGGCTCTGGGCTCTGAATGTACCTGGGTTGCCATGTCTGCTTATAATAAGCAATTTGTGGCTCTAAAGAAATGGTTGCTTATTGGCCCTTACTTTCTAATATTTTTTAAACCTGTGGTTCCCAATTTTTTTCATATCACCCAGATTATATATTTGTCCACAGTCACAGACTCCCATCTGAAAATATGTGGTGCCAGGGACCTCCACAAAGATTTATGTTGTTAAAAATGTATTTTTTTTCTCCCCTCAATATTTTTAAATAGCAAATATACAAGCTCACAATGTGTCTAAATGTGACACATTGTGAGCTTGCTGATCTGCTAATTTCAATTGTAAATAATAATAATAATAATAATAATAATAATAAAACTTTATTTGTATAGCACCTTTCATGACATGAAATGCAGCTCAAAGCGCTTTACAGAGCAGAAAATGAAGCACAAGTGCTTAACAGAGAAACAGTAAAATAAAATAAAAAATACAGAATAAAAAGAAATAATTAAAATTATTACAATTAAGCAGAGAAATAACAATTTCAGAACAGTGCGGACGTCAATTAGCAGCACAGGGATTTAAAAATTTAGCTAAAAGCAAGAGTAAAGAAATAGGTCTTGAGCTGTGCTTTAAAGCTATCCACAGAGGCTGCCTGTCTTAGGTGTAGTGGGAGTTTATTCCAAGCTGTCGGTCCGTAGAAGCAGAAAGCTGCTATATTTCATTGTTGGCGCCTCAAGTAGGTCTGCACTAGAGGACCTGAGTGGGCGGGTTGGAACATATCTATGCAGGCAGTCATAGAGGTACGAAGGTGCCAGACCATTTAGAGCTTTATAAACAAGTAAAAGTATTTTAAAATCAATCCTAAAAACAACCGGGAGCCAGTGTAGCGACGCTAAGACTGCTAAGGCTAAAGTAGTATAGCCTAGTTGCTTCTGTTGGGCTTATTTCTTTGGCAAAATCTGGCAACAGACAATTCCGTGTCACTTCCTTACTTGGGAGGAAGTGAAAAGATGTTTTTGAAGCAGCCCACAGAGAAAAACTCTCTAGCGCCCTCTGTAAAAGAAAATGGCAGCCTCCATAGAGAGGGCCAGGAATATAGTGAATAAACAAGTAGAGAACAAAAAATCACACCTAATGTGTTTGAGTTTTTTTAACCAGTTGTGTTTGAGTTTTTAACGGGCCAGTTCCAAACTGCAGCCACCTGTAGGTGCTCTTTTGGTGTGGTTTTAAAGGAGGGTAAGGATTTACACTTCTTTATGACTGTTGGTAAGCCATTCCACATTAAATTTTTAGTTGCATGGCAGGAGAACAAATGTATGTCATGTTCATGGAATTCCCTTCCGGAAATAGGGCTTGCAAACCTGGTGTCATACTGGGATGCCCCTCCCCCGGCAGCCATTTTGAGAGGGTCGGGGGATAGTATATACTAGCTGTAGTAGCAGGGCTTGACATTAACTTTTTGAGGCACAGTGTCATCTGGACAAGTACATTTCCTTTTCACTTGTCCAGGCACAAGTCACTGGTCAATTTGCCATTTCAGTCTTTTTTATTCTTTTTTTCTTAATTAATTCATTGTCCATAGTCTGCATACAGCACAAAGCTGCTAGGAGCATCACAGAAAAAGTGAAACCAAAAGCCACACGTATATTTAATTATTTTTCCTTGCTGTATAGACTATGACTGTTGAGTGGAGGGGGCCAAGTGGGTCTTATTTATTTGTCCAAAGAAATAAAACAAAAAGACTGTGAAATTAACGAAGTGACTTTTGTGCCTGGACAAGTGAAAAGGAAATGTACTTGTCCAGATGACACTGTGCCTCAAAAAGTTAATGTCAAGCCCTGCTACTACAGCTAGTATATACTATCCCCCGACCCTCTCAAAATGGCTGCCGGGGGAGGGGCATCCCAGTATGACACCAGGTTTGCAAGCCCTATTGCATTTGCATACAAGGCTATATATGGGACCAACCGACTTCAAAATTGTCATTATCAATCAAAATATAAAATATTGATTGATAATGAAATAGTTGATTTCATTATGATAACTTAATTTGTGTAGTACATAATTGTGATGTAATACAATTACGTCACCACTAATCTTATTACGTCACAATATAGGCCTAAGGGCCTAGTTCACAGCTGAGTTATTAATAAGTCCTGTTACGTTGATAGTAGGGTATTGTTTGTGAGCTACTTTTGTGTCCTCAACAGTTTAGTGAACAGGCTAGCTGATAATGACTGATGAGTTTCACCTGCGGGAAGATTCTCAGACAGAGGCAGTGATTTCGAGATACGCCCAGGCATGCAATGATGCACAGGGAAGTGCAGAATCTGATTCGTTTTGTGCCACTGAGACAATCAACTGTGGCATGAACAGCAAGATGGCGGAGGTAGGCGGGTTGAGGAACCGGAATGCATTGGAACCGAACCGCATAAGCCGCCTCTTGAAAGAAGGCATGAGAGGGGTGGAAGAGGCCTACAGGTGTGGAAGAGGTTCTCTAGCACGGCCTGAGAACCTGGCACGGGATGAGGTCCAAGAGAAACAGGCGGTGGCAGAAGAGCCCAAAGTTGGGCCGGTCCAGATCGTCGTGGCCAATGAAGAGGAGCATAACTTTGAGCTAGACGTGGCAGCGCTGGAAAGAATTCTGCTCCAGGACCACGTGAAGGACCTCAATGTGGTGGTGGTGTCCGTGGCTGGAGCTTACCGCAAGGGAAAGTCTTTCCTGCTGGACTTCATGCTACGCTACATGAACAACCAACAGCAGAATGATTCTTGGGTAGGCGGAGACAATGAGCCCCTGACAGGATTCAGCTGGAGGGGAGGCTGTGAGAGAGAGACCACTGGCATCCAGATGTGGAGTGAGGTCTTTGTGGTCGATAAGCCTGACGCCACTAAGGTTGCAGTGCTGCTGGTTGACACGCAGGGGGCATTTGACAGCCAATCCACCATCAAGGATTGTGCTACTGTGTTTGCCCTCAGTACCATGACCAGCTCTGTACAGGTGTACAATCTGTCCCAGGATATACAGGAAGACAACCTCCAGCATCTACAGCTCTTCACAGAATACGGACGACTTGCTATGGAGGAACAGGAGGAGATGTCCCCGAAACCTTTCCAGTCCTTGATGTTCCTCATTCGAGACTGGAGCTATCCTTATGAACACGACTATGGCCTTGAGGGAGGAAACACCTTCCTGGAGAAAAGGCTAATGTTGAAGCAAAACCAACATGAGGAGCTGCAGAATGTGAGGAAACACATTCACGCCTGTTTCTCCAACATCAGCTGCTTCTTGCTGCCCCACCCTGGTCTTAAAGTGGCCACCAACCCATACTTTGATGGCCGTCTTAAAGATATCGATGGGGACTTCACGCGGCAGCTGGCCAAACTGGTTCCTCTGCTGCTGGCACCAGACAAACTGGTGGAAAAGGAGATTGGGGGAAACAAAGTCACTTGCAGAGACCTGGTTGAGTACTTCAAGGCCTACATCAAAGTCTACCAAGGGGAGACTTTGCCTCATCCCAAGTCTATACTGCAGGCGACAGCAGAAGCCAATAACCTCACTGCCGTGGCAGGAGTCAAAGAAATGTACAGCAAGAACATGGAACAGATCTGTGGAGGGGACAAGCCGTACATCGCACCATCCGACCTAGAGCGTTGCCACGAGGAGTTCCGCGACTGCTCAGTGCGCCAATTCCGCTTAGTGAAGAAGATGGGTGGGGATGAGTTATGCCAGCGATACCAGGACCAGCTGGAGATAGAGCTAGACGAGGCCTTCGGCAACCTCTCCAAGCACAACGACAGCAAGAACATCTTGCATGCAATGTGCACGCCTGCCACACTGTTCGCCGTCATGTTCATCGCTTTTGTGGTGTCGGTTGTGATGGGCTTCGTGGGCCTCAAGTCAGTGGCAGTGCTGGCCAACCTGACCATGGTTGCGATGCTGCTGTTTCTCGTCGTCTGGGCTTATGTCAAGTACTCTGGGAAGTTCTTTGAGTTGGGGAAGTTAATAGACGTGGTGGCTGAGACACTCTGTGAACAGGTGTTGAAGCCACTCAGCAAACACTTTATGGAAGACAACGTAACACAGACGGCGGCCTCAATCAGAGCCAGATTGTCGGAACAGGTCTCTCAATACAAGGAAAAGTCCCACTGACTGCTCCTTCTCCCAGCCATAAAATGTTTTACTTTATGAATTTTGATTGACGATTACAGCAACCATCACTCTCCCTCACTTATAAAAGTGATGTGTGTGTCCATCTTTTTATTTTCTGAGAAAGTCTTTCCAGTCAGTAGCCTGTTTTGGGAAATAAATGCGTAGGCTATCGTTTTAAATGTACAGCGACGCTGGCATCTGGTGTGTGTGTGTGTGTGTGTGTGTGTGTGTGCGCGACTGCGCGTGTGTTTCAGTGAGAGAGAACAAATGACGCTTATGAGAAAGAGAGTGAAATTACATTTTGAAGTGAGTTTTGTCATTTTAGAAGTTAACTGAGTTGGTTACACAAATTCTACATGCTCTTTTTTGGAAACACAGCCTTTACTGTATGTCATTCGCTCGTTGAATAAAAAGTATTTTCATCCGTACTATTTTGTCCATGTTGTAATTATTCCTGTGAGTAATACACTTTGACTGCAAAGAGGGGGTTGGAATTACTGGGCTGACACCTTACCCAAAGTTGGAGTCATACAGCATAGATATGTCATAGAAGACTGTAGTAGTAGATGACTGTGATGTAATGTAGTAGATGACAGGCCACACGAAGCCTGAGATCCACATTGGACCATTCAATTTTTCTTTAAATGTTCTTAACAGTGCAAATCAAGGGGGAGATTTTACCTGCAGTTTTATTTAGTTTTAACGGTAGTTAGTTTTGTTCATTGTACATTTTTGTTACAGCTTTTTTTTCCAGTTAATTAAATACTTCTTTCACTTTTAGTTTAGTTTTAGCATTCGTTTTAGTTAAAGGGGTATTTCACTTAAAAAAAAAAGAACGTTTGGTTTGGTTGGCTTTTATGAACACCCTGAACAGTTTTTAATTTGCTTGATTCATTCATTAAAAACACCCATTATTTTTTCTAGCGACTCATACTACCCTCCTAATATGTGAGCAGCCCGTGTTTTTTTGATAACTTTTTTAATTTATTTTTGAATAATTCTTTGGGAAAATGGAAAAAGTTCAATACAATAAAAGATTATTAAAAATAAATGAAAAAGGTTATCAAAAAAACAGCCTGCTCATGTATTAGGAAGGTATTATGAGTCACTAGAAAAAATAATGTGTGTTTTTAATGAATCTATCATGGTTAAAATGGAGTTTGGAGTTACAATGGGTGTGTACTGTATGGGGAGGCTTCCTGCAGGAGGAGGGCCTGATAACATTTACATCAAATATCTAAATATTGAACCAAGCAAATTAAAAACTGTTCAGGTTCTACATAAAAGCCTGATTAATACAGCCTCATTTGGAGATGAGTTCTAGCCATAAACTATGATTGAAATGTCAAGTAGAATTCCTCAAAGGTATTGCAGGGTGGGGCATGCATTCCCTGTTTGCCTCATTTACGAGTAGGCCGGTACCCAACGGGGAAGACAAAGAGGACCCTAAACACGAGTGTATTAAAAACTGAGTCGAATAAATGAAATGATGTGTCGTTCTGCCATCATCACAGGATACGGGACACCTGAGCTACGCATGCCCCAAAAACATTCTGGGAGAGAGAGAGCCTCCAAAGAAGAAGGAGAAGAAAAAGAAAAAGAAGGTTCAGGAAGCTGAGCAGATGTAAGTATATAAGCCCATGATGACTGAATTCTGCAGGTATCTAGGATGATGTATACCAGAGTTCCCCAATTAGTTTTCCCCAAGGGCCAAACCGAGGGCCACAACATTGCAGGGGGCAACGGTGGCGTTCCCACTAATCCAGTGACAGTTTTCGTCGTCGGGTGAAAATCTTGTATTTCCAAAACCGTTTGTTTTGAATTTATCATTTTAAACATTTTGCGAAAGAACGTACAAATTTGGAGATACGAGATTTCCACCCGACAACGACGATATACTAGTGTTGTTGCTGCTCTTATACCACCATTATTACTGGGGTTGGTGTGGGCCAGACAGTAGCCCCCCCGCGGGCCGCAAATGGCCCACGGGCCGCCTATTGGGGAACCCTGACGTATACTGTAGTCCTCTGTCTACATCACTGGTTCTCTTTTTCATTCCACGATTTTGTAACTCATTTTCACCCAGTGCCAATTGCCTATGTAATCCTGGGCTCTGCTCTCCCTCTGCCGTGCCTGGGGAGACATGCATGGGTGGTCCTAGCCTGATACTTCAGTCCGCACATCACCACCCCCTGCTGGTGGACGAAGTGTGTGATTGAGACGGACGCTAGCAGTCAGGCTAGGGTGGTCCAGGTTGTTTCTTTTAACCTGACGGGGGATTTCCCTGGGATGGACGTAGCACGTGGAAGGAACACGTTATTCCAACCAGTTCCTTTCCCCTCCATCAGGCGCCCCGGCTGGCCAGGGGGAGGCATTATTGAGACCAGTATTACTGCATGTTTTTGTGAGGGCATCAACCCTAGGAGACACGGGGAGGACATGCAAACTCCACACAGAAAGGCCCTATCGCCAACCCCACCTAGGGTGTGGGCACTGATGACGCGGAGGGAGGAACACGCCCCCAGCACCCGCAGCGTCCCCCAGCGGGAATCAAACCCTTTGCTAGCTGTGAGGCGAAGCGCTAACCACTGCGCTACTGCGCCACCGACATCTCAAATGTTTTCAAGTCAAGATCCCCAAAATGTATTTGACCCCATTTGAAAAGATTTGTGCCAGGGATGCAATAAGAGATTTGTGTTAAATATTTGCATAAGATTGAATAATCCTATTCGTAATCCTTCAACAAAAAGAAGTGATTAAACTGTTTTTGATTCTATTATAACTCATTTTGCTAGGGAACCCCTCAGGGACCCCTGGACCCCACTTGGAGAACCACTAGTCTACCTTATATCTTATCTTACCTGTCCCTATTTGCACTGAAGCGAACTTCTTGTACCATCTAGTGATCCCATGCCACCCCTAATTAGTCATGAATACAATCTTGTTTAATCAGTGAGTGTTCTCTTGACACTGATCTTTTTTTTTTCTCTCTCAGTGAAGAGGAGGAAAGTGAGGATGAAGGGGAGGACCCAGCCCTTGACAGCCTAAGTCAAGCCATAGCTTTTCAGGTTAGTGTGAACAATGTTTTTTGCCCCAACTGGTGTGTTCCGGTCTAAGTTATTAGTTGACATAAAGTCTTGAGCTAGTATCCAAAAATGACAAATTGAGAACATAGTAACCAAGAATGGTTACTATGGTGGTAGCTGAGGAATCTAGATTATTATGATATAATTGCCAGACCCATGAAATGGGTAGGCCTACATAAGCAAATGTCGGTCTGTCCGGGTTTTCTATATAAAGGGTATATATGATGATGACATGATGATGACATGCCTACAAAAGGCATGATGTCATAAATGATGATGACAGACAGGGGGTCTGGCACAACCAGGTTGACCTGGTCTAGTATTACTTGCACAAGCAGAGCGTGCAAGTACTGCGATCGGCTGGGTATGTATGTATGTAGGTGTCTTCTCTTGTTGAAGACTGTAGCCTTATCAGGGACCAGCATCTCTGGCAACGTCACTATTAACAGGCAATGAGGGACCAGTATTCCTGGTGATGCCATTGGTCATAATATATCAGTTTTCTTTGGAAGCGGTGATGCTAGTGGTGCTCATGGCGTGCTCTGCTTACGCACAAGTAGGCCATATGACCTACTTATGGCCTACTTGTGCGCTAGGTGCAAGTTGGCACCTCGACAGAGTGCATTTCTAGT
The DNA here is from genome assembly GCF_963921795.1 of Nannobrachium achirus. NCBI lineage: Eukaryota > Metazoa > Chordata > Actinopteri > Myctophiformes > Myctophidae > Nannobrachium > Nannobrachium achirus. The sequence goes on from NC_137830.1 coordinate 47,681,616, forward strand.
TATAATTATGTAATTTCAAGGCTGAAAATGTAACTGTGGCTCTCAGCTACCAGTCAGCTATATTGCAAGATATTCAATTGTATTTGCGAAGTTTGTTTGCTTTTCCAAGCATTTTTAGATTGTAGATCTGCTATTTTCAGCTTGTGACGCCATCGCAAGACATAAAGTATAAATTAAGTATTAGCATGTAACCAAGCATCATTGAATGTTAAAATGGTGAACATGGCTGATAATGCCAATTGATGCAATTGCCAACAATGTCTTGTTATGGATGCAGTTGATTGTGTTCAATTGTGGTAGCCAGTTAATGTAAATTCGTAGTTGGCTGGCAAAATTACAGTAAAGTAGTTATGCCTCCCAAAAGATGCCATGCTGTCCTAATATTGTTATCATTGGGGTACAAAAGGACTGAAGAGTTTGGTAGATTCCATGGGCTAACAGGGGCCCTTAGGAAAACATGGGTCACAGGGCCCAGGATCCCAAGTGCAAGCCCCGTTGACCATGTTTCCATGTGTACATTTTCTCCTTTGCAGCAAGCCCGTATAGAGGAAGAAGACCAGAGGACGGTGGCAACCTTGACTCATGATGATGTTGAAAGTGCTCAGGCTTCCACATCAGAAGATTCCAAGAAATCCAAAATTAGAATAAAAAAGAGTGCTTACTTTAGCGACGAAGAGGAACTAAGTGACTAATTATTTGTACCTATGGTGATGGACATTATCAAACAATACACTGGTAGCTGAACAGATGCATCAACCTGTTTCCTCTCTCGCCATTATCGAAACCTAAACTGCAGTATGTTAATAAACATCCACTCACGTCTCACACAGTGTTTTTCAGCAAATACAAAATGTGTATTAGATTTTTTTATTTTTAAATATTTGTTTGTTTGGGATCTCAGTGGTGTGGTGGCATGTTATGTCACTAGGCTTCACTAGGAAATAATTTATGTTACATCTATGTGAATACATGCTGTATAAATGCCTGCCTGATGAATGATTGGCTGCTTGTTCATTTGTTGCTGATTAAACTTTTGTGTTTTACTAGTTGGTCATTTGAATGCTAAAGAAAAATCCAATGACAAGCTATTAGTTTCAGTACATTTGGTGTACAAAGGTTATACAGTGAATGAATATAGCCTTATAGACTATACAGATCAAGTCTGCTGGAAAAGGAAATCAGCATCTGCATAAAGCTTGTCACTGTACGGAAGCACAAAGAGCTCTAAAACATCCTCGTAGATGGCTGTGTTGACTCCAGTGTTTAGTTTGCACAGTCAACAAGGATTTGGGGTGCCATGTCATCTGCTGGTGTTGGTCCACTGTGTTTTTATCAAGTCCAGAGTCAACACAGCCATCTTCCATGATATTTAGAGCACTTTGTTCTGCTTCAGTATCAAAAGTGCCACACTATGATCACTTCCATGCCATGCCCCATTGATGTAATAATCTGTTCAACTTCAAAAGTAGCCCAGACCAAGTAATGAGTGCATAAATTAACATACCTTTCAGATCATGGTCAACATTTCTGTATTATAAGAGTGATCTCATCTAATATTGAGATCTTTTCATGAGCTGTATGCCATAATCATCTAGATTAAAACAAAAAAGGGTTTCATTCACTTTATGCGCAATTAATTTATAAGATTATGAAAGTTTCACTTTTCGACTTTTTCGAAAACTAAGCTCCAAACAGCCCAAAACAAAACTAATTAGGGTCCTGCTTA
>NC_137830.1:47688341-47713341 GCF_963921795.1 Nannobrachium achirus
TATACTGACACACTGAAGCGGTTGCACCCTCTTCCTCTGAGCAATTAAAACAATTACATTTGCCTGGGCTAATGCGCCATTTGAAACCCGCTAAAACAGTGTGGCAGGTTTTGGAGAGGGAGGGATCAAAACACACAGTAGACTGAAAGGATTAAATAAGCTCAGTAACCCAGTGTTTAGTTCTATTGCAGTGCAATATTGGCAGCATTACACATGCACAAAATGCACACAGACAAACACACATTATAGAGACTAGAGAGTATGACGAGTATAACTGAATGTTTCCTTTACACACCCATTTTGCGTCCTATATTATAGTAGAACTACAAGACAAGAGCAGTAGGAGTTGAATATAATCCACCCATATGGACACACACACAGGGGCTGACATAACATTGCAGCAAAATGTCCCTGCATGAGGTCAGTGCTGTTAACAAGGGCTTGAAAGCGACACAGTTGGACCTGTGCTAGAGCATCAAGCAGGAGTCGGTCTCCTCTTCTCCGGTTAGGTAGCAAACTGCAGACCGAATACAAATGCATGGCCACGGGAAAGTCCACGGTGTCTAGTAAATAAGGTCATATGATTTAGCCTAGCTATTACTGATGGGGCTTGTTAGACATGCCGTCAGCCTAATTCAGTGAAACATCTGTGGCCCCAATGCATCTGTCACTGATAACCCTGGTGACAGATGTGCTTTTTCGCCCACTCCCTCCCTTCCACCATCTGAACTGAGTTTATGTGCAAGAATCTCGTTCTAAACAAGCACAGCGGCTATCAGTATCACATTCCACATGCTGGTAGAAGTTTATTTTGTATTTTGTGAGATACACAGTAAAAATCTGTGTTAATCTGTAATCCATTTGTAACTCTTTCTCGAGAATGTACAAATGTAACCAAATCCACTCGGTTACATTTGTAGTTGTACACTCCGAGTTAAATGAACGCTGAGGTTTTACTGTGTACTATCTGATCTGCCAGTTCCAAGGCAAAGCTGTCTTTTTATTGTACCCTCGATGTGAATGTACTGGCGCTGGCTCAGCAACACAACAGAACCCCCCCCCCCCCCCCCACTCCCCCAGGCCCGAAGTAGAGCTTGTTTTGGGATTTAGTGCTTGCTTCTGGACACAGACACTTGGGTGTGAGCTCAGGTCCTGTGGTGGGAAGAGGGCACCATTAACCCTCACACCACCCTACTGCCCCAAGAACTGACAGTTTTGGCCCTGTCACTTCATGTGATGGCCCCAGGCTCTCTGTTCAGCTGTATTTTCAAAATGAATATAAAACAACAGGAAATTGTGTGCACTAGTCAGGCTAGTGTTTGCACGTGGGCGTGGGTGTGCTCTCTGCTCTGTTAAAAATGTTTTACCCATTACGCGTTGTTAAGTGTCTCTGTTTTATGTTTCTGTGTGTGTAGCCATGCATTCCATCCCATCATGCTGTATCCAAAACAGTTAACAGCATCAGTTATATTAAAAAAAAAAAGTGGGGGAATTTGTGTTGCGAATATATGTTTTTTTAAGTGATTGATTGATTGAATACTTTATTAGTCAGAATTGCAAACAGCACGTGAAACGGTAAGACATTAAAGCTAAAAGCATAACACAAAAAAGGCCTGGATACCTCTCTCTCAAAGTAATGAGAACAGGATAATAAGTAAGTGAAAATAGGGGGAATTTGAGGAGAAAAGTAATGTATTTAAGGAAATGATGAAGGAGCGTTTTTCAAGAAGGATGGGCTGACTCTCACACACACACGTACACGCACGCACACACGCACGCACGCACGCACGCACGCACACACACACACTTGCATAAGCACTTACGTTTTGTAACTGTTTTGTGAGTGCTTGCCAGTACATGGAGCATGCAGAGTTGCAAATCCACTTCAGGACCACACGCATACATTTGTATACACTCGGGACGTGGTACATAGCCACCGACTGACGCAGGGCCAACACATGCACACCGCTTTCTGCTGCGGTGCCTATACGACTGGTCCCGACGTCAGCGGTTTGAAGTCGGGGAGTAGAAGGAAATGTCAGTGAGTGTTGTCCCCGAGAGGTGCTTACTATCAGGATGAAAACACAGCAAAACCAGAGGAGTTTGAGCGAAAGGAAAATAAATGTGGATCGGAACAGGAGCTCTTAGCTGTGACTGTGAAGCAGTATTGCTGTTGATGTACTGACATATTATCTTGTTTATTATTGTTATGTTTTGACGTCTTACTAGTATGACGTCTTACTAGTATATACTGTACATTAATATATATACAGTGTGTGTGTGTGTGTGTTACGGCACAAAGTCTATCTAACTTTCCCACACCTGTCTGTTTGGAGACATTAAGTGCTACTTGACAGAACGTATCCTTTTGTCAGCATAAACGTTTTGAAAATGATACGTCTTTCTTCAAGCAAAAACAAAATGAGTAACGGAGGAATGAATAGACAGACAGACAACCAGATAAATCTGTACTGTAGGTGGAGAGTGAGAGAACCATCACTGGTTTCATGTTTCAATTTTGAAGCCAAACTGATCATGCTTTTGTCTCCCGACACTCATTATTGGAACAACGTCAGTACTCCTCTGATTTGCGGGCCGAAACAGAATGATGCCTTTGGGGTTTGGCTAAACACTACGATCTACGCACTCTAGTCTAATGGATGCAAGTTATTGGTTTGGAGTGGGGTGCCCCATAGCCATAAGGTCATAGATATTTAACACGTTGTCGCACAGAACATCTGAAACATCATCCACATCACCCTCATGTGTATGCCTAGCCCACTCCATGCCTAGTTCAGACCACAGTGAGCTTCTTGTGGGCTGGTGCCTTGTCTTGCTGCAAAGCGGCAGTGAATAGGAAGCAGAAAACCGCTGCTTGTATGAATTCAGTGTATTTAATATTTACATGTTGAGAAATTATATTTTTAAATGATTTTCTTCCTGGGTAGAGCTGTTAAGCAGGTAAAAACAACCACGGCACACACTGCAGGTAACTCCGCTCGCTGTGTGGACGTATTGTCGTCAGTGCTATTTTAAACCTAGCTGGAATGGTAGAGAGAGACTTGGCATTTTCTCCTCCTGAGCGCTCGCTGACAGAAAGCGGTCGAACGCAGCTCGCTATCCAAACATCATCCACACAACAGCAGCCAAAGTGTTTTCTCCAGGGTGTGTGTGAGTAGTTGTATGTTTGACCTTCTCCTCTGCCTTACCGAGCGGCACCACCTGGCCTGCTGAGGAGAGACACACACCCACACCTGCACACTGTTGTGTATGCACTCTTTTTTTTTTTTTTATAATTTTTATCCCACGATTTTGCAACCCGTTTTCACCCAGTGCCAATTGCCTATGTAATCCTGGGCTCTGCTCTCCCTCTGCCGCACCTGGGGAGACAACGGACTGACCTCATGCTTCCTTCAATGCATGAGTAGTCCAAGTTGTTTCTTTTCACCTGACAGTGGGGATTTCCCCGGTTTGGACGTAGCGTGTGGAAGGAACACGTTATTCCAACCAGTTCCTTTCCCCTCCATCAAGCGCCCCAGCTGGCCAGGGGGAGGCATTATTGAGACCAGGATTACTGCATGTTTTTGTGAGGATATCAACCCTAGGAGACATGGGGAGAACATGCAAACTCCACACAGAAAGGCCCTTTCGCCGACCCCACCTAGGGTGTGGGCGCTGATGACGCGGAGGGAGAAACACTCCCTGCACTCTTTCACTCCTAATAATTCTGGAGCGCTTGTTTCATCATACCATATTTCCACAAGTCGTGACCAACACAGCTTTGACAGCGTTTGTTATCTGTCCCTCTCCGTTATGGTTTCCTGTTACTATTTGACTTCTGCACTGCAAAACCACAGTGTTAATTAACTCAGAGTATACAAACAGAACCAGACGGATCCCTAAGGGTTCATTTGGTTCCATTTCTACTGTCTCAGAGTCACAGACACTTGTCTCTCAATCACTAGCTTTAGTAGCTTCTTCCTTCGTTCATGTAGTTTGGTTTTCTCTCTCTCTCTCTCTTTTATACACATATTTATCTTGTCATGCTCTGTTTCTACCAGACAGCTACAAACTCTTGAGTGTTCATTTAACCCTGATATCTATACTATAACTAGTCCTTACCCGTTCAAAGATATGAGCTCCGAAATGATGTGCAGTGTGTGGGTTATGGGATGTGCACTGTGCACACGGTATATGAGGGATGGAAAGTAACTTTAACTGGTACTTGCATGATAATATGTAGGAGCATCAATGTAAGAAATACCCGTTTCGTTTAATGGCTATGTGTGTGTGTGTGTGTGTGTGTGTGTGTGTGTGTGTGTGTGTGTGTGTGTGTGTGTGTGTGTGTGTGTGTGTGTGTGTGTGCAGCGGTTTGGACCGTGAGACCATCCGCAGAGTGGTCTGTGTTTCTTTTTGAGAGGGTCGGTCCGCCTGAAAAACGCGTTTTGGAACAAAACGGTTACGTTTTGCGCGTTTGTGACGCCCTCTACGGGTCGAATTGGAAATGCTTCTGGGGATTCGTTGAGTAAGCCACCCGCAACCTGTGGCAGAAATTCAGTGTTGACTCGACGTTTTGTTTGTGATTTATGGCTATTGTTTGCAAAACGGGCCCCTCCCGCTAACTTTGGAGGCCCGTTACGAACGAACGGTATGGACTATCAAAATATCCCTTGACTATGTTCATTGCATGGGTTCAGAGATCATGTGTACCCATTTTCGTGACATTTGAAGAAAATATGTAGGAAAAGGAGCAAAAAGTGTGTTTTGGAGAAAATTCAAAATGGCGGAAAATCTATCCTGACGCAAATGGGCGTGCCTATATCGGGAGATGCGTATTGACCCAAGGAATCCAGGGAAAAAAGAATTTTAATGTTCCGACCTACGGTTCAAGAGTTACAGGCCGAAACGTAAAGTGGACTGTTATAGCGCCACCATGAGGCCAACTGACAAAGTTATTTTTTATTTAATCCTTGATATCATTATAAATCTCCTCTCAGAGTTTTGTAACTGTAGCCCCTATGGTTTGCGAGAAAAAAAATATTGAATGTGAGTTTTTGCGATTCCCATTATAAGTCAATGGGAAAAATGTATTCACTAATAAATTAATATCAATTAAACGATTTGTGAAAGTGAAAAAAGGGCTTCACAGTTATGTCAGGTGTGTTCATATGCTATTGGTGATGCGATTTCAGATCAATTGCTCCAGCCACTGAGGAGAAACGCTGTGACAGACACTCACTCAGACAGACACTCACTCACTCACTCAGACAGACAGACATTCGCTAAATTATATGTTAGATTTTGCGAATGTCTGTCTGTCTGAGTGAGTGTCTGTCTGTCTGTCTGAGTGTCTGTCACAGCGTTTCTCCTCAGTGGCTGGAGCAATTGATCTGAAATCGCATCACCATTAGCATATGAACACACCTGACATAACTGTGAAGCCCGTTTGTCACTTTCACAAATCATATGCTGTATATTAGCATTTTTATGGTGTATCTACTATCTATTCTGCATCTAGCATGAGGCATATCTATTCTGCATCTAGCATGGGGCAACATGTTTAACCAGCTCTGTGTGTGTGTGGGGGGGGGGGAGGGGTTGGCTGGCCCTGTTACAGATGTTGTCATGTAGATCGGTACACAGTATCTCTGTAGCCTTTAAACGAAACGGGTATTTCTTACATTGATGCTCCTACATATTATCATGCAAGCACCAGAAAGTTACTTTCCATCCCTCATATACTGTGTGCACAGTGCACACCCCATAACCCACACACTGCACATCATTTCAGAGCTCATATCTTTGAACGGGTAAGGACTAGTTAGTAGAATTCATTCGATTTCACAGTGCAGATACTCTTGTATTGGGTCCCATTTCCTTTCTGTCTTCTGCCAACCTCACTCTTCCTCCCTCTGTTTCTCTGCTACACCCAACCCCCATCTCTCTTCCAGATCTCCTTCTGTCCCTCCCTGCCTTTCTCTCTCACCGGAGGTTGAACTTAACCTGGGGGCGTCTAGTGGTGACAGGTTGACTGATGAGCGTACATTTTGTCAACTTGCACCTAAACAAGCGCGAGCCATCTTAACTCATTGAGTGCCTATCCCGAATTAGTTCGGGATATATGATCGTATCACAGGGTGCCTATCCCGAACAAGTTCGGGATATAAAAAAAAAAAAAAAAAAAAAAAATTTTTTTTTTTTTTGAAAAAAATTTTTTTGAATTTTTTTTTTTTTTTTTTGGACCCCATCAAATCTGGTGAACATGATTTCAATCGCGATTTTGCATGTTCCACCCCCATACAACCCCATCTAACATACAGGGCAGCCATTTTTGTTTACATTACATGTAAAACATAAGGGCGATTATCTCAAGAATGCCTGAACGGATTTCCAATCGGATTTTTGTGTTTGAAAGCTGTGAACAAACTGCACAAATCCACTCTGGATTGCATTGGATTTTTCAGAGCTCATTCTTCTCTGTTTTTTTCCCATGCATGAGGTGTGCAAGGTTTAATCATGGCTAAGTTGACGAAAATAAGGCTTCTAAAATGCTTGGTAGCCAATAGCTAACTTCAAGCTAACTTCATCCTCTTCCTGTACATGCAGTCATGCACAAAGGAAAGTGTTCAGGCAAGTCATGGCTGCAGGGCTTCTGCATATACCAGCATATCTCTATGGGATTTTCTCTGGCCACTGGGCGCCCTCTAGTGGTGAAAGGGGTGGCACTAAATGAGTTAAGAGGCTGGCTGAGATCCTGTCATCGGCGTTACATTAGCTTGTTGTTTTAACTCTCAAATACCTGGAACGCGCCCGAGTCGCGTTAGATTTTAACCACTTTAACCATTATTGTATGCTTTAACCTTAGAAAAATAGCAGATATACAAGCTCACAGCGCGGCACCGAGTGCCGCGCTGCAAGCTTGTAGATCTGCTATTTTTGAAAAATCGTGAAAATGTGTGCAAGTCTATGAATATCTTTGACCCGATCTTTGACCCGACTTCTAAATCCTTCCTCTAAATCAGTGGTTCTCAAACTTTTCATGTCAAGGACCCCCAAAATTACAGGTATTTAGCCACGGACCCCCATCTCAAAATATGTTGTTCCAGGGACCCCCCAGAAGCAAATATTTGATTTACAATTGTTCGCTTTTAAATAGATATATTCAAAGACTTTTCAAAAATAGCAGATCTACAAGCTCGCAGCGCGGCACCGAGTGAGCTTGTATATCTGCTATTTTTCAATGGTTAAAGTAGTCAATAATCCTATAGGCCTAAATGTTTTAAGGCCCACATTCACTTGTTACACTTGAACATTCAGTGTACACTGATGTGGCATCGTGGCTTTCACTGTGCACACACTTTGATTGCAAGCTTTATCTGGCTCCTGTAAAATGGTATTTAGCATCCAATAGAGTGTAGCACACGCTTGGAATTGCAGGCTTTTTCCCTGGCATGCTTTCAAACTGAATCATCATTGGTCAATTCATCTTGGCTTTCATTGCGTGCTTGGTTTGATTGCATCGTTGATGTATCTCCTGTAAAATGGTATTTAGCGTTCAGTATGGCCTAGGTTTATATGGTACGCTGTAGCGTGAGGAATTACATTAGATATACAGTATTTAGTTGGTGTATCCTTTCTGCAGACACTTATATACAACGATTGAATTCAGTAGCTTCTGCCGGGGCTTTTCAGTGTTTTTACCTGTTTTTCGAGGGCCCATGAACGCACCACTGGTATCACTATATAGTGAGTGAGCCATTATTGTGGTGCTGTCCGTACATACACTATAGTGAGAATTAGCATACCCTATATAACTAGTAAGACACCTCAGGGTGACATGCGACCTCAGGGTGACATGCAACCTCGCCCTAAAGAGCGAGGGTGCGCCAATTCTTGGCCATCTGGCCAGTGATGTATATGGGACCAGTTACTCGTATATGGAGACCCCTGCATGATAGTCAACAATGTTATGTCAAAACATGCCCTTATATGGATATTACCAAATATGGGCATTCCCAGATTTGTCCTTAACACTTTGCCAGCCTGCCCTGAAATCGTTGAACACAAGTACTGCCGATCAATCTTCTATTTATTTTTAAACATGTTTATGGATCCCTAAAGACACAGAGAAGGACGGGCGATCGTTTTCTTTTTGATAATTATCATTAATTTCATTTTTAATGACCTAGTCCGGAAAATTCCGGTCGGCTAATTCGAGGACAGATGATGTACGGTTGAGTACGGCCCGGCTGAGGAAGTGTATTGATAACATAAGATCCTTAATAATGTCCTTAATATTGATAATATATAGGAATCTCCATATATGGGCATACAACATAATATGTTAATTAGTAAAGCCAAGCAGGGCCTTGGCGAGTTAGGGCCTGGGTTTGATGCCTGGGGATCTCCATATATGGGCATAAGGGGTACCCTAACAGGGCATCATCTGGGAATGCCCATACTGGACATTTTATTTATTTTATCTTTTATTAATATATATCCATATACATATATGGACTTAATATTAACATTTTCGGCCTGGGATTGATCACATCAGAAATCTCCTTATAAGGGCATAAACTAAATTTTGTTTCTGGGAATGACCATATATGGACTTTCTATTTTATTTGATCCTAACCCTAACCCTTTATTAATAATAATATCTATCGATATACATACAATATATTTTATGCCCATGGAGATCCCTATCTGAACCAGCCACACAGATATGGGCCATGCCTCTGGAACTACAGCTCCCAAAATACGAGTAATGGAAGCTGGCATTTCCATTCATGAAGTTATATTTTAAAATGTCATTTCTGCTAAGCAGCAAGCTAAATATGCTTACATGATTTTTATTCATATTAGGATAAATGTGCGCGATGTGAGACAGAAACGGAAGTGGGGAGGAGGCTTCTCTTCTTACATTACCCCAGACTAGGGCTGTCACGATTAGGACATTTTACCTGACACGAAGTGTCTCATCTGCATTGGCATATATTGGGGATTTTGGCCGAGTCGTCTCCCCCCCCCCCCCGTGCGCTTCGTGTGCACGATCCGTGCACATTGAGATAAACAAATGTAATCCAGTCCTTATGAAGACCCCATCTCAACTTTTAACTGGTCGAAAACATCACCGAGAGATGCTATGCTAACGCTTCCTCCTACAATGAAAGTGAACAGGATTTTGGCTACAGAGAACGAAAAGCTACCAGAAGCACTTCTGGTTCAGACGGTTGAGAGAATGATCCTTTTAGACCAGCCGAAGAAGAGACTGAGGACAGCTGCCGATCGTTTTTTTTTTTTTAATAATTATAATTTATTTCGGTTTTAATGACTTAGTTTTAATATTAAGTGGCTCCACGTGGCTGAGAAAGAGTTAAAAACAAATCTAAACCAGTAAGACGAGAGGTCGCATTATCGCATACACATACACAAACTACAGTATAGAAGGCAATCGTAGCCAATCAGGAGGAGAATATGGGAATTGGGACAGATCCATGTTGATGACATGACTGTAGAGATACTGTGTACCGCTTTGCGTGATTTTAGGCCAAAATCTGTAGGAGCAGTGTCCAAAAATGTGTTGGCCTGATGGTGGCGCTAGAAGAGGGCCATGTGAGAAAGGTGGAGGTTGTGAGTTGCCATCCAAGGAGTGTGTGTGCAAAGTTTGGCATGGATAGGGGCAACGGTGCCGGAGATAAGAGTAGGCCAAGAGTGTGGCGTGACGGACAGACAGACAGACAGACAGCCGGTGGAGCTTTTCATAGTAACTTGCGACCTGACGGTCGCAACTAAGCTGAAATTGAAAAAGCTAAAATAAAAATCTAAACGAATGAAAATTTTAAAACTAAAATGGCCTTGCCAGTCAGCCCTACTTCCAGCACCCTTGCTTAGACTGAATACATCTTCAAATTCAGCCTTCTTTAGGATTTGAACTACATAAATTGCAAAGGTTTTGTGACTGCGTCATGCACGGCTGTGACACTATAGTGTTTGTAAAATCAACTCACACACACACAAGGTTAAAACAATACCAGTCATGCTGCCGAAGCTGGTAAATTTAAAAAATAAAAAAGAAAGTAGGCAAGGGAGACTGAGTCACCGATCAATATCAGGAAATAAAATAATAATGAAGTTCATGGTAAATATGAGATCATAATTGGCCTGGGTGTGTGGTCTGGTTTTGTGAAACAGGGATTGCAAGCTTCCCAGTTGCAGTGAGTTGCATTGCCTCATACTTGCCTCATAAAATGGACTGTCTCTACTCTCTAGTGCAGGGCTTTTCAAAGTGGGTGACGGGGCACCCTGGGGTGCCGTGACGGCAGTCCAGGGGTGCTGCTGCGAGATAATTTGATAACATTTGGAATTTATTTGGACACTTGAAAAAATATTTAGTATCGTTTAAAACGATACGTACAAAGTTATTTTCAGTCAGTTCTAACCAAAATGGCTATTATCTCAACATTTTCCTTGCAACATAATCACTAAAATATCGTGTACGTCTTTTGGTGAAGCAAAGCCCTGCTTCATCATACAAGACAGTCGCACAAAACTAGTGAAAACAGCCGATCTACAAGCACACAACGCCTCGCATCGCGAGGCGTTGTGTGCTTGTAGATCTGCTGTGTTCACTAGTTTTACTACATTTTATAGATGATGAATACAAAACGGTTTTGGACATACAGTACAAGATTTTCACCCGACAACGATGATATGCTATAAATATAAGGTGTTGGGAGTGAAAATTGTAATGTAGGGGTGCCTCGGATTAAAACAATATTTATGGGGTGCCCTGAGACAAAAAAAAATTTGGGAACCCCTGCTCTACTCTCTAGTACCCTGTGTTCAAATAGATCCATTTGGTCCAATTTGTACCCTTTCTGAGTTGTACCTGTGTTCATTTGGTTCTATTTCACAGAGGGAAATGAACACTAAAGATTTTACTGTCCACTATTCATTGCCCGTGCAGCCTTGCATGAAGATAACAAAATGAGATCTCTGCCGTTTTAAAAAAGTGACACCTTGCCTTGCAAAAATGTTTACAGCACAAAATGAACACGAATGACCTTGCAAACGACAGCTCTTGACCAAAGTCAATCCATGACAGAAAGACTGTTAAGCCCCTATCAGAGTCTACCACCGCACATTTTAGGTGTAAAGCTCTCCACCTAAAGTGAGAAAATAAGTGGAGGCCATCATAGTCAGTCACGGTGAAGTCCTAACACTGTGACTGACTGGTCTAGATCGACCAATCAGTGAGAACGGGGAGATGGGCCGATCTGTTGTAGTTTTATGACTTAAAAAGACTACACCGCGGTGTATAGCTTATCACCGCAGTGCCTACTATGATAGGGGCTTTACAGGCTGCTAATCTTTTATCCACGGAACCCCCCCCCCCCCCCACACACACACACACACACAAACACCCACGCCACACGTGTTTTGCATAGACGTTTAAATTGTTTAAACAATGTTATAACTATACCTGGATGTCATGTGGGAGTTGGTATGTTGAATTTGGACACGCACGCACGCGCGCGCACGCACGCACGCACGCACGCACGCACGCACACACACACACACACACACACACACACACACACACACACACACACACACACACACACACACACACACACACACACACACACACACACACACACACACACACACACACACACACACACACACACACACACACACACACGACACATGACATCATGCAGGAAGAGACGGTCAATAAAAGCATTATTTATAAATGTTCAGTAAAAGTGGACCCAAATCCTCTGTTTTAAAACACTGAATGATAGCATAAACCGTTCTTTCTTTATGGATGTATAGAATTGTCTTTATTAACATGGCTTTATTTTTACAGATATACAGTATTTGAGTGTATCCACAATTGAACGGTCTTCATTTGAATGGCTATTATAGGGCAGTATAGGATCTATTGTGTGGGCCAAATGTGAGTGTGTGTGTGTGTGTGTAGGCCTACAACAGGGACAGTGAGGCTGGCTCTTAACATGTCACCATGGCTCGGGATTACTTCTACGTGATGAGACTGTAATTACTACGCTGACACTGACGCATGGCATACTGATCATTTGCTGTGTGTGTGTGTGTGTGTGTGAATGTGTGTGTGTGGAGTGTGTTACACTGGTGAGTGGGCTATAAACCACAGGACACAGAGAGCCATCTGTCTCACATACTCACTCACACACACGCACCGCACGCACGCACGCACGCACGCACGCACGCACGCACGCACGCACGCACGCACGCACGCCACGCACGCACGCACGCACGCACGCACGCACGCACGCACACACACACACACACACACACACACACACACACCACACACACACACACACACACACACACACACACACACACACACACACACACACACACTCACACCACACACACACACACACACACACACACACACACAGTGCACATGCGTAAATGCGGAACACACGCATTCAAGGCCTGATACACACACACAGGGACGTGCTGGCCATTGGGAAAAGCGGGAAAACTCCCGAACGGCCGGTTCATTTCCCGGCCAGTCCCAGGCCGGCCATTAGGAAAAAATATTAAAAATAAAATGTCGGCCTTCGTTCATTTTGGGGGCTGGGCGGCCAACAAAGTAAATCGTCACTGTCGGGCAGAAACCTCGTATCTCCAAGTTTCAAATGTATACATTTTTTCGCAAAGCAAAGCCCTGCTTCATCATATAAGGCCTGTTGCACAAAAGTAGTGAAAACAGCCGATCTACAAGCACACAACGACTCGCGGTGCGAGGCGTTGTGTGCTTGTAGATCGGCTGTTTCACTAGTTTAAATCATTTTTAAAATGATAAATACAAAGACAAACGGTTTTGGACATACAAGGTTTCCAGGGCCTCTCCAACTCTTTTTCCCGGGCTGAATCAGGGGCCCAGCACGTCCCTGCACACACACACACACACACACACACACACACACACACACACACGCAGCGGTAGCATGTTCAAGCAAGGGAGACATTAATCATTGGCCTGGATGAGCTCCCAGGAGCAACACATAGCCTATGGCCTGCTGATAGAAAACCTGGCGTGCGCAGCGCACACACACACACACACACACACACACACACACACACACACACACACACACACACACACACACACACACACACACGCACACACACACAGAACATGCCTCGCAGGTCCAACAATAAGCTGTTTTCACAACCATCTTGCAGAACGGTGAGGTAATTTTTTTTGCCCCTCCTAAACAGAACACTCCGTTACGGCTTCTCACTGGGCTGACGGGTGCTTTGTTGTAAAACGCATCGATAACACCCCCCCATCATGGGAGAAAATTGAAAAAGAAAACGTTGTCTAATTCAGAACGTTACACAATGGAGATGATGCAGTTTCATTTGATAAACGTGATTCCAGTTTGTTGCTTGCATCGTGTATTACCCTTTTGATAAGGACCACCGTTTTGTTGCGTCTCTTTGCATTCGATAATGTACTTCTTTTTTTTTTATCGGAGTAGGTGTCACATTTCTCAAGTGGTGGTGATGTCATCGTATGGAGACATGTAATGAGAGACGAGAGCTCATTCATATTCTGTCAACAGTCACTGTGTGTACCTATATTGTGTGCACACACACACTTAAAGTTTAGTTTTTACATTTACTTCTTTCTATTGTTTTAGAGATTCTTATTTCAGTGGTTGGGGGCATGCGTACAAGTGGCTAAATATGAAATCTTACACAGAATAAGCCCATTCCCAAGATACAACGCAACCTTTCATGGTTGGATGTGACTAATGGGAGCTAGAAGTGTTACTGTAAATAGCAATAAAGAAACTGCTGGCTTATTGTGTGTAAAAATACATATTTAGCCACTTGTAAACATGCCCTCATGCGTACGCATGCCCCACATTTTAGCACGGTAAACGCGATAAAACAATACTTTTTCTTTTCTCTAATTACAATCTAAAATATGAACCCTTGTAAAAGAACAAAGTTGTCCTTTAAACAGAATCACGCGCGCGTGCCCGCCCGCGCGCGCGCACACACACACACACACACACACACACACACACACACACACACACACACACACACACACACACACACACACACACACACACACACACACACACACACACACACACACACACACACACACACACACACACACACAGGGAAACATACGTACACCCTTTTTTCCATCTCTCTGCATGCATAGGGCTTATAGCACAATGCATACGGACACAGTTAAATGCCTGCTCCTACCAAAGTGTTGTTTTTTTGTTTGATTAATGGCTTTTTGAAGCTTACTCATGAACATGGTAGTTTCTTGTAGGGCTGGGCGATTCATCAAATTGCTGACTAAATATGATTTTTGCTTCCAGCGATTATGAAAACAAGATAACTGAGATAAAATGATTATAGTGCTGCTGCTGCTGCCACATTCCGTTTCACAATGACCACGACGCGCTTCTGTGGTCTTGTGTTATAAATCCAGGACACCCATTTCCTTTCGGCCCTCCCTAAAAGCCCAACTCCCATTACTGACAGAGCATGCATCAACACAAGCAGAGAAGAACCGATTAAAACGTGTTATAGTTGCACGATTTACCCAACACATTTTCACTATTTGTATTTTCATGTTTTTCATAATAATGAAAAGGAATGGTATTTGTTTGTGGTGGAGGCTGGAGGGAGTAAAATATGTACATTTATTGAACAGGGATTATTTTAATCACTTATTTAATAACTTGAACCCCAGCATTGTGGGAGAAAATAACAGATCGACAAGCTCACAATTGGCTATTTTCAGGGAAGATATTTAACGTAGAGCGAAAACAGAAAAGCCGCTAGTACTGTATAAAGTGTTCTGTAAAGATATTATTACTTACTGTACGTCGCTCCGGTCCCGCCCGCATCGGTAATGTCCACGATTTGTTTACAACGCACGTCGGGCGTGCACGCGAAGTTAACGTCCTCCATAGTAAATCCATTGAGAGGCCCATAAAGAGACCTCATTTTCTCCAAAAGGGACATTCTTATACAAAGGATGGTCTCCACTCTTCCATACTGTACACAAACGCTGGGCGCAGCCATGTTCTCTTCTGGGCTCACACTGTCATGTGACTAGATGACGTAATCGTTGCCGTCAAGTGATAATCCAAAAAAACAAAAACAACCCCCTTCCAGCCCTTCAAAATAATAGCGGCGGCCTATGGAGGAAACGGCGTGGCACCGAGGCACCAAGCAACCTTCAGATTAAGAGGCACTATTAGTGTTAAGTCCTGAGGGACTCCGGTGAGCCATGTTTTATTTTTTATTTTTTTATTCAACAAACAACAAGAACGTTGGAGCTAGCACACAGACAAAGCTTGCCCACTGTTTTAATCTGTAAACCTGTGATGTGACAATAGAGATTTCCATATTGGTTTAAACTGCAGCTGGGAACTTTAAAAGAGCGAGAGATAAAGAGGCAGCCACATTCTCGTCTCCACTTTCTTTTATCACTTTGTCAAGCGCACACACACACACACACACACACACACGCACACACACACACACACACACACACACACACACACACACACACTCGCATACCGTGTTAATTGCTGAGTCACGACCAGCGATGGCGTTACTGATGACCCATTTGTCCACTGTGGCGGAAAGGTGGCAGTCTAGCCAAGCCATCCATGCAGTCGCACACTCCTCCATCCATCAACCACTGAAGCTGTTAATGCTGAAACTGTCACCGGCAGGACCTTTTTCGTTACAATCACTGCACTGTAAAGTCCTGAGGGTTAAAGGTAGGATGAGTGATGTTTTTGGGTTAAAACAAAGGTTAAAGCACTGCATTCTGTAATCATTGCTATAGAGCAGCGATTGGCAAACCTTTATGGCCGACATTGGCCGTGCAACCCCTTCTGCTCTTGTCTCTATGTTTTTATCTATGTCATTTAGTTTTAGTTTTCTGTGTTATGTCAAATATGTGTATATATTATGGGTTGCATACAGAGATGCTGGATCACAAGACAAATGTATTTGCAAGCTGACAATAGTAATAATAAGTACTATCGTATCATATATTTTACCTAACAAACTAACATACAATACCCATCATAAAAAAAGACAACACAGTCTATTCATAGCCGCGTTAGAAACGCATAACAAAAGCTCAGTAGGCCTATGAGCTCTTACATCTCACAAAATAATATGGGGAGAATAATGATATCGAACTAAGATTATCCTCGCCTTAGCGAGCCCACAGTTAACCACAAAGGCCATCAATCATATAAGACGTATCTAACACAAATGTAACACCAGTTACTTTACTCAAATTGCAACAAATGAGTCCACCACACGAAGAACAAAGTGATAACGTCGTTGTTGAGAGAGAGAGAGAGAGAGAGAGAGAGAGAGAGAGAGAGAGAGAGAGAGAGAGAGAGAGAGAGAGAGAGAGAGAGAGAGAGAGAGAGAGAGAGAGAGAGAGAGAGAGAGAGAGATATTATTGTGATTATTCTCGGTATTGTGGCACTGAGATTGATCATAATTTCAATTGCTTTTTGCTTGGTTTTGTATTGTTTTCTTTCTGCTATGTGGATGATATTGATTGATGGTCAATTACTTACCAACATTATTGCAATAGGTGGCCCTGCATCTTTGCACAAAGCTGTGTGAAGTTTGGTGCAATTGGAAGTTTAATGTGCGAGTCCTTCTCTTACAGCATCTTTGGCGATTATAAAGTCACTGAATTGCATCCATCGTGTTCCTCGTAAAACCACTCATACCACTTTGTGTGGCTAGACTGTGTGGTGCAACATGGCCTCTAGGGCAGGGGTTTTCAAAGTGGGTGACGGGGCACCCTGGGGTGCCGCGACGGCGGTCCAGGGGTGCCGCGAGATAATTTGATAATATTTGGAAATTATTTGGACACTTGAAAAAATATTATTTAGTATAATTTTAAACTTGAAGTACAACGTTATTTTCAGTCAGTTCTAACCAAAATGGCTATTATCTCAATGTTTTCCTCGCAACATAATCACTAAAATATCGTCACTGTCGGGCAGAAACCTTGTATCTCCAAGTTTCAAATGTGTCTTTTGGTGAAGCAAAACCCTGCTTCATCATACAAGACTGTCACACAAAACTAGTGAAAACAGCCGATCAACGCCTCGCATCGTGCTTGTAGATCTGCTGTTTTCACTAGATTAGTAATTTTATAGATGATAAATACAAAATGAACAGTTTTGGACATGCAAGGTTCCCACCCAACAACGACGATATGCTATAAATATAAGGTGCTGGGAGTGAAAATTATAATGTAGGGGTGCCTCGGATTAAAAAAATATTCATGGGGTGCCCTGAGACAAAAAAGTTTGGGAACCCCTGACGTAGAGGACGAGGGGAGAGGGGAGATTTGTGCGTGTGCGTGAGCATTGGATTTGTGAGTTTTGTGTGTAAAAGGGTTGAGGGAAAGGGTTGAAGTGTGTGTATGCACAAGAAAGACTGTTCTGCCTCCGTGTCTGTCTGAGTGCCAATGGGTCCCTGTGTGCCAGTGCGCGTGCGTGCGTGCGCGTGTGTGAGAGAGAGAGAGCGTGCGCGAGTGTCTTGGGAAGGGGTCAAACAGAGTTCTCTCTCCCTCCCACTCAGTTAAAGTGTGAGTGAGGATCTGTGGCAGCATTTTGTAGCTCTGTACACCCTCACACCCCCACCCAGAGCTCTGTACACCCTCACACCCCCACCTAGAGCTCTGTACACCCTCACACCCCCACCCAGAGCTCTGTACACCCTCACACCCCCACCTAGAGCTCTGTACACCCTCACACCCCCACCCAGAGCTCTGTACACCCTCACACCCCCACCCAGAGCTCTGTACACCCTCACACCCCCACCCAGAGCTCTGTACACCCTCACACCCCCACCCAGAGCTCTGTACACCCTCACACCCCCACCCAGAGCTCTGTACACCCTCACACCCCCACCCAGAGCTCTGTACACCCTCACACCCCCCACACGGTGCAGGGAGGCAACAGCCCGTGGCAGAGGTTGAAAAGTGTGACTCGCTGATGGGGAACGCTTTGTGCCTGAAAGGCCGAGATGCCCTCAGAAAGCCATGTTCTAAAAAGATGCTGTAGATTGCAACAAGATCCCCCCTGCCCCGCACACACGCACGCACGCGCACACACACACACACACACACGCACGCACACACACACATGAATCTTGCATATCAGCTACAATCCAGGATTTATTTTCATGAATAAAACATTATTTAGAGCGGTGGTTCTGAGAGTATGGTCCGGGGACCACCACCAGGGGTCCTTCAGGGGGTTTCCGGGGGGTCCCCAGCTAAATTATTGATCGTTAGGAACCAAAGGGTTTGTTTGTAATCTTACAAATGGACAATCTCTTCATGCAAAAATTGTGAAAGGCTCAGCTTTCAGACTTGTAATGTCATTTCAGTTAAATACAAAATAGGGATAGATTATTTATTGATTATTTTGTTAAATTATGAATTGTTTATTTTTTTTTTATAATAGATTAAATTGATTAGTTGGATTAACTGTTCCACCCCTATATCTTATCACAAAGTATCCTTAACGTGGGGAAAGATTAGATAGTGGCAGAGATATTCTGGAGGGCATTAACCTCTTGATCCCTGTGTACTTATTCATACGTCGAAAAGTGAAAATAACCAACCCAGAAGCTCAGTGTCTCAATGCTATGTGTTGTGAGCTTTATAATATTTTTTCTATTTAAAAAAAAAAAAAATAGCAATGTGTATTTTCTTCCAATGTTTCCAAAGATTTTTCTGCTTTGGTGGCTCCAGAAACGACCATGACTGGAAACATCTGTTATTGATGCTTTTGTGAAATTAAGGCCTAGAATTATTGAATGCTTTAACCCGTGAAAAATAGCAGATATACAAGCTCACAGCGCGGCACCGAGTGCCGCGCTGCAAGCTTGTAGATCTGCTATTTTTGAAAAAGTCGTGAAAATGTGTGCAAATCTTTGAATATATTTATTTTCAAAGCGAACGTTTGTAACTCAAATTTTGCTTCTGGGTGGTCCCTGGAACTAGTTATTTTGAAATGGGGGTCCGTGGCCAAATAAATATCATTTTGGGGGTCCTTCACATGAAAAGGTTTGAGCACCACTGACACAGTAGTCTCTCAAGAACAGACTAACTGAGCTCCAGTTGAGTGAAAAGGACCTTTTCTTTGACGATGGCTGGCCAGATTGCTGACATAGAAACATAGGTTTTTTCCAAAAATCTTAGAAGGATTCAAAAGACACTTATAGAATCGGGTCAAAATTCTAATTTTCACGATTTTTCAAAAATAGCAGATCTACAAGCTCGCAGCGCGGCACTCGGTGCCGCGCTGTGAGCTTGTAGATCTGCTATTTTTTTTTTTTTTAAAGCATAAAATATTGCGTCATAAATCATAATGTGTTCAGGCCTAAATGGGTTAAAATGATGAGTATAGAAAGCCTTTGATCTATTGGCACATTGCCAACACTGGTTTCAAACGAACGGACAACCTTCTTAGCTGACGTGGCCTTTGTTTTCTCCCCCAAAATTATGTATGCAATCAAGAACAGACACCCGGCGCGCTTTAAGTCCTCCTCATAACATGCTAATTTCCCATGCAGCGTGGGACTCCATTAGCTGCAGTAAAAAGGATGGGGTGAGTGGATCTGGGATCGATCGGTGCCGCCGCACCAGGCTCAGCCCAAATTACGGTATTAATGTCAGACAGAACGGTGCAGCACATTAGACACTGAGAAACCCCTGCTGGAATCAATACTCAAACTGGAACAGTAAAACATTGCGTGGATGCACATACACACGGTACACACACACACACACACTTTTTTTTTCTCTCTCTCTTTCCTAAACACTAGCTTTCACACACAGACACAAAACACATCGAGACACAACAAATACACTCACTCTCGCACATACGTGTGTGTGCGCGCGTGCACGCACACACACACACACACACACACACACACACAGGGGCAGATGGTGTCCAGCACTAGAAGCCCTAAGTGCTCAGATAATAACCGTTTGATTGAGTTAAACAGGGCCGACTCTGTTTAGGTTCACTGCCCCCCCCCCCCCCCCCTCTTGCATATTATCTTGTCTCTCTTGCTACATATCTACTTCATTTTTATACATTAGGAAGACAGTGTGTACAAAATATAGGCTGCTTGCTATACTTAGTTTGAGTCAAACAGGGCAACTGGAGGTGTGCAGCAGAGTCACTTCTCTTTTGTACCTTCTTCTTGTGGCCCAATTCAGAGTTAAATACGAATTCAAAACCTCACGATGTGGCTAATAAAAGAGTGGGTTTTCAAATGGTTGTGCTGCTCGGTTTACTTTCCGTAGGCGTTTCTGCTTCGGTAGAGGAGGGAGAGGTGGGAACGTGAGGGGCTGTCATCACGCGACACGTTTGATGTTGCAGTAGCAGTTTGGTTTGAGTTGTATGTTGTTGTACGTGCAGCTCTAACTAATTGAGCCACCCGGGTGCCCTACATTATAAAATATTTAAAAGGTGCAAGCAGGTCTGTGTGTGTGTGTGTGTGTGTGTGTGTGTGTGTGTGTGTGTGTGTGTGTGTGTGTGTGTGTGTGTGTGTGTGTGTGTGTGTGTGTGTGTGTGTGTGTGTGTGTGTGTGTGTGTGTGTGTGTGGACAGGGAATTACTACTTTGTGGGGACCTCATGTCCTCACAAAGATAGTACAATCGGAGGAAAAAACCAAGCGGAATGTCCCCACAAAGATAGTAGACTATGTGTAATGTCCCCACAAAGTAGCAATTGCAAACCTGTGTGTGTGTGTGTGTGTGTGTGTGTGTGTGTGTGTGTGTGTGTGTGTGTGTGTGTGTGTGTGTGTGTGTGTGTGCGTGTGCGTGTGCGTGTGCGTGTGTGGTCTTCTTACAGCTCTCTGCACAAGAGAAGCCGTTCTCTTGTGCAGAGCTGCGGCCAGGGGCGTCTCACCAAATTCTGGGCCCTGCGTACAAGGATTCACTGTGGGCCCCCCCATGAATGTTCTTCATAGGGGGAGGGGGACTGGGAACGCATTTTATTACGCATTAAGTTTGTGCTTTAACTATTGAAGAATAGCACATATACAAGCTCACATATATATAATATATATTTCAAATCCTTCTAAGGTTTTTTGTAAAACCTACATGTTTCTATGTCAGTGGTGCTCAAATTCTTTCATGTGAAGGACCCCCAAAATGATATTTAGTCAAAATCTCAAAATATTTAGTTCCAGGGACCCCCAGAAGCAAAATTTGAGTTAACAAATGTTCGCTTAAAAATACATATATTCAAAGATTTGCACACATTTTCACGACTTATATATATACATACATATATACAAGCAAGTGCCGCGCTGTGAGCTTGTATATCTGCTATTTTTCAATAATAGTAACTCAGTCCCACTTGGGACGCCCCTGGCTGCGACCACGCACCCAACATTTCACCTTGATGGGATGGTTCAGACTCCAGAGGGAGGTTGTCATTGCACTGCAAGGAGGAGGCCCTCAGCACACGTGGCAGCACTCACTCATTACTCCAGGCTTTAGGAGTGCTTCGCAGTGAGCTTGTGGGTGAGAATACAGATCTCTGTGGGTGTGAGGCAAGGTCTCGCTTTTAAAGAGCATCTGCGCTCTGGTTGACCTTCCCAGGAGAGATAAAGCGTGAAAGAATCAAATGTTAATAATAACTAAATGGATTGAATGCTAACCAGATGGAAAACCTTGTGGTGCGTGAGGAGGGCTTCTTCCATTGGCTTCCAGGCCGGGTGGCGTTCGCTCGTGTTTGTATTTTGTACGCAGGCCTCCTCGGTGAGGCAGATTGAGGAAAGTATGGCTTTATTTATTGAAGATAGCAGAACTACAAGCTCAACGCTTTGTAAGCTTGTACATCAGCTATTTCCACGCGTTAGACTGGCGTGCAACTAGGTAAAAATCAGGATTAGGATGCTGCCCCATCGTCATGAAAAGTGTTTGGGTAAGAGCAGCAAGAGTTGCAAATTACTTATGCCAAGAACACTGAAAGACCCGGGGAGGCATCTCCCTTTTTTATCAAAGTGTCAGCAGTTCCTCGGGCTTTCCTCGCGCTGACAAGACAGACAGATTAGAGGAGGATCTCACTGTTTCCCCATAGCAGCCGTTTATGTAGGCCAAGAGATCCATTTGCATCTTGCTTCGGCCTCGCTAGTAGCGTCTCTGTATACTGTAGAAAGAGAGATAACGCAGAGAGGGAGAAGGAAAAAAAACCCTCAAGACTAAAAAAATAAGTCTCTTTGAAGCTTGGTGGGCCCCCAATTTAGGTCACAGTGGAATATTTAAACAATGCCTTTGCCCTCAGAAGAAGACAGCAGTCAGGCTAGCAGACACAGCTGTTGTATTTCCTCTGAGGAAATGAGAAAATGAGATGTGATATAGTCCCAGAGCAAAGTATCACGAGACAGGAACACTTCACTGGGAGGGGGGTGGACGACATTGCTCAATGACACTTCTGTCAGATGGTGGAGCTGTTTCTTGTAAGCTCTTGGGCGTTGATTTGAAACCTCCACATGCTTTATTAGTTTTCGCAAAGTGCTTGCTCATTTAACAACACACAAAATGTGATGTAATTTATTAAATCTGTAAGCACTAAATAGGTCGATCCGTTATGTAGTCATTAACTGGTAAACATGCAAGTTATTGTGAAAAATCTAATTTGATCCAAATGGCTGATAAGTTTAGGAAGCGTTCATCCATTACAGGGACGCGGACACCGATGGAAGTGTTGCTAACATTAATCAAACTCCTCTCCCTGTAATAAACACAGTCTAACGTGACAGCAAATATGGCTGGTATATAAAGGCCATAACAAATTACAAAACAATTCTCTCTTCTCTCCTGCTCACCATGAAGGTAAAGTTGGCATTCGTGTTCTGTTACTGCTGTTCCAACCATGTCTTCAGGCTCCACTGCTGGATGCGTGTGCGTGTGTGCGTGCGCGTGCGTGAATGTATAAATCACATGTAAGAAGTTTGAGCCTGGGTTAGATAGAGTCCTAGACCAATTGCTGATGTTAACTGATATTTTGTAAAAGTGCAAAATCTTCAAATCTATTTTTAAAACTTAGGTTTTATTAAAGTTTCATATGTGAGAAAAGTATGAGCAAACTACTATAATTACATATTTAACTATAGGACAGGAAACAGGGAGAGAGAGATGGGGAGATTTGACATTGACATCGCCAGGATCGGGATTTGAACCTGTGACACACTGTCAGGCTGCATTAGCCTTATATGTGGTATGTGCCTGGACCACAAGGCCAGCGCTTACCCGCATTTCACTAGATAATACATTTAAATTAAGTATATATTATATATTCGGTATATAAACTGAACTTCATTGTATGAAAAGAGCATTTAACTTGAACAAGCAATTAACTAAATATAAAATGCACATTTTATTTAACCGCTTTTCCATTCAAACACATTTTGCCTATAGTGACATGCCCAAAAGAGGTACGCCAGGTTGAAAATGGTAAAAAAAACGACTACCGGTAAACTGAAAGGATATACCTTTCAGCTCCAATATTGTGTGTGCGTGCAGCCATGCACGCGTTGTGCATGCAAATATCTGTCCAAAGTCAGGTGCAGGATCTGTGGTCCCTCAACAGATGGCTTCTTCAGCACAACAATGGCATCTACGGCTGTCACAATTATTACATAATCGTCTAATCGTGATTATTTGACATAATCATGATTATTTTTCCTAATCGTCATAATCGTTTCCATGTTGAAAGATTTTCATTTTTTTTTTAAAGTAAAAGAAAAAGTGGAAATAGCAGATCTACAAGCTCACAACGCGTTGCATCGCGACGCGTTGTGAGCTTGTAGATCGGCTATTTCCACTATCAATATTATTTTTTAAGTATAAAGTTGTCAAATATGTCAGTAATTTCTTTGTATATTTAGGTCATGTGTCATATCTACCATGTGCAACTTCAAAGCCTATAAGCCAAACAGAAATGTAATTGCCATCGACAAAAACACAATTAAATCGTTAATCGCAATTATTTGAGAGAAAATTAATCGTCATGTAAAATGTCACAATCGTGACAGCCCTAATGGCATCTAAACTCTTTAACACTGGCAGCCACAGTCGGAGGAACATGCACGCACGCTCTCGCGCACACACGCGCACACACACATAATATGCTCACAATCTTTGGGGAACACACACACTCACAGCTCTCATGCAAATACTGACATTCCATCCCGCACGCACGCACGCACGCACGCACGCACGCACGCACGCACGCACGCACGCACGCACGCACGCACGCACGCACGCACGCACGCACGCACGCACGCACGCACGCACGCACACACACACACACACACACACACACACACACACACACACACACACACACACACACACACACACACACACACACACACACACACACACACACACACACACACACACACACACACACACACACACACACACACACACACACAACTTACATATACGTTCATCTGCAGATATGCTGCTCACACACCCCTCATGCATGGTAAACCGGTGCCAGAACAGTTGAATAATGCATATTTCTTTGTGAATCTTTTCAAGGCAAAATGAGCTCATGGAGAATAGAAAAGTGACAGAACATTCCAACACATTCCCATTGGGGACACCTGCCATTTGAAACCTAACCACTGCTATCAATTCAAAGGAGCTTTATTGGCATGACAAAACATATGTTTACATTGCCAAAGCAAATATCACAAATACAATAAAAACTGTTGAAAATGGGGAACATATATACAGTTGGAGGGGGTACAGCATTGTGTAAACAGAGCTATGTCGCATTGTCTTTTGCCTCAAAATGCATTTAAAGGTATCAGCTCTGTTTCATACTGTATGTGCAGTAGGTCTAGATGTCAATCCATG
>NC_137830.1:47715841-47773341 GCF_963921795.1 Nannobrachium achirus
CATCTCTCTCTCTCTCTCTCTCTCTCTCTCCCCCTCCCTCCCCCTCCCTCCCTCTCTCAGGAAGCCTCGTCCAGTCTCTCAGCTGGTGTCCCAGCAGCAGGCCACGCAGCAGTTTGCATCGCCCACACAACCCAAGAAGGAGAAGAAGGAGCGACCGGAGAGAGAGAAGAGCGACAGAGAGCCCGCGCTTAAGAAGAACAGCAACCACAAAAAGATGAGGTAACCACGCTGTTGACCAGAGGATGAAAGGGGATATTATGGGAATGTATACGCAATGAATGCATTAACTTGTACCAATTCATTTGTGTTTACTACAAATCGTCCTATTATTATTATTATTAATATTATTATTACCCATCTTCTTTTTTTTAACCTAGTATTTTGGGTCAAACATTCGGATGAAATGGCAGATCTACGCACCATGACCCATTGTGAGCTTGTAGATCGGATTTCTAATTAATGTAAACTACAGCCTTACTTTTCCTGGAAGGTTGGCGAATTATTCCTTTTTAACCCATTTAGGCCTGACCTAAGTTTTCTGAAAAACTTCAAATATTTTTCAAAAATTACAAAAACAAATATGTTGCTACATACTGTACATGTACTGTACTACACTAAAGCGTGTTCCTGGCCTGGGGGAAGGAGAGAAGCAGAGCGATGTAAAGAGAGTGTTGACAACCGAAGTCCAAAATGCTCGATCGTCACGTGATTCACGGTCCGATTGTTCAGTGGCATTGATTCAAATTGATTCACATGTGATGATAATATACTGCATATAGGTTTAGTAAGGGTAAATGGCTATCAATTCACTATTGTGAATTCTTCTGGGCAAGGAAATTAAACATCTCTTTTAAAGGTGTATCACAGACTATTCTGCTGCAAGTCACTAACTTACAATAACAAATGAGAGGTTCCATGATCTGCCATTGCTGAAAACCGTTCTTTTGGAGTGATTAGAGTTGTTGCTACTCTCTCTTTATATCGCTGTGTGTGCAATGTTGTTTTTGACAGCAAATTTTGATTTAGTTTTAGTCATAGTCTTTTGAATAAAATGTAATTTAATTTTAGTCATAATTTAGTCACCTGAAAAGTTTTAGTTTTAGTCTAATTTTAGTTGACTAAATATCATATGTTTTTAGGCGACTAAATCTACAGTTGATTTTGTCAAGTGAAATGTATTTTGGCAGGCCTTAATGACTGATTTTACACTTGGTTGTGTGCTGTAAATAGCAGATCTACAAGCTCACAACACGTCGCAGCGCGCCACGTTGTGAGCTTGTAGATCGGCTATTTTCAGCACGCAACACCTGAGAGTAACCAAACATAAAATCACTCTCTTCTTCACTAGTCCCTCTAGTCTAGTTTTTATTTTGTTGACGAAATTGTCAACATATTTAGTCTTAGTTTTAGTCAACACAGCTTAGTTTTTATTTCGTTTTTATTTAGTTTTCGTCAGTGAAAAAAACGCAGTCAACACACATTTTTCGTCATAGTTTTAGTCGATAAAATCAACACTGTCGCTGTGGGGATGTTCCTGTGATACAGATGAAACTATATCAGAGTACCCGTATTTTCCGGACTATAAGGCGCACTTAAAAGCCTTTAATTTTCGCAAAGACCTACAGTGCGCCTTATAGTCCATTGCGCCTTATATATGGATCATTCATTGACATTGACATTCCCTTTAGCACAGCTCCATCTGTTGGATGCATAATGCAACGGTAGCGTCTATTATGTGCGCCTTATAGTCCGGTGCGCCTTATATATGAAAACAGTTCGAAAATAGACCATTCATTGACAGTGCGCCTTATAGTCAGGTGCACCTTATAGTCCAGAAAATACGGTAGTCATTTGATGATGCTCTTTGACGCTACTAGCATTTGGAATCCAACAAAGCACAAGGAGCACATAGTGTTTCTGTTTTTAAAAAGAAAGGCAAAATGTGCTTGTATTAATTACAGTCCTTTTGTACGTTTTGTTGGGAGGCATGCTTGTTGTGGCTGGCTTTCGACATCCGATGATGCATTGTGTGTGCAACCAACAGCCTGTGAAGCAGTGGTTCTCAAAGTGGGTTCCGGGGACCCCCAGGGGTCTGTGAGGGGGGTTCCAGGGGCTCCCCAGCTACATCCCCAGTTAAAAATAGCGTGCTGTGAGCTTGTACATCTGCTATTTTTCAACATTTCTGAAAAATCTTGAAAGCGTTTTTTTTCCGAACGCAAATCTTCTCTTCTATTTCCTGGCGCAAAACATTTTCAGATGGGGGTCTGCGGGCAAATGTATATCAATTTGGGGGTCCTTGGCACGAAAAGGTTTGAGAACTACTGCTGTAAAGCAGTCACTGTGTTTACATACTGACCACCTGACCCAATATTATCTTTGTGTTTCTCATTCGCCCTCTAAAAAAAAGGCCGCGGTTAAAAAACATCGACCGGAGCAGCGCCCAGCACCTGGAGGTGACGGTGGGCGACCTGACGGTCATCATCACGGACTTTAAGGAGAAGGCCCGGCCTTCCTCCACCACCTCCACCCCTCCCTCCTCCTCCTCCTCCTCCTCCTCATCCTCCTCGTCCGCCTCCGCCCAGGCTGCCGCCGCCACCCCCCCCACGGTGGCACCGTCGGCACCAGCGGACCACCACCACCTCCACCAACAGCACCACCACCACCAGCAGCAGCAGCAGCAGCAGCAACACCACCCGCACCACCTCCACGCCCAGAACGGCTCCTCTGGCCCGGACAACAGCAGCACAGAGAGGGGGCTCTCTCGCTCCTCGTCGCCTCGGGGGGACGGCGCCTCCGTCAACGGGGACTCGCGCTGAACGCTGCCAACCTCCCCCACTGCCCCCGCATCACCACCCGCCTGCCCTAGTTGTATGCCCCTCGATAGCAGTGGGGGGGGGTTCCTCTACGTGCCCCCCGTAGAGTCATTTGGGCCCACCTACACGGCAAAATCAAGTGTTATGATTGAACTCTTTTACTCTTTAAGAGTTAAAGGACAACTTTAGTTTTTTACAACAAGGGTTCATATTTTAGATTGTAATTAAAGAATATATAAGATTAGTGTTAAAGGTATTTCATTTACTTCTTTCTATTCTTTTAGAGATTCTTATTTCAGTGGTTGGGGGCATGCGTACAAGTGGCTAAATATGTCATTTTACACAGAATAAGTCCATTCCCAAGATTACAACGCAACCTTTCATGGTTGGATGTGACTTATGGGGGCTAGAAGTGTTACTGTAAATAGCAATAAAGATACTGCTGGCTTATTCTAAAAAGACATATTTACCCCCATGCGTACGCATGCCCCACATTTTTGCACGGTAAACGTGATAAAATAGAACAAAGTAAATGAAAACATTTTAACACTCACTTTTTATTTTCTCTAATTACAACTCTAAAACATGAACCCTTATTGTAAAAAACTAAAGTTGTCCTTTAAATCAACGCTCTGAATTTGTCTCTGTAGCGTCCCACAAATCTCCAGTTACTGCCCAGCGTCGTCTACAACGACCACCTCAGGGGTTTCCAGGGCAGCAGGTGTGATCTCCGCCTCCTCCAGATGGAAAGAGCGAGGACATTAAGCCATAGCTCTTCTCCCATACGTTATACAACACTATACCTTAGGGCTGGGCACAATGACTATTATTACAAACGTTTTTGCCTCGATTACGATTAATGAACATTTTTGTTTTGTTTTTTTAATAGCAGATCTACAAGCTCACAATGCTGTGCGAGCTTGTAGATTGGTTAATCAGACACATTTGTTTAGTCTATTTAAAAAAAACTATTACAATTAAAAACCTGCTTCTCAATTATCCGATTAACATACATGAGTAAGATTAAAGGGATATTTCACTTTCAAATAAAAGAAAAAAATCAGGGCCCCGCATTAGAAGGTCCTAATTCGTGAGGGGGCTGTGATTTTTATTTGTTTTTTCATTACTTTTTTAATTATTTTATTTTTAAAAATAAATTATGGTTATTTTATTTAAAAGTGAAATATCCTTTTAGCCAGTTATCACTTCTAAATAATATAAGATATTATTTTCGGTTAATTGCTCAGCCCTACTACGCCCGATTCAGTCAACACATCTCCCGGTGTTCTCTCCGCTTGCACCCCTGAGTTCCCCGCCGCCCCCCGCTAGTCTGATGCTCTTGAGAAGCTCTTTTCACTTCCGGACTGGATTGTTTGTAGAGCTCAAGAAGATGTCAATCTAAAACTTGGTGCTGGTTGTTTTTCGCCCCGGGCCGGTACTGAGACTGTGCCGCTCTCGTACTGTCACAGTGAGGCGTGTTTTGACGATGTAGCGTTTCAGGCAAGGTCTGAAGCGCGCTGGTGAGGGAACCAAGCATTCGCAAATGATGTGAACACGCCCACCTCTCGGCAGGAGCGTCGGAAGGGATGTGCTGCTCATTACGTTCCTCTCCCAGCGGACGGTATTCCAGTGGAATTGCTCTGTGTGGAACGTTAAAGGATGCTGACTGTCCATCGTACCGCCAAGTATCAGTACGGCACAGTAGCTTCTACAACAGACAAACAATGGGGAAAAACCCTAGTCGTCAAGATGTTGACGTCCGATTCTGAACACGCGCATTTAAGTAGCTGTATAGTTTATAGGCTGCAATAAGATGGACTTTAGAAACTGCTGGAAATACCTCCTGCTCAATATATTGTAGTGGGGGGAGCTTTTGGAATACACTACAACCCTGTATCCTGTTTTGTCACAGGGCAACTTGAGACAAATGAATAATTGATGACGGTTATACTTCACTTTACACTGGCTTTACTCTTGTGTATTGACCATGGGGAGAGTCATAAGTACACAATACCACTGCATTTAATGAAAATCTCCTTCATCTGTGATGTCTTAATTTCTCCAGACAGATTTTAGACAAAAATAAATAAATAAATAATGTTACTTCTAGGAGGCAGTCCCTTGAGTTGGAAAGGAGTTCGTTTTGACACTACACTTACCGTTGTTTCCTGTTGAGATTGGCACATTTCACCCAGGTTTTTTCATCTCACTTCGTCTGCTGACCTCACTCGGCAACGAAATAGACAGGAAATAAACAAAAATAAAACAATTCACTGTAGGCAAGCAGTGACAACCCCATGATGTGCACTGCAATGTAGTTTCAAATGCACTACATTGCAGGCCGCTTTTTTGAGAGTGAAAAAATAAGAAGACACGTTGGACATGTTTGATCTGGGCAGCTTGCCCCAGGAAATGTGCCAAGCTCGATAAGGAACAACGGTACCTTACCATTGAACAACAGTGTGCACCTCATCCACTGCCATTCCTATCCATCTCTGGCGATAAGTGTCGTTTTGGAGAATTCTCCGCCATTTGCTGTTTTCTACAAGGGTCTCCAGTGATCCAAACACAATGGACATTGTTTGATGTCTTCACAGCCTATGCTGTGGGGGTTCCTCGGTCAGTCGACATCTCATACAGTGGGCCAAACTTGATCAATCAGGCTTTTTCCATGGCTGGGTTGGCAGACATGCCAAAACATCCTACTGTTCTAACAAGTACCTCATGCAAATACCTAAGAGGTTTTAACGACATGAGCCCTAGCGTCCCCATTGTGGGGTGAACATTCTGTGGAAATAGCAGCTCTACAAGCTTGTGATCTTGTACGTTGGCTATTTTAGGCTAAGATATTTAGTATAGAAGGGGAAAGGGGGGCAGGGGCGTCACACCAAATTCTGGGCCTTGGGTACAAGGATTCACTGCGGGCCCCCCATGAATGTTAACTATTGAAAAATCTGCTATTTTTGAAAATTTGTGAAAATGTGTGCAAGAAACCTGTTTCTATGCCACGGACCCCCATCTCAAAGTATTTAGCTTCAGGGACCCCCCCAGAAGCAAAATTTGAGTTACAAATGTTCGCTTAAAAAATACATATATTCAAAGATTTGCACACATTTTTACGACTTTTCAAAAATAGCAGATCTACAAGCTCTCAGCGTGGCACTCGGTGCCACGCTGTGAGCTTGTAGATCTGCTATTTTTCAATAGTTAAAGTTACTAGGGCCCCTCCACCTTGGGCCCTGGTAACTCAGTCCCACTCCCCCCCCCCCCCCCCTTGTGACGCCCCTGAAGGGAGGGGGCTGTAGTGTAGAGCCCTGGGGGACTCTGTTCAACTAGTGTGGGGTTTAAGTGGTTAAATGTGGAATTTTATGTTACTGAGAGCGAATGCTATCAAAGAGCTCATCTGTTCGCTGCATGTTTCTTTGGCGTTGCGGTCGCTGGTTGGACTGTAAAACACAGGAAGAACCCAGTCGATAAAACTGTCGGTAAGATTAACTTAAAGTGGCGTGGCAGAGAGAGAGCCTCAGCATTGAGTTTCGCTCATTCAGGTGTTGAAACAAGCTTTGCCCCATACGTTAAAACTATTATTATTATTGTTATCATCATTATCGTCATTATTACAGACGGATTCCCAGATCGTTGATGCCTTTCCTTTACAAGGGTGTGCCAATGGAAGTGAACTGCAAAGACATTACGTTGTTTATGTACTCATATTGAACGGAGATTTTCATCAAGTGTTTTGACTAGTGTTGTTTTGGACTTTAAGACTGCATTTGTGTCGGCTATTTAAATGGTTAATACACAGGGATAATGCATGTTAGAAACAAAGGGTTTACACCGTAACTCCTTCACCTGTAGATGAATACAATGTTACACAGACACAGGATATGTCTTCATCTATTGTACTACAGCGTTTCAGTGTGGTTGTATTATACATCAAGACCAGTGTTATTGTCAATACTCTTACTTTGTAACAGGACGGTCTTTATGAGCCGTCATGGCATGATTATATATTGTTCCTGAGATATAAGTATTTGTGAGACACGCTTGGTCTCTCTTAGTTTTTAAGTATCTTTTAATGTTAGAGAGACATTATGAGGGATTACATTCCAAAATGGTACACAGTAAGATCAGGGTTGATTGAGTGTAAAAAAACAATTGACCTTGATCCATTTTTGTTTCACTTGTATCAACACTCCTTTGTTGCTACCTGTTCATTGCATAATAATCAATAACTCAACATGCAAAGGCTTCAGCTGTCGCATACTCATACATGTGAGAGGTGAATTGTTTGTGGTGGACTTCTCCAGACTGTGCTAAAAGAAATGTCCAACATATTGTCACTGTCAGATGGAAACCGTATATGTCCAAAACAGGTTATTTCTTTCCCCATTTCCCGAGAAGTAAGTAAGTGTTACAATGGATGCAATGTATTTACTATTTAGTCACAGACAGATGTGGATACTTTCACTTTCAGAATTGATAAAAACATGGTAGATCTACAAGCTCACAACGCCTTGGCGATGCGACACATTGTGAGCTTGTATCATGTACAAGGTTGGGCATTCATTTACAAAAACAAACGTTGAAATGGACGAGCTACAGTGCAAAGTTTCTGACTGACGACAACAAAGTAGGTCATAAAGATAATTATATGTTATGTTCATGTACTAGTAGTAGTTAATACATTAATAAGTAATACACTATCAAAACCAACAAGTGTGGTGAATGACCATAGTCTAGGATATAGTATATACAGTTTAGGAACAGACGACATACAGTACAGAATATACTGTTTAGAATTGCAAAATCCCTGGTTATTGAGATGGATAGTATGACTTGGTTGCTGGTGTCTTTTTGGAATGAAATTCTTCATATTCTCGTGTGTTCACTCACTAGACTGGGACTAGATATGTGGACTGGAGGGAAGTATTTGGAGTAATGTTTGTTATTGGTTGTGTCGCGAATATAAAGAGACCCCTACCCCCCGTTGATGACTGGTTTAAATATGCCATCACTGTCACTTGTTGATGCCATTTTCATCTTCTTGTTTTGCTTTGCCATGCTCTCGTTTAAAATGTGTGGATTGGTTTATTACATGTCCAAATAAGAATTTAATGAAAGTATGTTGCTCTCCTGCTGTTGAGTGTTTAAGTGTTTAATACAAATGCAATACAATCTGACACACACACACACACACACACACACACACACACACACACACACACACACACACACACACACACACACACACACACACACACACACACACACACACACACACACACACACCTCTTTAGCATCCATATTCACACACCTCTTTAGCATCCATATTCTGGGGAGAACAGTTGCCGAACATGGCCGATCTACAAGCTTACAGCGCGTTGCAGAGCTTGTAGATCGGTAATGTGTGGCGAAGAGATTTGCTCAGAGGTAAATAAAAACAAACTGCAGACTAAAGTACAGAGCTGACCCTGGTCAACTATTAGTTCAGCGGTTTATAGAGGGTTTAATGGTGAAGAGCCGTCCGACTGATCAACTTCAGACTTGCAGTGCCGATTTAAGAATCCCCAGGCCCTGGCGCTTCTCCAAATCGAAGGCCCTCCCGCCCGCCTCCCGCCCAACCCGACCGACCGACCATTTGATTTACACAGGGCCTTCCAGACGGCGGGCCCTGGCACATCCATTCTATAATTAGGGAGGTCAGTCAGTAGGTCAGTCAGTAGGTCAGTCAGTCAGAATATGCATTTCCACCTTTCTCTCTTCAGCAACTGATCCCAATTTCACACATTTTCACATGGCATTGGCCATTATCATTATACAGACGATGACGGAGCCCGATTTCCATTTTTCCCAAATTCAAGCTATTTATTCACGTTTTTATACCACTTCTGTTCAACTCAACTTCAGCCTGTTGTCAGGGCTACGGTCCGTTCCTCCAGGCCATGGGATCAAATTAACAACCACTGAAAAAATACCAAGCCACATATATTGGAGCACATATCTTCAAACGGGTAAGGTCTAGTGTTAGTCTAATGGTTAGTCCGGCCCTGGCTGTGTGTGTAGCAGAGGACCTGACCTGTGGGAGTGTGGTGTCCGGAGTAGAGAGTGTCCGTCCAATCAGCAGTTCTAAAGAAAAGAAAGAGGTTATATGTCACACCTTGTGAAGTATATATCACTCCACAGTACACTTCACACTAGAAACCAATAAGCCAAAATGGCTACAAAATATAGCAGTAATCTCTCTTGACTTTTAAACGAAATGTTTTCAAGTGGTATTTCTTTTTTTTTTTGTAGCGGTGAAAGCCGCTTCCAATGAGTGGCTTTGTGTGTCCCACGCCCATATATGGTAATTTCAGTCCAGAATGAACAGGTTTTTTCAAAAACAAAATGTGTGTTTCATGTCCATATATGGTCATCCCAGTCCAGAATGAACAGATTTTATCAAAAACAAAATGTCTGTCACCTCATGTCCATATATGGTCATTCCAGTCCAGAATGAACAGGTTTTATCTGTCCCGTACGTCCAGAATATCAGTCCAGAATGAATAGGGTTTTTCAAAAACAAAATGTGTGTCCCATGTCCATATATGGTCATGTCAGTCCAGAATGAACAGGTTTTATCTGTCCCGTACGTCCGTCCGTCCGTCCGTCCGTCCGTCCGTCCGTCCGTCCGTCCGTGTGTAGTGTCCGTCCCGGTCTGATGATTGGATACTTTGAGGATTGGTCAAGCTTCACATGACAATTCGGCCCTCCAGATAAAATCATTAATTCATTCAGAATATAAAGAATGTATAGATCACAGAGTTTATAACTCTAGAACACATAGAATAAAAGTTCACCGCTTCACTTCGAACCGAGGTTTGATTTTTTACATAGTAGTATGGTATAATATTACTGTTTTGGCAGTACACTACTCGTTACTGGGTAAAGTAATAATATAGTAATAGGCCTACTGGTAACTAGTTACTGCCCAACACTGCTCATAAATGCATGACATTTCCTAATCAGTTTGCTAATCACAAGGTTATTGAGTGGTGCTCCTGGAACAGTAGCTATAGCTCCTACATCTGGCTTTGTCCGGTAAAAGACCAATGGGAAAACTCTCAAAAGTGTCTGGGCTTAAGTAAACTGAAGCGCGGCCTTCAATGTCCTGTCTACATCCTGGCACAAACAGCTCAAAGTTTGTCGTCCGGCCGAAAACTTGGAGGAAAAAAACATGTTAAAAATGCCACAAAGTTTGTTTTATGCCAGGTTCCCATTGGCCAAGCTTTGCAGGACGCGTTGTCGTGATTGGCTAGTGGGACGATTGATGAAATTAACTCCTATAAATAGCACCCCTCACTTCACACTGGGTGCAAAAAATATACGGGCTCTGAAGCGTGGCCTACATCTGGCCGACATTCTGACACAAAATGCTCAAGTTTGTCACTTGTCACATCACGTATGTCCCGCCTCATCCCAAGTTAGCCAAAATTCGCAGGATGCTTAATGAAATTAACTCGTAAATAAATAGGCTACATCAGGCCTAGATATGGCCTACATCCTTTCACAAACAGTTCAAAGTTTGTCCGGTTGAAAACCGGGGGGAAAAGCGTGTTGAAAGTGTCTGAAACGTGGCCCACGAATGGCTCAATGTTTGTTGTAAGCCCAATCACAATTGAGGATCAGGGTGGCAATTTCATCACTATGGCATCACAACAGTCAGTGACATCATGTATTATTATTTAAGGATGGAATATTTCCATGGAAGAAATTACGAGAAGATTAAACTCCATAGGAACATTGGTACACGAGGACAATTAGTCAGTTTGCAGTTCTGCATAGTGACATACAGAACAAACTGTCCGTAGTATGGTTTACATAGAAGTCAGTCCATTGTCTTTCACATAT
Source organism: Nannobrachium achirus (assembly GCF_963921795.1). Taxonomy (NCBI): domain Eukaryota; kingdom Metazoa; phylum Chordata; class Actinopteri; order Myctophiformes; family Myctophidae; genus Nannobrachium; species Nannobrachium achirus. The sequence goes on from NC_137830.1 coordinate 47,726,548, forward strand.
TCATATATATTTCATTTACTTATTGTTACGAACCCAAAAGGTTTAGGGCTAAGGTTTGCAACATTTAAAAGATTGATAAACCAGGATGTTGAACATTTCAAGTGCAAATAAAGGAGTCAAACAGTTTAAGAGTGCAAAAAGGTGCTGAGTGTTTACACAAGAGAATGTCAAGTTAGTATTTACATATTTACATAAGTATGCCCAAGCATACAATCCAAAAACATAAGCCACTACCTAGGGACACGGGCGTTGTCAAAATAACAAACGAAGCAGCTAAGTGAAACAAAAGACAGACTATAACTAACTATCAAATAACTAGTCTAGTAAAACAAAAGCCTGCCAACCTAACTACTCTAACCAAAAACAAGTTCAAAAATACATAAGTGGCAACCACCCCTTACCTAGTGTGCTTAACAAAGTTCTACCTACGTGGTGCCTGTGTATAGAGGCCTCTGTCTTTCCCTGTCCAAAGGCAGCAGCATATACAACAGAATTTACATTGAGTAGGAGATATAACAAAAGACTAAGGTTTGCTCTGGAATTCACAATAACTAAAGAAACACAAGACCACATGACAGGGCTAAAAACAGGGGACTGGTTTGGAGAGACTGAGCTGAAGTGGAGCCCAGCCTTTTATAGACAGCAGGTGGTGGTGATTGGATGAGGGTGGGGCCAGGTAATGGTTTGATTGACAGCTGATCAGACCTGAGAGTATGAGAAGGAGAAACAGGAGGGGAGGAAGACACAAAAACCCAGACAAACCTACAGTACGTGGAACGTAACACGCCCACCACAAAAACAAACTTCCCCTAAAAGTTTGTTAAAACTATGCTCTCCAAACAAAAAAAAACAAAACAGAGCAAACTAACCATACAAAAGCAGGGCCAACATCTAACATAAAGAACAAAGTCAACACCAAAAGAGTCAAAGCGCTTAATTGACTCTACACTTTGTTCTGTCTTATAATATGTTCTGACTTATTCCATAAATGTTTCTCATTACATTTGGGTTTGTGGGGAGGGGGCTTAAGGGGCAGTCCCCTTCCCCCGAGCCGTCCCTTCTTATATATTGTTGCAGGAATGCTTTTTGGAAATATGTAGTTTTCCAGCTGACAACCTCGCTAGCCTGTCAAACATAAATGTTACGCCCAACGTGGGGCTCGAACCCACGACCCTGAGATTAAGAGTCTCATGCTCTACCGACTGAGCTAGCCGGGCCTGATTTATCTTGGTAAACAGCCCCATCTGGAGGTTGCTGCAAGGATCTCATCTGTGTGCAGCAGCAGCATTAGAGATGTGAGACATGTGACTTGAACCAAATAAAAACCAAGTCCTCCTCCTTTTGCGCCAAAACAACCCCTTTAATCTAGCCTAGTTCCAGACCCTGAATCAATTCAGGCTGAGTGTCAGGCTACCTTTAATCGGGACTTGGATCTGCTCGAAGTTGGTATTTCACGTCATTATGGGCGAACATATATTTTAAATCGACTCAACTCCATCTAGTGGATGACCAAGTGCTCAACAACCACAGTTCCACACTGTCCACACATACATGAACCTGGTATTCAGACACCGGTATAGTCGCACAGTAAAAGGACGTTAAACGGACCGATAGGCTACTTGGTGTGGAGTCTGTGGACGGCCTAGCCCTGAAACATGACGGCCATAATCTGCCCCCAGCATACATAGAGAATATTTCACTGCTTAGTTTAATTGTACTGTAAAAAGAGCGATGGTCAAGCGTTGGTGGTATAGTGGTGAGCATAGCTGCCTTCCACCCGGGGGCCAGCCGGCGATAGTTGGAACTGCGTGACAGCCAATGAAAAAATGCTGTGTCTTTGTTGCCGGGCAGTTTTGCCATACCTTCCACCCAATCAGAATTTTACACTTTTCTTGGTCGGCTATTTGGAGACCAGAGTTCGATTCTCACTCACGGAAGTCTGAAGATATTATAATATGCTATAGTATTTCACTATGAAGAACAAAATAGTTATTGATCAGTTAACTGCATGTTAATAGCATACCTGGGCAGAACATAATAAAGACTAGAAGAGAAAATTTCTAAGAAATTTTAAGTGTGCCTGCAGCTCGCTAAGTCTGTGCAACCTTGTGTAGCGGTTGGTGTTAGCATTAGCGTTATTTCATTTGACGCAACCCGCGTGTCTGTATGACAAACGGTTCACGAGATCAAGGGTCACTTCCTGTTTGGTGAGGGGCACTTCCTGTTTGGCGAAATAGGCCCCAATTAAGGTCATGGACGATTAATGAATTAAAGCTGCAAGCAGCGATGACCGGGCCCTCGCAGCTCTACCCACGTCACAAGGCCAGCAGCCAATCAGAAACCAAACAGGAAGTCAGCCATTTCGACTAATTAGTGGCGTTTTGGAGCATTTTTGGCCGTTATGACGGGTCGCACTTTAACGACAGTTTTTTGAGAAAAAATTGTTTTGTGAGAAAAAAAAAATTTGAGAAAAAAACTTTTTTGAGAAAAAGAAATTTTGAAAAAAAAAATGTGAGAAAAAAAAATTTTGAGAAAAAAAAATGTGAGAAAAAAAAATTTGAGAAAAAAAAATTTTGAGAAAAAAAATTTGAGAAAAAAAAAATTGAGAAAAAAAAATTTTGAGAAAAAAAAATGTGAGGAAAAAAATTTTTTGAGAAAAAAATTTTTTGAGAAAAAAAAAATTTGGAGAAAAAAAAAATTGAGAAAAAAAAATTTGAGAAAAAAAAATTTTTGAGAAAAAAAAATTTGAGAAAAAAAATTTTGAGAAAAAAAAAATTTGAGAAAAAAAAAATTTGAGAAAAAAAAATTTGAGAAAAAAAAAAATTTGAGAAAAAAAAATTGAGAAAAAAAGAAAAGGTATGACACCAGCCGCGAGTCTGTACGACAAACGGTTCATGAGTTATAGAGGCACTTCCTGTTTGGTGAAGGGCACTTCCTGTTAAAGAGGGGGCGGGGCTTAATCAATTACAGCTTATCCCTATTGGTCGGAAAAAGACCAAAGTTGTGTGAGCATTTTACATTTTAAATGACGTTGCTAGGCAAAAGTATGGCAGAGTTATGTGGCGCCAAAGTTTCTGGGAAAAAAAAAATTTGAGAAAAAAAAAATTGAGAAAAAAAAATTTGAGAAAAAAAAATTTTGAGAAAAAAAATTTTGAGAAAAAAAAATTTTGAGAAAAAAAATTTGAGAAAAAAAATGTTTTGAGAAAAAAAAATGTGAGAAAAAATTTTTTTTGAGAAAAAATTTTTTTGAGAAAAAAAAATTTGGAGAAAAAAAAAATTGAGAAAAAAAAAATTGAGAAAAAAAAAATTTTGAGAAAAAAAATTTTGAGAAAAAAAATTGAGAAAAAAAAAATTTGAGAAAAAAAAAATTTGAGAAAAAAAAATTGAGAAAAAAAGAAAAGGTATGACACCAGCCGCGAGTCTGTACGACAAACGGTTCATGAGTTATAGAGGCACTTCCTGTTTGGTGAAGGGCACTTCCTGTTAAAGAGGGGGCGGGGCTTAATCAATTACAGCTCATCCCTATTGGTCGGAAAAAGACCAAAGTTGTGTGAGCATTTTACATTTTAAATGACGTTGCTAGGCAAAAGTATGGCAGAGTTATGTGGCGCCAAAGTTTCTGGGTTTTTTTCGGAGTCCCCCATTCAAAGTCAATGGAGTTTTTGGGCGTTGTTTTTTGCGGATTTCATCGCAATCGTAAAGCGGATCGGAAAGAAAAGTAATAGCACACCATTCCCGGCCGAGCCGCACATTTTGATGTATATATTGCGGGGGTGGCGTAAATCGTGCGGCAGTTATTACGTGCCGAAGTTTCCCCCATTCTAAGTCAATGGGGTTTTTTGGCGTCGTTTTTTGCGAATTACGTCGCAATGGTAACGCGGATCGGAAAGAAAAGTAATAGCAACCTATTCCCGGCCGAGCCGCACGTTTTGATGTATATATTGCGGCGGTGGCGTAAATTGTGCGGCAGTTATTACGTGCAGAAATTCGTGGCGAAAGACTTAATTAATGACTTAAGTATGGCGGATTACAATAAGTGTTTTGCTATTGCATAGCAGGCACACTTAATAACTTCTGTGTCCTCGATTTTGTTTTTTTCATGAACACAGCTTATTTATGCTTCTTTTTTTAAATAGTGAATAATTTGACATTTATTTTAAACATACAACAAGACAACGGTGACATTAAGCAGGGCCATGCGGGGAGTCGAACCCCGTTACACGAGTGGAAGTACCACAAGTGGAAGTAGCCTACCACAGCCTTGTTTGCTTTGAGAAACCATGTCTTTAGTTGCATGTATTGTGTGAATGCAGTTGTTACAACCCAGATCAACATTAAACGTTAGATAACATGGTGGATATTCTGTGTTACTCAGTATTAACATCTTTCAGATGAACAGCTGTGTCTCTGTCTCTGACACATTTCTCATAACCCATTTTATAACACAGAGATCTAAAAGTTAATCCATATATGTTCACCAAATCACCAGACACCTGGGCATTAAAACGTTTCATTGGTAATCTATTCATTCCCTAATGGAGCCATTAAACGTCTTCAAACGATTATGATAATGCGCTGATGTAATTAGCATCCCTCCCTTTGTCAAACATGTCCACTGTTGTGAATATAGTTGTTACAACCCAGAGATTTCAGATGAAAAGCAGGGTTTCCAGTGTTCCGGAACATACATACAGTGCAATATAATATAATAATACAGTATGAAACAGAGCTACTACCTTTAAATGCATTTTGAGAAAGAATAATGCTGCAATTTGTTCCAAAAGCTTTATACCCTCTATTATATAAAATGTCACAAAGCGACATAGCTCTGTTTACACAATGCTGTACCCCCTCCAACTGTATGTTCCCCATGTTCAACTGTTTTTATTTTATTTGTAACATTTGCTTTGGCAATGTAAACGTCTGTTTTCTCATGCCAATAAAGCTCCTTTGAATAGAATTGCAATATGACATATTTCTCATAACCCATTATAATAACACAGAGAGTTCTAAAAACTAATCCACTATGTTCACCAAATCACCAAGACATCTAAGCATTAAAACGTTTCCTGGTGAAGTGAGAAGGTGATCTATTCATACCCAATGGAGCCATTAAATGTATTTTAACGATTATGCTAATGCACTAATTTAATTAGCATCCCTCCCTTTGCTTTTTCAAATATGTCCATTGTAAAATCTGCCATTGTAAAACACACATAATAGTTTAGTGGCGTGTCTGTGGTCAAGAAAATGCATTTTACCTGTCAGTTGCTGCTCCCCTGTGTGTCTCAATCCAATAATAAACAGGCATAAATGGTATAAATCCAGGCCACAATTTCGTCCAAAAATATAAAACTAAAACCGGAATGTAATCGTGAAGCAACCGGACACCAAGATGCATCCATTGTTTACTTGCTGTGTCCATAATTAAATAAATTAAGTCGCATATTAGACTCCCATATAGTTTCATCCTCTGTCAAAATGTAAACAATATGGTGGCTGCTGTGCTGAGAGCAACGGAAGTGGTGCTCTCTGAGACAAAGAGTGGAGACAAAGAGTAGCAGACTAGCAGGGAAAATGTAACAGTGCCACAGCCCATTGACACCCTTCTTCTTCTTCTTCTTTTGGGGTTTCCGGCAGTGTTGACGCTTTCGCGTATTACTGCCCTCCACAGGTTGGAATTATATCACATTTTACTTCCTCAGTGCAGATTATTTACAGTGCCCCCCACTTATCCCTTGCTGTACTCTCCAGTCCATTCTACTTACTACCCAGACTCAGTGGTCTGAGTAGTCGCAAACCCTTCCCTCAGGGTGCTATCAATGTCCTCTCCAGTAATGTCCTCTATGCCCAGGAATATCCTGGCCGCATTCAGTACCATCTTTATCCTTTCGGATTTTCCCTGTATCTCAATAGCACAATTGATCACCATCGAGATAAACGCCAGAAACTTTCTCTTGTCCATCCAAATATTCTGCCCATCTCCATTTATTTTTTCCTCCACTTCCAGTTTTGCTGCCCCTGGCTTGCTGTCTCCCTCCATTCTCTTCAGTGCTTCCGCATACGACACTCCCTCTTTTGCACGGATCTTCCTCACATTTTCCTCCTTTTTCCTTCTGGGGCACGCAGACGCCCCTGCATAATGCTTTCCCTTGCAGTGTATGCACGTTGGCTCCTTCTCGTTTGTACCACAGGTCTCTGAGTTACACTTCTCCTCCCCACATCTCCCACACTTTCTAACTCCCCGACATACTGCTGCAACATGTCCATATTCCTGACAGGAATAGCATCTGAGGGGTCCCCTGTCATAAGGCCTGACCCTGTACGTGACATAGCCCACATAAACTCTTTCTGGTAGTTCTCCATGAAACGTTAGCTTTATTGACTGACTGGGCTCCTTCTTGCCTTCTCTGAATCTGTTCATTCTTTCTGCTTTATTGACTCCTGCAATGCCCAGAAATGGCTCTACTTCCATTGTTAGTGGAACCCCACTGATCACTCCCACCCTGTTTGCAGTTGCTCCCAACTCAAAACAAACCAGTTTGTGCCCATTATATTTCTTAATGCTTGTCATTGCGTCCAACATCTGCTTCTCTGTTCTGCACTCGATGACAACTATACCGCTTCTAGCGATCCTAATCGCTTTAACCTCTCCTATCTTCTTCCCAACAAACGCTGCCACTTTATGCTGGTCTTTGAAGATCCCATCTACCATTGACTCCGTTTTCATTCCAATTGTGTACTTATCTTCCAGACTTCCATCGCTTTCTGTGTCATTTCCATTTGCACTCCCAGTCCTTTTCCGTTTCTTTTTTTCGATTCCTCTCGAGTCTTTCTCCTTTTGAGCTTCGCGCTCTGTCTCCGTCTCCGACACCATTTCCTCCTCCGAGTCCGACTCTGCTGCACGTTGCCACACACCGTCCGGCATGATCCTTGCTCTCTGGCTCTCCTTCTCCTCCAGAGACAGACAGACAGACTGAGTGCAAATGATTTGTGTTCTGACCTCGGTCTTTGTCAGCTGGTTCCACCCCATTGACACCCACATTGTGGCCATGGATATTATTACATCCGCAGTGGTTTAGACTGCCATAGAGAATGAATTGGAAAGCGTTTTAGGGCCATTCCAGCCAATGTAAAAAAGCTGTATCTTTGTTGCCAGGCAGTTTTGCCATAACTTTCACCCAATCACAGACATTCTCTGTGGACAGCTCTGTGAGTTTTTTTTACACTCTTCCCTTCAGCTGATTTTCATGTCCACCCTGTTTTTAAAATGAGTCCTTATTGAAGTTCTGAATGTTGTTTTGAGTTTTAGCTTTTCTTTTTTACAATCTTTGCTCTGGAAAGCACTTTGAGCTGTATTTCATTTAAGAAATGTGCTATACAAAGAAATATTGTTTGGGGATTTGGAGACCTGGCTGAGTTTGTTTCCCCCTCATGGAAGATTTATTATTAATATGCAATATTTTTTGCACTTTGTTGGACAGTTAACTGCCAGGTAAGGGCACACCTAGACAGAAAATAATAAATATATTTTTATTTATGATTGTACCACTGTGTTTGTGACCAGTGGTGTAAAGTAACTAAGTACATTTACTTATGTACTGTACTTAAGTAAAACTTTGAGGCATTTGTACTTTACTTGAGTATTTCCAATTTCCAATACTTTTACTTCTAGTCCACTACATCTCGTATCCAAATATTGTACTTTTACTCCACTACATTAATTTGAAAACATTAGTTAGGTGTACTAGTTACTTTGCAAATCTAAATGATTATATTATAAAACATACATCAACCACTTAAGCCCTATTGTATATATAGAATATTTGAAAATAGCAGATCTACAAGCTCTACAACGTGTCGGATTGCAACGCGTTGTGAGCTTGTAGATCTGCTATTTTCAAACATTTTGTACTTTTACTTTTGGTAGTATATTTTGATGCCAATACTTTCATACTTTTACTCAAGTACATTTTGAATTCTAGACTTTTACAGTGTTGATACTTTTACTTAAATAAGATATGTGAGTAATCTTTCCACCACTGTTTGTGACTTACCTCTCTGCTTTTGATTTAATTTCTATACTGTTTTTTTTATTTACATTGTTTAGTTATTTATTGATTTGATTCGTTCTGATTAATTCTTTCCATCTAGATGATCAATCTAGAAGGATCCTCCACCAGCTGACTTATTAACAATACAAACCTGGATCCTGACACCAACATCCCCTGGAGGCAGTGGTCAACCCTCAACAGATTCAGGACTGGACATCTTTGTAATTTGTTCTCATTCAGAGGTAGTCACTATGTAATTTATTCTTGTAATTTATTCTTGTTAATGCAATGTAATTTATACCAAGTTAATGGTTATATTTAGCCTCAAATATTTTTAAACATTAGAACAGACTAGTATACCAATGTTTTCTACAGTTCTCAAATATCTGCATTGTAAGTCGGGACAGATGTGGATTTGTGTGTAAGAATCTGTAAAAAATGGTAATGTATAAAATATGAATTATCCTCTCTTCTCTTCATCCTCCATATCTTAGGCTGTTGAACATAGAGCTCGGAAAACACAAGAATTAAGTATGTAAGATGTAAATATAAAGAACCTTGAACCTCAGGGTAAGTGTATCAATACAACAACAAAACACACAATATACAGCAACACGTGGCTAAGCAGTGTATGTCAGGGTTCATCAATATGTCTGTAGACGGACAAAAGTTTTGTTCTGAATATGATATTCTCAAATGTTTCATTTGCAAGGATCCCCATAACTCTCAGTGTACACATTGAACCAAATCTAGACTGGTATAGACCACACTCATCTCCCCTTTTCTACCTCCCACCTCTGTTTTTCTAGTGGTTAAAAAAAAACAGACACCTTGAACAGTTTCCTGGTCATCTCCTTGTCCATGTGTGGGACTGGGCAATTAGAGAAATGAAAGAAACACACATCAAAAGAACACATGTTCAAAGTGTATTATGGCCCTATGTTGGTTTGTTTGCTGTTGAGCATGAAGACCACATTTTGGGAACCACTGCACCAGATCAATGTGTCCCAAATAGAAGGGAGGGAAACAGATCATTTTAATAGCTGACTATGCCCAATACAGTTGAAAACGAGGGGATCGATCAGACAAAAAATACAATAAAATTAAGAGATGTTATGTTACAATTAGCTATTTTTATTTATTTCTTTAAGGGGTGTAATTACAGAGCTGTCTGGGATATATAAATATTGTCTAACAATTAAAATTCCATTGCTATAATAATTTCACACAAATAATATTTTAATTTCCCTCTTAGATTGTCCCAGTGATCCTGGATTGCACCAACACAGAGTAAATAAGTTGGTCGAATGGAGTGATAACAACGCTCTAATCATGAATAAAGAAAAGACAGAAGAGATGCCCTCGATGGAGGCCACTGGAGGCATGGGAACAACAGGCACACTTTTGGTCTCACTCCCCCCTCTCAAAGAGTGCCATAGCTGCGGTCTCTCCTGGAGATTCTCTGGGCTGGTGTTTAATGATCAGTAGCGTGGCCCTGTACTTAACATACTGTGAAATATGGTGTTTTAATGGTGTTTTGTTGTTTTGTGTAGTGGTTGCAGAGTTATGAACAGCAGCAGCAGATTCCTGGTCCACACGTGTCAGCATGTCCTTCTGTCCATGATGTTTGTTCAGCAGGTTGTTGTTTGCCTCCTTCATAGGGGATGTCCAACGCTTATGATCCAGTCTTCACTGGTCCAGTGCGGGCACAGCGAGGCTTTCCTGTAGTTTCTAAAAGAGAGATGAAAACAAGAGTGCTTGTTTATTCCATTTGTAATTTCAACTATGTATTTAAGCTTCTTATTGATTATTTACTTTACACATTGTTTTTATTTGTAAGAGACCCAGGGAGGGTGGGCTATATGTTTGTATGGTTTAAAAACTGTTGGAAATACTGTTAAAGAAATATCAATGTGTCTCCCAAATAGAAGGGAGGGAAATATAGCATTTTAACTGCTGGCTATGCCAATACATTTGAATACAGCAGGGGTCAGATAAAAAAGGTTATAAAATGAAGAGGTGTTATAATTTGCTTTAAATGATGTAATTATTACAAAGCTGACTGTGTGATATACATGACAGTGGCATGACAGTTACAATTGCATTTATATAATAACAATAGTATCACACAAAAATGTTGTTGTATCAATGTTTTATGATAGACAATATGTGACCAGAGGGGCATTGGTCTTTTTCAGCTTTTTGCAGATTATGAAGTACAGAATATAAACTTTTAAATGTCATTCATTGAATATGAACATATTTGAGGAAGATATGCTTATTTGAATGTAGTTAAAGCCTGAACAAGAATCTGAATAAAGTGTTCTCAAAGTTTATCACACTAAGGGGTGTGAACAATGGATTGTTAACGCCACCCTCACCTGGCCTAACCTAATGGTGGCGAGTAGCTGAAACCTGAGAACAATAGTAGCACACATTAGCCAACAGAAACTGCAGATGTAAATGTTGTTTTTGACATGTTAATGTCTGTCTTCACACAGGAAACACAAAAACTCAACTGTTTACAAACAAATGTAAGCTGCTGTATAATACATGTTACTTGGTTCCATTTGTATAATGTCAGCGTTACAGACATGTTAAGGGTCAGTTTAGTCCCCCCTAAAGGAACCCAGAGGGTCCCAGGAATACACTATGGTTTAGTGAAATTCTGAATTTGACATTTCATTTAAACATACAACAAGACAACGGTGACATTAAGCAGGGCCATGCGGGGAGTCGAACCCCGTTACACGAGTGGGAGTACCACAAGTGGAAGTAGCCTACCACAGCCTTGTTTGCTTTGAGAAACCATGTCTTTAGTTGCATGTATTGTGTGAATACATTTGTTACAACCCAGAACATTAAACGTTAGATAACTCCGTATTACCATCTTTCAGATGAACAGCTGTGTCTCTGTCTCTATGACACATTTCTCATAACCCATTCATTATAGCACAGAGATCTAAAAGTTAATCCATATATGTTCACCAAATCACCAGACACCTGGGCATTAAAACGTTTCCTTGGGAAGTAAGAAGGCAATCTATTCAGTCCCTAATGGAGCCATTAAACGCCTTCTAACGATTATGATAATGTAATTGGCATCCTTCCCTTTGTCAAACATGTCCACTGTGAACACACTGTGTTATGTGTGTCTAGGGACGTTTCTGTGGTCTTGAAAAGGCATTTTACCTGTCAGCTGCTGCTCTCCCCGTGTGTCACAAACACTAAACATGCATATTACATGTATAAATCCAGGCCACGATGTCGTCCATAAATATAAAACAAAACCGGAATGTAATCGCGAGGCACTCGGAGACCGAGATACCGCCATTGTTTACTTGCCGTGCCCATAATTAAACCAAATAAAGTCGCATATCAGACTGGCATACAGCAGCTTCAGGTTATGAGAACGTAAACATAAACATCGCTGAACAGGAAGCTCGAGACGCCGGAGCATAGAGTCGTAGAGAATAGGTAAAGAGGGCACCAGACGCAACAGTGGCAGCGAAAGCGGAACAGCGCCACGGCCAGCCCATCCACTCCCACGTTGTGGTCGAGGAACGTCACTACATCGGCAGTTTCAGGCAGCCCGTAGAGAGTGAACGGCTCTGTTTAGGGCCGTTTAGCTAAACTATCCCCGGCCGGGACCCGGGTTCGATTCCCGGCCAACGCAAAATCTTTACACGGGCTGTTTAATAGTTTCATACGCCTCCCAACAATGCTCCCAACAGATAGAGCAAGTGTTTTATTGAAACGCACGCACTTTACTGGCATGAGAAAAGATAGGTGTACATTTCCAAAAGTGTAAAAATAAAAACTAATAACCAGAAAGATGCAATCTCGAGTCACGAAGAATCCGCTGGGAAATGAATTCCGTCTTACTATTTATATTATAAGTTTACAAAACACAGGTTCACTTTCCTGAAAATATGTCTAAGCCTACAAGGGAATAGGAATGCAGTAATGTGTAAACAGAGCTATTTCACAATGCAACTAGAAATGCCCACACAAGTGACACAACACGCTCGTCTCTTGCTTTTTGTTTATTTTATCCATAAATTCTGCGCCCAACGTGGGACCCATTGTTAGAGTCGTTCTACCGACTGTGCTAGCCGGGTCTGTCATTGTACGGTGAACAGCCCCCTCTAGTGTATCACCTCTGCTTGACCGCTGGCCCTACCAAGTTAATTTTAAGCTTTTGTTAATCTTTTCGGCTTATTTACACAGGAACCACTTCACGTATCTCAAATAATATATTGAAAAAACAGTACAGTAAAAAGGTCATGTGGAGGTAAGTCCCAATCCAAGCCTGTTGAGTTGGGTTTGGGGGAAAGTGATTTCATCGTCATCATGTTGTAGTTGTAGTTTTTTTTAGGTTGTTGGTTTTGTTGTTTTGTTCTAATAATGTGTTTCTAATGCTGAAACGGGGAGACGCCTTCCGAGCTGCCTCTAGATGGGGCTGTTTGCCGTCAATAGTTAGTCAGCCCGGCTAGCTCAGTCGGTAGAGCATGAGACTCTTAATCTCAGGGTCGTGGGTTCGAGCCCCACGTTGGGCGCAACATTTATGATGATTGCCAGAGACTGGGGCTAGATTAAGAAGAGCAATAAAAAGCATTTGTGCTGTGTATCAATTCAAAAACAAGACTGATGAATAGAAACCTACATATTTGTAAAAAAATGTCCCATCCGGCTGTTTTGGGGGGGGTTTTTATGTGGATCTATAGAGTCTAGACCAGGGGTCTTCAACGATTTCAGGCCAAGGACCCCTTAGTTGAGAGAGACATGAAGTGAAAATAAACTTGACATTTCACTCTGTACTAATGCTGCATTCACACTGAGAGAAGCCAAGCTAATGGTTGGCATGGTAATTCAATCTAATCTCTATGCAAACCAGTATTTAAAATTTCCAAGATTTTTTTCGAGCATGGAAATTTTAAAAGCTGGTTTGCATAGAGATTACATTGAATTACCAAGCCAACCATTAGCTTTTCTCAGTGTGAATGCAGCACTGCTCTTTTTCCCCTCTAGTCTACACCAAACCTCTTAGCCAAAAATAGCCGATCTACAAGCCCACAACGCCTCGCAGTTGGCTAAAGTTCCCAGAATATGGACGCTAGGGTTCAAGTGGTTAATATAAAAAAGGAGTTTCTATCACACAAAGATTTGGAGGATCCCCTGTAGTAACTCTGAGGACTCCCTAGGGGTTGAAGACCCCTGGTCTAGACTAGAGGATGGCCAAGTGTATTTAACAGCCCCACATCCTCTACAGTACATCGACCTGGCTGAAATTGTGATCTGCACAGTAAATCTACAAACTCACTAATTTAGCGAATGTCTGTCTGACCCTCTGACCATCTGCATGCTAACATCTACACAGTTTCGCCGCCTTGGTAACTGTCTGTCTGCATGCTGACATTACGTCACTCATAAGGCCCTATCAGAGTACAGTCTGCGGTGATAAGTCATCACCGCGGTGTAGTTTTCTAGCTATCACCTAAAAATGTATTACAAAGCCTAGGTGATAGCTAGAAAACTACACCTTGGTGATGACTTATCATCACCAGGCGCAGACTCTGATAGGGCCTATACTCTGACGTCATAGTACTGACATCACAGACTGGCCTGGACACGGAACACCATGTATGGGCATAAAGATCTGCCCAACGAACACTCCAACATGGAACACCATATATGAGCATAAAGATCTGCTCAAAGGGCAGTTGGGCACTCAAACATTACTTCTGAGACTCCTACATTCAATCCCTCAGATACTGTGCACACCCCTGTGCAGCCCCCCCTCTCCATATATGGGCATAAAAGGGACACAGACAGACAGATACAGAGATCTCCAAATATGGGCATAAAATGGACGCAGACATACAGATATCTCCATATATGGGCATGATATATCCATATATGGGCATAAATGGACACAGGCAAACAAATGGTCAAAACGGGTCGTATGACAACAGTTATAATGGGGTTTGCATTAAAGAGATCTCCATATATGGGCATAAAAGGGACACAGACAGACATATACAGAGATCTCCAAATATGGGCATAAAATGGACGCAGACATACAAATATCTCCATATATGGGCATGATATATCCATACTGTATATGGGCATAAATGGACCCAGGCAAACAGATGGTCAAAACGGGTCCTATGACAACAGTTATAATGGGGTTTGCATTAAAGGGTGGGGCATTCATTCCCTATGTACATCGTTCCCAAGTAGGCCGGCACCCGACTAGACGATTGGCCGCCCAAAGGGCAGAGATTCCATATATGGGCATAAAAGGGACACAGACAGACAGATACAGAGATCTCCATATATGGGCATAACATGGACGCAAACAGACAGATATCTCCATATATGGGCATAAATGGACACAGGCAAACAGATGGTCAAAACAGGTCGTATGACAACAGGTGTAATGGGGTTTACATTAAAGGGTGGGGCATTCATTCCTAGCCTAGCTGAGCTAGACATCCCAGCCATGTTAAAACAAGGTAGGGATGATATATACTGCAGTTAGTTAGCTAGTTGCATTAGTATCTAGGCTGGTTATACCAGGCTAATTCATTCCCAATTTACATCGTTCCCGAGTTGGCCAGGTCGCCGACTAGACGCTCGGCCGAGCTTCTAGTTATTTATAATATACCCTAACAGCACAGCGACCTAGTAGCTGCCTCTGTAAAAATGTAGGCGCTGTAGCGTTGGGAGCGTTTGCTCATTGGGAAGATGCATTTGCGACGTCGCTTGCCAATTTAGCTCCTCGTTTGCGCAGCGACGTCGCAAATGCATCTTCCCAATGAGCAAACGCTCCCGACTCTAGATAGCGCCTACATTGTTACAGAGGGAGAGAAGGCATCGGCATTATGTCGCTGTGCTGTCTGGGTAGTGAGTTCCGTCGCAGACAGTATAAAGGCAGTTATTTACAGTATATAGTGAGTTCTCTCGCGGACAGTGCAAAGGCAGGGCCCTTAGCCAATGAGGTGCAATTGAGATATGGAAAATCTGGGAGTGGTGTTAGCTGGAGTATTGGTTGAGCTTCACATGACAGTTAGCATGCCCCATAGGGGCTTTTAAGCCGTGACATCATTTTGTAGTCAGACCTCCAAGCAGATTTATTGTCAATATCTGTCCCTCGCTATTTCAACAGATCCGAGACAAAAATAACGACTAAAGTATAATTCTACCACTTTCCTTTCAACAACAAAGAGAAGAAAAATTAGTAAATAGTAAAAATAGTAAAAAGATTCGCTTTTTTGGGGGGCAAAAGTTCTCCTCTGCCTACAAAATGATGTCAGACTTAACAGCCCCATAGTCACGAGCGAACCCACACTGTTTCGTAGGAACAGTATTTCTAGTTATTATTATAATGCATGTCAAAATGGGAGTCCTTGAAATTAAAACAAAATCACACCTAGCAATCACCATACGTACACATACAGTATTATTGCAATATTCATGTAACAGTTTTCTACAGATTTTCCCCCAACATGGGGCTCGAACCCACAACCAAGCTGACAGAGCATTCCTACAGGCCTGTAGGAATGGACACGCACGCACGCGCACGCACGCACGCGCGCGCGCGCACACACACACACACACACACACACACACACACACACACACACACACACATTAATTAATTTTGCATATAACACATAATCCCCACATGCAGAAACAAAAGAAATCTCCAATTCATTTAGCTCCTTGACTAAAACCTGCTCTGTCAGTGTCAAAGGAGCTGAGGAGACATGTCACTACATGTCTTTTTAGCCCCATCTGCTGAGTGACCTAGAAGTAATCCACCCACTTTCCCACAATACAAGCAGCATCTGTAATTCAAATCTGCTAGAGATCTACTACCCCAATAAAGAGAGAATGGCCCTTTATTATGGAAGTCTTTCAGAGTGTGGGAGACAAGGATAGGTGGAGGGAGGGGGTTACTATTAAACGTTTAATACAAACTCCAGGTTACAGCAATTAATGTTTTATTACCACGGGTGAATCTTTGCTAAACACACCATAGACTATAGGGCCTAGGAGTAGACATCCTTAAACAAACAAACAGTATTTTGGTTTATTTCAATTGTGTATGTTAAAAGAACATTGTCACATTTTCCTCAATCAAATCAGTTCATCTGTTCAAATAGCCTACTACATGACAAAATACACGACTATTCTTTTCTTCTTTTTTTCAACAAAACATTCAACAACATTTCGCCACCAAATGGTATTTAATAATAGTCTCCTTTTGTGACTATTTGGCCGGCTGGGAGGGGAGGGGGGTGCGTTTGTTTATTGTGCACACCCCTCCCCCTACGACACACACACACACACACACACACACACACTCACACGGGTCCCTTGTTCTTCTCTTCTGTCCCGACTCACCCGAGTCCCACAGACACAGACAGACGGAAAGCCGTTCTCATGCCATGACTGCAGCCTGGAATCACGTCGCAAACAGCGAGAATGCGGCGCTACCTCCGCGCGCTGGTCCTGTGCACGCTGTTCGCCGTGTTCTCGGGGCTTTACGCGTACAGTAAACTGTTCTACCCGGACGGAGGAGGAACCGGAGGACCCGGGCCGAGGAGGAGAAGCTCCATCGTCCCATCATGGAGAGTCGCAGCCGGGAGGCGAGGAGTAGGAGGAGGAGGGTCCTCTAGTATAGGGCCCGAAAACCAGCACTGGTACAACAGGTAAAACTAAAAGACACACTGGTTCCCTAACTTTTTACATTTCAAGGATCTCCCTCATCATGACTGGTGGTTTGTACGCTCTCCTCTCAGAGTAGACTTGTAGACAAGACATGTGTTGTGGTGGGACCATGGGTGGGACGCAAGGAAGGAACCCCGACTCCCCGAGGGTCACTGGACTGCGCCGCCACTAAAAACACTGGGTAAAATCACAGTTTTTTTGGCAACAAAACAACACCTGCTAACAAAGCGTAGGCGAAACTAGCAGATCCTTCGGCGTGCGACATATTTACGACGGAGCTTAAGTGTATCGGAATGTGCAGATCATGTAGCCTATATACAAATCAGTGCTGCTGCTACAAGCTGCAGCTGCTAATAGCATCATCGGCACTTGTTGAATAATGAATATCAAATGTAGAAGTTGTATGTATTGTATTAGTAATGTATAATGTGTTCATTACTTAATGTTGCAAGAAAGTAATGACTTTTCACAGCTGTTTTTTTTTCTTCTTTTTTTTTTGCTGTAGTTTTCTGTGAGAGGACAGAGAGGCAGAGTAAGAGCAGTAAGAACAGGTGAAATATGCAGAAGATATCATAGTAGCACATATACAGTATGTTATGTTTACATTAGCATCCATTTGCAGATGTGTTGTTACACAAACGTGCTACCATTGCATAAGGCAGCAGCAGGTGCCAGACTATTTAAAGGGGAAGACCACCCATTTTCAATATTGAACTATGTCATTAATAGGTCTATACCTTTGAGGAGTTGTGTGAAAATAGAAAAAAAGTTACCCCCCTTCTGTTTTGCCTAGAACTGGAGGATTGATTTTGGGGTTTGTATTGTAAAGTACAACTTGATGACATCACACATTGTAATTTACAATACAAACCCCAAAATCAATCCTCCAGTTCTAGGCAACACAGAAGGCGGGGAACCTTTTCCTATTTCCACACAACTCCTATAAGTTATATTATTAATGACATAGTTCAATATTGAAAATAGGTGGTCTTCCCCTTTAATTGACTGAGGTTTTCCATAAAATACAAGATGATGAACTGTGACCTGCTAAAATTCATCCTGCATTTTAGAGAGAGAGAGAGAGAGAGAGAGAGAGATTGAGAGAGAGAGAGAGAGAGAGAGAGAGAGAGAGAGGGGGATGGTGGCTCAGGGGTAGAGTAGCCACAGAAAAGTTCTCAGTTCGATCCCGGGCTCCCCCAGAGTTAGTGTCAAAGTGTCATTGAGCAAGACTCTGAACCCCTCCCGATGAGCAGGTTGGTGCCTTGAATGTGATGCACAATCATTGTAGCGCCTTAATAGCAGATGTGAGAGCTGACAGAGATACGTTTAGGTTCACACATGACTATTCACACTCACAGTTGCATGAAAACATTACCAAGCAGTGCACAGATTTGGTATCAGTCTCTTCCTATGCTTTCCTCTTTCCTTTGTCCCTTCTCTCTTCTGTTCTCCACCTCTGGCCCACTATTTCCTTTACGATCTACTAACTCTGTCTCACTCTGTCTTTGTGAAACTAAAACATATTCTTGTTCCGATAGCAACTGTTGAGTGTTGATTGTTCAGTAACAGGGGTCTCCCCATCTTCCCAACTCTTCAGAAAATATAATTTCACGTCGGTATTCCAGTCTTATCCGTTCAGGGGAGAGAACTCTACAAATATCACTTACAGTATCAGCGTAACATTTTCTAGTGTTCCAGTAGCAATTGTTTTCCCATCACCTCCAATTTCACTTGTTTATCCTGTATTCTGTATATGAGTTCTCTCTCCTGATTGGACAAATTCTGTATCCTGACCAGAAAAGGAATAAGGAAAAAGAGCTGGAGAGACAGGCGATCCCTGTTACTGAACAAACACCCTATAAATAGCAGGGGTGGGCAACTTTGATGACAGAGAGGGCCACTATATTTCCAATTTCACTCCAGAGGGCCACATTGCATATTGCTACGTCCTACTTTGTCATTCTACAGTAAGTATGTCATACGAAAGAAGCAAAAACAGCCGATCTACAAGCTCAAAACGCGTCGCACTGTGACACGCTTTGAGCTTGTAGATCGGCTGTTTTTGCTTCTTTTGAATTGGAATCCTGAATATTTTTTTGTGATTTTTTAATTGGAATCCTGAAATGTAACATTAATTTCAAATGCATTTAGTTATAACTTTATGAATGTAAATACAAATACGTTGGACATAAAACAGACTAACATTTGATAATACTAGTCATTAAGCTACTAATATAGACTTAAGTAAATTCAAGCGGGTCATGTTTGTATGTTTGGAATTGTAACAGCTGAAATCAATAATAAATGATTGTTTCATTTTAACCTGCTGAGGGCCGCATTAAGTGAAGGTTGGGGCCGCATGTGGCCCCCGGGCCACCAGTTGCCCATGTATGCCCTATAGCAACGATTGCTCAGAACATAGCAGAATTCAACAATTATTTTAACAAAGACCTTTTTCCTGACCCTTTCCAGGATCCATTTGGTTCCATTTTGTAGACTCTCCGTGTTATTCAGAGTTAATATCAGAGTATTTATATGTATTTATTGTCATTGTCGTTTTTTCTTCTTCTCTAAATGAAAGCCCTACTTCATCATACAAGAGTGTCCCACAAAAGTAGTGAAATTGGCAGATGTACAAGCACACAACGCCTCACTATGTGAGGCGCTGTGCGCTTGTAGATCGGCTGGTGAGGCGCTGTGCGCTTGTAGATCGGCTATTTCCACTACTTTAACTAGTTTAAAAAAAAACAAGGTTTCCACCCGACAACGACGATATGTATTTATGTCTCTGTCCCCCGTCATCAGGTACATCATGCGTCAGCGGGGCCAGGCAGATGGGGGCGGCAGCAGGAAGGCGGGCCCCCCGTCCCCCATGCACCTGGCGGTGGTGGCCTGTGGTCAGAGGCTGGAGGAGACCATGACCATGCTGAAGTCAGCCGTCCTCCTCAGCAGCAAACGTCTCTGCTTGCACATCTTCGCCGAGGACCAGCTTCATTCCAGCTTCATGGAAGCCGTGAGTATAGGCTCCCCCAGTAGGCATTATTTGGACGACTGCACAGGTCAAACGGAGGTGGGGGGGGCGGGGGGATTGGACAACTACTTAATTTACTCATTTTCAGAGCCTCCCGAAGAACAGACTGTTTGGAAACGCAGAAGCTTTTTAAAATTGTGGGAGCCATCTGTGAGAGAGAGACTAGACACTTTAGCCCCTTTTCGACTGCAACTTTAGCACCACACCACACCACACCGCACCACATACAAATATCTACATTTTCCATTACACAAAAGTACCCCTATCGGTAAGAAACAAAGTGACCCTTTTAACTGTGATTATAATACAATATAAATTTGTATTACAACTATCCTAAATTATAATACCCTATAATGGATTATAACTGTGATTATAATACACTATAAAGTATTAATGTATTACTATGATAATTATAATACAGTATAATAGATTATGATAGTGGTTATAACACAATAAAATCTATTATCATGTATTACAACTATATCCTGGTGGTCTAAATGAAAAGTCAGTGAGGGATCAGTCATTATGAAGTGTTTGCCCCCGTTTGGCCTAGCTCAGACCTACTCTAGATTGGATACTTTTTAGTACCACGTTCAGTACCACTTTCACACCACTCTACCCAGGTCCTTGTAGTGGAAAACCTGGCACAAGTGGGTGGTGTGGTGTGGAGTGGTGTGGAGTGGGTCCAGTGGAAAAGGGGCTTTTGAGACGTCTAACCACTAAGCAGTGTCATTGACAGGAGAGATTATCAGTGGAGCAGAGTTTGTCCCTGGATTGAAGTATGGATAGAGTTTCTCAGTGAAGGTGCAAGCAGAGAAAGTGTAGATATGAACTCTGGCCTCCACATCATAAAAGGAGACCAAACCCGCTTCGTAATCCACAAACACGCCCACTTTCTGGAACTTCTCTTTTACAGGGAGTAGGACAGGAGGCCTAGCATTTGCTTCATACATATTTCCATTCCTCAACCATATAGTCCAGGTGCCGTAGACCGGGCATAGTACGATCTGTCCCTTCCTGTTGATAGACTCTTTGGCCACTCCTATAGTCCAGTCAGTTTTCCCTATAACCTGAACCTCGAAGTAAAATCGTCCGGAGGAGAAACGTTGTTTTCCTAAGACACAGGGACTTTGATAGAATCTCTTTTTGTTGTCTGGGAGATTGTTCTGAGACATGCACATGTCTCCGGAATTCACTTGTTTTCCATCATCAGACAGGACGAGAAAGGGATTTGCTGTATCGGGGTCCAGAGTTACATCCACCGCATATTGCTGGAACCTACTCAGCTCAGCATCACACAGCTTCTCCATCTCTTTACTGAGTGTCTTCTCCAGTTGAGCCACGGCTGTCCTCACAGTCCCCACATATGAAGACTGATGGACATTGACCTTTGTCCAATCCTTGTTTGGTGGAGGGCTGGTGATGGAGGGGATGTTCTGGAGGAGGTGGAGGTGGTCTTCAGTGTGTGAGAGCTGCTTCAGCTCAGAGCTTCTCTTCTTTAACTCAGTGATTTCATTTTGTAGCTCTTTAATGAAGGTTTCTGCCTGTTTCTCTGTTCCTTTCTGTCTCTCTTCAAGTGCATCAATGAGCTCAGCCTGGCTTTTCTCAATACAGCTTACTAGAGCCGTAAATAGCTGCTCACTGTCTGCTATGTCTCTGTCTGCATCTTTCTTGCTGAGCTCTAGTGAGTGGTTGACCTCCTGAATCTTCAGTTGTCTCTCCTCGATCATCTGCTGAACTCCAGCTTCTGTCTCTCCCAGCTCAGCCTTCTTTTCTTCGTATGCCTCTTTCAGAGATACAACTTGATGTAACTTGTGGTCTGACTCAGTGCAGAACTGACAAACACACGTGTGGTCAGTCTTACAGAACAGCTCCAGAGGTCTGTCATGTTTCTTACACATAATGTCTTCCAGATTCTTTACAGGGTCGATTAGTTTGTGTCGTTTGAACGCTGTGAGCCTCTGATGAGGCTCCAGGTGAGTCTCACAGTAGGAGATCAGACACACCAGGCAGGACTTCAGGGCCTTGAGCTTGGTCTCAGTGCAGACGTCACAGTAGACTTCATCTGGTTTAACAGGTTCTTGGTTTGTGTTGAGGTTGGAAGTATCTTTCGACTGCTTCAACTTTCTGAACTGATCAGCCATCTCTGAGATGAAAGTATTGACAAA
Source organism: Nannobrachium achirus (assembly GCF_963921795.1). NCBI lineage: Eukaryota > Metazoa > Chordata > Actinopteri > Myctophiformes > Myctophidae > Nannobrachium > Nannobrachium achirus. The sequence continues at coordinate 47,748,540 of NC_137830.1, forward strand.
GACATCTGGTCTCTTATAGAAGGTTCTCTTACATAGTGGACACTTACACGCATCATTGGTGTCCCAGTAATGTGTGATGCAGGTTTTGCAGTAGTTGTGTCCACATGGAGTGGTGGTTGGCTCAGTGAACACGTCCAAGCAGATAGAACACAGGAACTGCTCTTCAGACAGGAGACTGGTGGCAGAGGCCATTTCTACACACTGAGAAAGAAAGTTGGAAGAAATTTAGTTTTTTATCGTTTTTCAATGATACTTTCATTTATACCAGCAAACTTCATTCACATCATACAGTATTATATGAACCTTTATAATAGTTATTCTATATTGAGAAATATAAGTCAGACACACTTAGATTTTACCCAATTCTCACAAATAACTGTAAGAAATATATACAGAATATATGTACAGATCTAGGCCAGGGGTTCCGAAACGTTTTTGTCTCAGGGCACACCCATAAATATTTTTTTTAAATCCGAGGCACCCTTACATTATAATTTTCACTCCCAGCACCTTATATTAATAGCATATCTTTGTTGTCGGGTGTAAACCTTGTATGTCCAAAACCGTTTGTTTTGTATTTATCATCTATAAAATGTACTAAACTAGTGAAAACAGCCGATCTACAAGCACACAACGCCTCGCATCGCTTTGTGCGACAGTCTTGTATGATGAAGCAGGGCTTTGCTTTACCAAATGACTTACACATTTGAAACTTGCCCGACAGTGACGATATTTTAGTGATTATGTTGCGAGGAAAACATTGAGATAATAGCCATTTTGGTTAGAACCGACTGAAAATAACTTTGTACTTCAAGTTTAAAATGATACTAAATATTTTTTCAAGTGTCCAAATAAATTCCAAATATTATCAAATTATCTCGCGGCACCCCTGGACTGCTGTCGCGGCACCCCAGGGTGCCCCGTCACCCACTTTAAAAACCCCTGATCTAGGCTATACCGTACTCACCTGTCTTTCTTTACGTTTATGAGAAAATCCTGTTGATTTGAAGATGTAGAGAACTAGTCCACACCTGGGCATGTGCGCACCCACACCATATACAGACTGGGTTATGCGCTCTATGCGTACGTTTGGAGAAGAGCTCTGCTCATTTGATTCTGCAGGCGGTCTGAAGGGTCAGTTGAGTCGTTACCACAGCCCTGAGAAGTCCATGTTTACATTGCTTCAGCTGAGCTAGGCTATCTGTGCTAACAACACAGACGACATGACGTTCAAGCACAGCAGCCGTTGATCAGCGCAAACGATGCAGATGTCAATAAAGGCTCTGTATACGAACGCCATGGACATGATAAAAAGTGCTCCTCCGCTCATAAAATGCTTTCTGTGGACACGGCTCCTATTGGTAGCGCTGAGTCAGGTCAGTGTGTGTGTGTGTGTGTGTGTGTGTGTGTGTGTGTGTGTGTGTGTGTGTAACCCGAAGCTAGTTCCGCCCACCATGACTACAGAGCCATAGCTAGGGTTGCCAACATTGGACTGTCAGAATTCAGGAGATTTTTGGGGGGGGGGGGGGGGGGGTATTGATCATTTTGCTTCGCTTGACTCGCAATGGAAAATGATGGGTACAATTTCAGCCATTAATAAGTAGAGTACAGAAATTGATTTGATAACTGCAGCAATGTAGGACCCATCTGCACTAATATTCACTACTTACCGTAAGTGAATATCTCATATGATTCCATGCACTTCCCACACTCCCTACGCGGGGGTCTGGGGGTCCTAACCTAGGACATTTTGAACATAGTAGCTGTAATTTCCTGTGTTCTGGTGATTTTATTTGGAGTGTGATAGCAAATCCAGGAGAAATCAGGAGAATTGACAATTCAGGAGCATGGCAGGAGATGGGGTAAAGATTCAGGAGACTCCTGCCAAATTCAGGAGTGTTGGCAACCCTGCCCATAACCAGTGGCTATGGGCAGTCACTCTCTTCGTATGCCAATGGTCAATGGCTGTGTGCAAGGTCAGGTCAATTGGTCAACCCGCGAGGAGAACATTTGATTTGATCGTAGTAGGATGTGTTTTTTGTTTTAACCTTTATTTAACCAGATAAAAACACACTGAGACATAATCTCTTTTACGAGTGTGACCTGGCCAAGAGGCAGAAATAAAAAATTACACGATCCTTGCTTTACATACAAGACATCAACAACAAAAATAGAACATCCATGATACACAAACAGATACCTAAGAACAACTCCAAAAATACAAAATGTAAACTAGTTTACATTTCTCAGGTAGCAATACACGCACAGTGTGCACAATGTACCCAAAAAGGAAGAGATCTACAGAGCAATTATTACAGGTCTGAACAAGTGCAAGTGTTTGTAGATCTGTCTAGAGTGATTCTCTTAAAACTTCTCAAAGAAATTAACACAGCCAATTTGAGTCTGGACTGAAGGTCATTCCGTGACCAGGGGCCAAAAAAAGAGAGGCTTTTTTTGCCTCCCTCAGATGTAAATGCAGGTACTACACAGCGTAACCAGGCATTTGATCTGAGATTTAGCCCATTCTTGACCAGTTCAAATTTGGAGGAAATGTAAAAAGGAAGCTCACCAAGTATCGCTTTGTATACAAAATTCAACCAATGTTGTAACCTGCGAGATGTCAATGAAGACCAATCAACTGCAGCATACAACATGCAATTTGTTATGAATCTCAGAGCTAAAAGTGTACTCTGCTGTCACTGCTGTGGGTCTGATTTACTTTCCTTTGCTACTCAGCATGGCTCCTCCTACCGTGTAGAAGTTAACCCTTAAATGGCATCTTTCAGGCTGTGATCAAGTTGAAAAAGTGCTGAATAAAAATGTCAATTGTGTCTCTTTCTTTTTATGATGATTCTTCACTAGATTCTTCTATAGTTTTTATCGCATCTGTATCTTCCAACCTGTAGAATAGTGACCCACTATGGTTCCTAGTTCTATGGTACTATGGTTCTGAACCAACTTTTAGGGTTCTAAACCAATTCATTTTCAGTGGAAACACACAGTGGGGCCTTTTCCACCGGCAAAGAACCGGTTCTGGTTCTTTCTACCGCCTATGGGATGAACCAGAAGTGAGTTTTTCCACCGAGAACCGGAGTTGGTTCTGAACCGTAAAAGTTGGTTCGGAACCGGAACCACAAAATCCTTGGTTTTTCCAGTGAACCACCATCTGAACTGGGGGACAATGGCTCTGGTTCAATCTGGTGGAAAAGCAAGACGGTTCACAAGAACGAACCAAGGTTCCAAGAAAGTTGAACCGGCACTGGTTCTGGAACCGGTTCTTTGCCGGTGGAAAAGGCCCCTCTGAAACTGGTTCAAAATGAGGTGGGAACAAGTGTTGTGCTAAGATAACAGCTCTGGCCTAGTTGTTTGAGACCACACTGGTTTATATCAAATCCTGTCACGAGGCCCCACTGCTATCTGCTTTCTGCTACTATCTGACTCAAATTGGAAATATACCAGAGCACAGCAGTGGGAATACAACTGTCCCCTGAAAAAGAATAAGACCTTGTTCATTGCTCAGAATTCCACTACAGGGCCAAAGTGGGTTCTCCCCTTATTTTAGAATAGTTGAATTAAGAACTAAGGTTTTTAAGTTCAGAACATTATTCAAAATTCTACAATGACATGCCCAAAATAGGGAGTTAAACATAATTAACAATTGCACACAAGGAAGGCAGATGGTCTTTTGCCGTATCAAGTTATTTTATGGTTTGCATTGCTGCTATACAATCTACAATTTATTTATCAATCAATCAAACTTATGTGCTATATTTTTTATTATGTAATGCAAACCTAATTGAGGAGGGAGGCAACTGTACAATGCAAAATAATTGTACTGTATTTATAAGTACTTAAGTAGTACTGTATTTTACTATTTACAAATTTCAATACTTTTCCTTCTAACCCACTATGTCTCTGAGGAAAATATTGTACTTTTACTCCACAACAATTATTTGAAAACCTTTTTAGATTTTTATTATTATTACAAAATACACTAACCACTCCAGCCCTATATATATTTCGCCCATTTGAAAATAGCAGATCGACAAATGTGATTCATTGTGAGCTTGTAGACTTTTTAATACATTTTAATACAACTTGTGAAATGGGAACATTCATTCTTTCAGTTATTATTTTGATGCCGACCGATATTAACAACTGACCAAAGTTATGTACTGCTGTGTTTTGTCCTGTCTTGCTTGTTTCCAGTTGGAGTCTTGGCCAGTCTTCGTCCGCTCCAGGTTCCACTACACTGTCTACTCTATCAGCTTCCCCAGTGACAACGCTGTGGAGTGGAAGAAACTCTTTAAACCCTGTGCCTCTCAGAGACTCTTCCTACCTGTGAGTATTCTCTCTTTAAACCCTGTGCCTCTCAGAGACTCTTCCTACCTGTGAGTATTCTCTCTTTAAACCGTGTGCCTTTCAGAGACTCTTCCTACCTGTGAGTATTCTCTCTTTAAACCGTGTGCCTCTCAGAGACTCTTCCTACCTGTGAGTATTCTCTCTTTAAACCCTGTGCCTCTCAGAGACTCTTCCTACCGGTGAGTTTTCTCTCTTTAAACCGTGTGCCTCTCAGAGACTCTTCCTACCTGTGAGTATTCTCTCTTTAAACCCTGTGCCTCTCAGAGACTCTTCCTACCTGTGAGTATTCTTACGTACATGTAAAATAAGTACGGTGATGGTACGATAACCCAGCGGTTCTCAACCTGGGCGTCTGGACCCCCAGGGGGTCCCAAAAGTATTTAGGGGGGTCCCCAGATGATTAACTTAATGTGCAACATTGTTATCTTTTTCTTTTTTGATTTGTTTTTGGGCTTTTTATGCCTTTATTTGATAGGATAGTAGACTGACAGGAAATGGGGAATGACATGTGGCAAAGGTCGTCTGGATTGGGAATCGAACCGGCGACGCCAGCAGGCATCATAGCCTAGTATATGGTACGCGCCTTGACCACTAGGCCAGCGGGCGCCCCGCAACATTGTTTTCTCACTCAACAGTACACAAACCAACATAACGTTTCAGTGTATAGAGGGTATCTACAAATTTCTAAAGGGACAATCTAAGGACTTTTTAATACCTCTAAAATTACAATTAAACGTTGGCCAAATTGTCAAATATTAGAGGCAGAAATTGTGAAAATAGACGATCTATATGTCATGCTCACAACGCCTCGCACCGCTGGAGTTTTCACAATAGAACTGTGTTATACAAAATGTAATGCCTCAACTCTTAGTTCTTGTCAGGGTGGGGGGGGGGTCCCTAGTTCAAATATGATTATTTTGTGGGTCGCTGCCTGAAAAGGTTGAGAACCACTGCTATAACCAAACCTAAAATGATGCTACAGATGTTCTATCAGTCTGTCATGGCAAGTGTCCTCTTTTTTGGTATAACATGCTGGGGTGGCAACAACAGAGCAGGTGACACGTTTAACCTAAACAGACTGGTGAAGAAAGCAGGCTCTGTCGTTGGGTCCTCTCTGCAGGGGGTGGAGGAAGTAACCAGGGTGCGCACTGCGAAGAAGCTTGATTCCATCTTGGAGAACTCCTCCCACCCCCTCCATCTAGAGATCACCAGTTACTGGAGTAAGAGAGGAAACGACCGCTTTACCTACCCAGTACGGAGATGTGAGAGATTAGGAAAATCTTTTGTACCGGCTGCCCTTAAGCTGTACAACGAGACACATAACGGACGCTTGAAAAGGTCTCCCTTCCTAACTTAGACTTACGGAACCATTGCTGTATTGACTTTGACCTCTAAGGAACTATTGCTGTATTGACTTTGACCTCTAAGGACCTTCCAGGAAGAGTGCTCATGTGCGCCTTGCGGTGACACACTTCCTAGTTTCTTCTTTTTTCGCACTGATTTTTGACACTGCACTATTAGGTTGTTAGTGTTGGTAGTTTCTGAGTATTTTTGCTTTGTTTAACAATGACAGTGAGATACTTGTTTGCACTAACTAGCATTGACTGCTATGGTCTCTTTTGCAAGACACTTTATGTATATATTTACTTATATATTATTCGCCCCCTCTATTGATGCACCTTCTCTTTATTGGTACTGTACTGCTCTTGTCTTTGTTTTTGTTTTTTTCCCCTCTTATCTATCTTTTCTTACGTCTCTGTAACTTTGTAAATAACTGTATACTGCTGTGCTACTTCTGGACAACTGAATTTCCCCCTTGGGATAATAAAGGTATCTATCTATCTATCTATCTAAAATAAAAATAACAATAGAAATTCTGAATACTGGTGATATACATTGTTTACATGTTCTCGTATTTAGATTTGGGCACAGAATTATTGTATTTTGTGAGGGAGAACATCTGGGGATAGTTCAGTGTGTACAGCCAGCCCAGAAAATCCCATCATAGACAACGATTGTTCTAAATCCAGTTTGATTAAATAATCAATTTGAAGTTCAACAGACACCTCTAAAATATCGATCATTAAAGGCGCTATAGTCAACTTTCTCTTGAAAAACGGATGCTAAAATAAAAAATAATATTTCGAAAAATATTTTATAAAAAAATATTCATATAATGTGTTTCTATTCAAGAATGACCACAAAAAGCATAAAATAATGATAAAATACTCATTTTTGCCATTGTCAGACACTTTGTACCCAGAAATGGTGAATCATCGATGTCTCATTTGATGAAGACATTCTCCTCAATGACATAACACATCTTCTAATGTGTAATAATTACAACAAAGACTGTTTTTACCTGCCGTGTGTCCAGTTGATCCTGAAGCAGGTGGACTCGTTAGTCTACGTGGACTCGGACATCCTCTTCTTGCAGCCCGTGGACCGGCTGTGGGACTTCTTGTCTCTCTTCAACTCCACCCAGCTGGCGGCCGTCGCCCCGGAGCACGAAGAGCCCCGCATCGCCTGGTACAGCCGCTTCGCCCGCCACCCTTACTACGGTCGGACAGGCATCAACTCTGGGGTCATGCTGATGAACCTGACCCGGATAAGGGACACCTATTTCAAGGTGAGCTCAAGGGCTTTTGACACATCTGACAAATCAGTGTCAATCATCATCATACTATGGAGTATGAATCAGGCTTAACTTTGGTACCTTACTTGTGACGTAGAAATCCCACTTAATTTATGGACTCCATAGCGGAATTGAAACTCTCAAAAGATCAGCAAAACCTTGACTCAGAAACGATGTTAAAAGATAATAGAAAACATTTATTTACAGCGCTGTAACAGTCACACACATGTACATACGTCCTACACCAAGACACAGACAAGACAGACTGACTTGCTCTACCCTGATTCTCAGTTCATCATTGGCTAAGCAAAAACAATAACACATTCCTCTCAGAGCTTGTTAAAAAGCCAAGAACTCCTTATATCTCCTTCACATGGCCATAAAACAAATGGGCCACTGACTTGCTGCCAGCTGTGACCTTCCATCCTCCACTCCCTACCTTCTGACCTTATCTACAAATGGTTCTCAGGACTCAAACTAGCAAATGTAATCACTACTAAGCAATATACCATAATAATAATTTAATTGCACCTCATCACTTGGAAACAAATGTTATCTTCAATTGTTACAATATTCCGGGAACAGATATGAGGCTCCAGTGGCGCAATCGGTTAGCGCGCGGTACTTATAAGACAGTAACCAGCAGAGTGATGCCGAGGTTGTGAGTTCGAGCCTCACCTGGAGCATTTGACCTTTTAAACGCTTTCAACCTGGTGTCCATATTGTGGACACGTCACTATGGTTCCTAGTTCTATGGTTCCTAGTTCTATGGTACTATGGTTCTGAACCAACTTTTAGGGTTCTGAATTTATTTTCAGTGGAAACACTCTGAAACTGGTTCAAAATGAGGTGGGAACAAGTGTTGTGCTAAGATAGACAAACAGCTCTGGCATAGTAGTTTGAGACCACACTGGTTTATATTAAATCCTGTCAAGAGGCCCCACTGCTATCTGCTTTCTGCTACTATCTGACTCAAACTGGAAATATACCAGAGCACAGTGGGAATACAACTGTCCCCTGAAAAAGACTAAGACCTTGTCTTTTTAGGTGCCGTATCAGGTTATTTTATGGTTTGCATTGCTGCTATACAATCTAAGCCTCTAGGCCTTTTGCACACCTACAAGGACAGGTGCGTTGGAACAGTGACGTTGACGAATGGAGAAGAAGAGTCCCGCACGCTGTCTTCACTCACAATAAATCTATTGCAACGTTTCGGTCGAAATGTTGTAATAAATTTATTGTGAGTGAAGACAAGTCTTCTTCTCCATTTGCTATACAATCTACAATTTATTTATCAATCAATCAAACAAACATGTGCTATATTTTTATCATGTAATGCAAACCTAATTGAGGAGGGAGGCAACTGTACAATGCAAAATAATTGTACTGTACTTATCTTCAATTGTTACAATATTCCAGTAACATTAATGGGGCTCCAGTGGCGCAATCGGTTAGCGCGCGGTACTTATAAGACAGTAGCCAGCAGAGTGATGCCGAGGTTGTGAGTTCGAGCCTCACCTGGAGCATGTGACCTTTTAAATGCTTTCAACCTGATGTCCCTATTGTGGACACGTCATTGTATTTAATGAGATAATAACACATCATTTAAAAAGTGGAAAAATAACGTGGGGTTAGGGTTGTCACAATTATTACATAATCGTCTAATCGTGATTTTTTGACATAATCGTGATTATTTTTCATAATCGTTTCCATGTTGAAACATTTTCATATATTAAAAAAAAAAATCAAAAATAGTAGAAATAGCCGATCTACAAGCTCACAACGCGTCGCTTGTGAGCTTGTAGATCTGCTATTTCCACTATCAATGTTCTTTTTTAAGTATAAAGTTGTCAAATATGTCAGTAATTGCTTTGTATATTTAGGTTATGTGTCCTATCTACCATGTGCAACTTCAAAGCCTAAAAGCCAAACAGAAATGTAGTTGTCAACGACAAAAACACAATTAAATTGTTAATCGCAATTATTTGAGTGACAAATAATCGTCATGTAAAATGTCATAATCGTGACAGCCCTACGTGGGGTTGAGTATTAGTGTATGGATTCACATGTAAAATGATTCAGTATAATGCTATGTACCTGTCTCTACCATAAGTGGAAATGTAGATGTGAAATGTAGAATATAGTCTTCCAATCCATATCATCCATACCTTTCCTCACTCTGCTGACATCTACCCCTTGAGGTCTGCTTGTGTTGTGCAGCGGCTGCTCTATCGAACTTGTTCTCATGTTTACTGATTATAATTTCTTCTACTCATTGTTCAGTATCTGTAACTATAGTGCTGTAAGTAATTATATACTTCATCAAGGAAGTCAACCGTGTCATCCTCACACACACGCACGTACGTACACACATTACTATTAAACATACTTTATACTGAATAACACACCACCCCTACCTACAGGTGTATACAGTATGCGTTAATGGGATCCGTAGGATACGGGGCTGAATAAATTAGAATCCGCGGCTTGTGATTGGCTGAACGGAGGTCGGGAGCGCTCCGCTGTGTTCACTTGGACTGCGCGGAGGTGCCGAAAGTCGGGGTTATGAAGATTTACTATTCTGTACCCCAGTAGATGTAACTCGGACGACGCTGAGTCGGCTCATGCGACCTTCGCAACGCTCAACACGGAACTTGCTCGCTACCGCTCGCTGGGCGGTGTCTCACGTGGATCAAGGCCGTCTGAAACGGCACGCCTCCGTCGTCATCACCGAAAACAAGCGCTCCTTCCCAAGCGTCTCCTACAGATTCCAAAATAGCATACAGCGTACACTCAACATTAACACACATTACAACACATAAAGGAACTAATTTTTATCTTCAATTCTTACATTACTAGGATATTAGATATGGGGCTCCAGTGGCGCAATCGGTTAGCGCGCGGTACTTATAAGACAGTAACCAGCAGAGTGATGCCGAGGTTGTGAGTTCGAGCCTCACCTGGAGCATGTGACCTTTTAAATGCTTTCAACCTGATGTCCCTATTGTGGACATGTCATTGTATTTAAAGGACAACTTTAGTTTTTTTACAACAAGGGTTCATATTTTAGATTGTAATTAGAAAAAAGAAAAAGTGAGTGTTAAAATGTTTTCATTTGCTTCGTTCTATTGTTTTATCGCGTTTACGGTGCTAAAATGTGGGGCATGCGTACGCTTGGGGGCATGCGTACAAGTGTCTAAATATGTCTTTTTAGACACAATAAGCCAGCAGTTTCTTTATTGCTATTTACAGTAACACTTCTAGCCCCTAGCCTTCTAGTCACATCCAACCATGAAAGGTTGTGTTGTATCTTGGGAATGGGCTTATTCTGTGTAAAGTGACATATTTAGCCACTTGTATGCATGCCCCCAACCACTGAAATAAGAATCTCTAAAACAATAGAAAGAAGCTAATTAAATAATTTTAACACTCATCTTTTATATTTTTGAATTACAATCTAAAATATGAACCCTTGTTGTAAAAAACTAAAGTTGTCCTTTAATATAATCACATCATTATTGAAAATAAGAGAGCTACAAGCTCACAACGCATAGCAATTAGCAATTTACAGTACAAATATCAGACAAAACACCTGTGCAGTGGCCTTGTGGTTACAGTGTCTTGCCTTGAGACCGGTGAGGTTGGGGTTCAAATCCCATACCAAAGACTACAGAAATGGGACCCAATGCCTCCCTGCTTGACATGCAGCATCTATGGTTGGATTTGATCCCTGTGTCATGTCCAGTCCAGGGGCTGTACTACTGAACATTATGTAAAATATTTGTTATATCGCAGGAAAAACATCTTGTGTGTGTGTGTGTGTGTGTGTGTGTGTGTGTGTGTGTGTGTGTGTGTGTGTGTGTGTGTGTGTGTGTGTGTGTGTGTGTGGACAGGGAATTACTACTTAGATAGTACAATCAGAGGAAAAAACCTTGTGGGGGCTTATTAATAGGTCCCCACAAGGTCTTTAGGGGTTAGGTTAAGGGTTAGGGTTAGGGTTCAAAATGAATGGAATGTCCCCACAAAGATAGTAGACTATGTGTAATGTCCCCACAAAGTAGCAATTGCAAACCTGTGTGTGTGTGTGTGTGTGTGTGTGTGTGTGTGTGTGTGTGTGTGTGTGTGTGTGCTTTGTGCATGTGTTTTCAGAATGATATGACATCTGTGGGTTTGCGCTGGGATGAGCTGTTGATGCCTCTGCTACAGAAATACAAGCTCAACATCACCTGGGGAGACCAGGACCTGCTGAACATCATCTTCCACCACAATCCTGGTAGGGCACGCACGCAGGCACGCAGGCACGCACACACGCACGCAGGCACGCACACACGCACACACACACACACACACACACACACACACACACACACACTATTTTAATTTAGGCCTAGAATTATTGAATGCTTTAACCAGTGAAAAATAGCAGATATACAAGCTCACAGTGCGGCACCGAGTGCCGCGCTGCGAGCTTGTAGATCTGCTATTTTTTTTTTAAGTTGTGAAAATGTGTGCAAATCTTTGAATATATGTATTTTCAAAGCGAACGTTTGTAACTCAAACTTTGCTTCTGGGTGGTCCCTGGAACTAAATATTTTGAAATGAGGGTCCGTGGCCAAATAAATATCATTTTGGGGGTCCTTCAAATGAAAAGGTTTGAGAACCACTGAGATAGTATTCTCTCAAGAACAGACTAACTGAACTCCAGTTAAGTGAAAAGGACCTTTTCTTTGACGATGGCTAGCCCGTTGCTGACACAGAAACATAGGTTTTTCAAAAAGTCTTAGGATTCAAAAGACACTTATAGATTTTTCAAAAATAGCAGATCTACAAGCTCGCAGCGCGGCACTCGGTGCCGCGCTGTGAGCTTGTAGATCTGCTATTTTTCAATAGTTAAAGCATAAAATAATGATACACAATATAGTGTACCCGTTCAAGCAATTATTGCACAACAAGCTTGTTGACGTCATCAAGCGTGAGTCATACAAGCAAGACAAATATAAAGCAAAGTAAAGCCTATAGGGTTAAAAAAAAAAAAAAAAGTGGAGATGATGAAACAAAACTTGTCATTTTGTAGCTTTGTATCTGGAGTTGAAGCCAGCTCAAACTGGATTGTAGCAGCTACAAACGTCTGGTGTCGCTGGCTTCCATTAGCTGAACACAACATTAGGGTTAGTGTTACGCCTGAGTCGGAATATACTTAGTTGCGCTCTGGTGCCACGCACCGGAAATAGACGATCTACAATCTTAACCCATTTAGAACGGGTACACATTATTGTGTATCATTATCTTGTGCTTTAACTATTGAAAAATCGTGAAAATTAGAATTTTGACCCGATTCTATGTGTCTTTTGAATCCTTCTAAGATTTTTTGAAAAACCTATGTTTCTATATGTCAGCAATCTGGCCAGCCATCGTCAAAGAAAAGGTCCTTTTCACTTAACTGGAGCTCAGTTAGTCTGTTCTTGAGAGACTACTATGTCAGTGGTTCTTCTCAAACCTTTTCATGTGAAGGACCCCCAAAATGATATGTATTTGGCCACGGACCCGCATCTCAAAATATTTAGTTCCAGGGACACCCCAGAAGCAAAATTTGAGTTACAAACGTTCGCTTTGAAAATACATACATTCAAATATCTGCACACATTTTCACAACTTTTTCAAAAATAACAGATCTACAAGCTCACAGCGCGGCACTCTGTGAGCTCGTATATCTGCTATTTTTCACTGGTTAAAGCAGGGGTGCCCACACTTTTTTGACTTGAGAGCTACTTTTAGAATGACCAGCTCAACATGGTCTACACACCCCAAAGAAAAATAAATCCCGAGGGGGTTTTGGAATAGTGACAATGCATGATTACATAGGACAAACTCACTGACGTGAAATGCCATTCTGTATGGAAGTGGTGGGTTTTTGGCTTATTTGTAATGCTAGTGACTTGAAAACAAATCATTGCATTGAGGGGTTTGTGAAGGGAGCTGACAAGCCCTTCTTGATGTCAATCAAGTCACCTTAATTCAAGAGATTCAAGAGGGGTTTTGTGGGCTTTATATTTTTTAGGGGAATGCAAAGTGGTCTACCTGCACAGCCTTCGTGATCTACTGGTAGATCACGATCTACCTTTTGGGCACCCCTGGGTTAAAGCATTCAATAATTCTAGGCCTAAATAGCCCATTTAGGCCTGAAAAATACCTAAAAATGTCAGGCTAAAAGACTGGAAAGGTGGCTTAAGTACCGTATTTTCCGGACTATAAGGCGCACTTAAAAGCCTTTAATTTTCTCAAAAACTACAGTGCGCCTTATAGTCCAGTGCGCCTTATATATGGATCATTCATTGACATTGACATTCCCTTTAGCACAGCTCCATCTGTTGGATGCATAACGCAACAGTAGCGTCTATTATGTGCGCCTTATAGTCAGGTGCGCCTTATATATGAAAACAGTTTGAAAATAGACCATTCATTGACAGTGCGCCTTATAGTCAGGTGCGCCTTATAGTCCAGAAAATACTGTAAAGTCATACCAACGTGTGTGTGTGTGTGTGTGTGTGTGTGTGTGTGTGTGTGTGTGTGTGTGTGTGTGTGTGTGTGTGTGTGCGTGCGTGCGTGCGTGCGTGCCCCTTCAGAACGACTGCTGGAGTTTCCGTGCCAGTGGAACTACCGCCCCGACCACTGCATCTATGGCAGCAACTGCGCCTCGGCCGAAGAAAGCGGCGTCTACATCCTCCATGGCAACAGAGGCGTGTATCACAACCACAAACAGCCTGCCTTCAGAGCCATCTACAACGCCATACAGCAGGTGGGTCTGTGTGTACATGGACAGCTGCAGGACTTGAGCCCTATAACCTCTCATCACGACATGTGGTTATTAGTTAAATAGCCTGAAGCGTCAATTTATTGATAGAATCGTTCACTTTGTGATACAAGCACCAAATTTGGCATGAACAATGCCTAGGACCTACTTGTTCAGAAAAGCAAGTTAGCCACTCAATTACCGGTAAAAACAAATAGGGTTGGGGTCCCATTGACTTTCTATACAGTAAAATAATCTGCTTCAAATAGCATGTGAGGGGTCAAACTAGGGGTTTTTCATGGTGCTGAATCCATTGTAAGCATCTGTTTTGCACAAAAAACATTCCTTGGGCTAGAAAAGCCACCACAACACTATGGTTTAGTGATGAGTCATCACTTTTCACCGTGGTTTTCACGCTTTTGTGGGGGCCTTTCTAGCCCAAGGAATGTTTTTCGTGCAAAACAAATGCTTGCATTGGATTCAGGCTCATGAAAAACCCCTAGTTTGACCCCTCACTTGCTACTTAAAGTAGATTTATTTTGTTGTATTACCGGTATTTTACTGTATAGAAAGTCAATGGGACCCCAACCCTATTTGTTTTTAATTGAGTGGCTAACTTGCTTTTTGGAAAAAGTAGGTCCAGAGGAAACTTTGTGCAAAATTTGGTGCTAGTATCACAAAGTGAACAATTATCTCTGTAGCCGCCGGGCTGACCTGTGAGGGTCCATTTGAAAGCTCCTCAAGGAACTTTGAGGGAACCACTGCCGTATTATCTTACGCCCATCACTAGCCTTTCTAACATAAATCCTGCGCCCAACGTGGGGCTCGAACCCACGACCCTGAGATTATAAGAGTCTCATGCTCTACCGACTGAGCTAGCCGGGCAGGGCAGTTGGTAAGAAGATCTAGCCTCAATAAGAAGCAACAGGGAGCCCCTTACTTTTGGCCACTTGTAAGATTTCACACTGAACAACAGGGTCATTAAATAGGACAAAAGCTAAAACGTCCAATAAGCTCATTCATTACCTTGAAATAGTTGACGGATCACACCTTCATATGTGTACAAATTAAGCTATGGGAAATTGACCCGGAACACAGTTAAGACTAGAAAGGTGCAATTCTGAGAAAATTGTGGATTTTAACCAGGAACTGCATCCAACAGAGACAGAACAATGAGAACATATGTGTGAATCACTACCATATAGTTTAGATGTAGCGTTTCAATCTTTGAAAAGTGTATTTGAGTTTTGAACTCACAGTAAGACACTTTATGTCCAGTGTCTTACCACTGTACCAATGTTGGTACAGTGCTTGGAAAAAAATCATCCTTGGTTTTGAATCGAGAGCGTTGTTTACAAATCAAAGATGTATCTCCTTCTCCCCATAAGCATGAAAGTTGTTTGGTACAACTAATCGCTTAGCATTTAAGATACAGAGTGAAAACGTCCCAAAAGGTAGATTTGAACCATGACTCCATGGCCTCATAGAATTTAGACGCAGCATTTAATGTCCAGTACTTTATGTCCAGTATCTTAACACTGTGCCACTGTGATTCATGCTGAATATTCTCTTGCACGCTTTTCTGTGAAAGATTAGAGCTAGGTACAAACTTGGAAAAAAACAAGAACCTTCTATTTATATAGCAATGATTTATCTCATTTTAAATATTCAGTTTCCAGTAAGAGTTATTTACGTGACTAGTACACAGGAAAAATAAATGTGGGGAAATAATTTTTAGAGCCTGTTAGGTGGAAAGTACTACCCGAGAGACTAGTTTCGCCTTCTCTACCCTCAGTTTCCTGTCTGTTTAACTATCTAAATAAAGCACACAAAAATGAATACAGTATATATTGATAAATGAGAATATATTCTTAATATTATAATTATTTTATCGATTAAATATTTAGCTTTTTAACCACTAATGCCCCTCTTTATACTTGCTTAGAGACAATTGTCCATCTACAAGCTGCAGCGTGTTGTGAGCTTGTAGATCGGCTATTTATTGATAGCCCAAAATACCAACACCAAGTTGAAAGGTTAAAAAATAACTTACTGAGGGGGCACGGTGGCGCAGTAGTGCTGTCACATCACAGCTAGAAGGTCCTGGGTTTGATTCCCGACGGGGACGCTGTGGGAACTGGGGGTGTGTTCTCTCCTCCGCATCATCAGTGCCATACCCTAGGTGGGGTTGGCGAAAGGGCCTTTCTGTGTGGACTGTGGAGTTTCTCCCCGTGTCTCCTAGGGTAGGTACCCTAACAAAAAAAACATGCAGTATAATCCTGGTCTCTATACTGCCAGCCTGGGTGCCTAATGGAGGGGAAAGGAACTGGTTGGAATAATGTGTTCCTTCCACACGTTATGTCAGTTGAAAAGAAGCGACTTGGACTTGGAGTGTAACGCCCCGGGATTACATTAGATAATTAACACCGGGTGAAAATGGGTTTCAAAATTGTGGGATAAAATTATATAGGCTATATCCACGAGTTTCCAACGCCCCATAGTGCATTGCGCAGACGTCTGCACCGAGCTTCCGGCGCCGATTTACAAGCTCACAACGGGTTGCATCTGCGACGCGACGTGAGCTTGTATGTCTGCTGTTAAACCCGGGAGTTTGGTCCCGATAGTCTCCAGTAAACTCCAGCGGAAACTTGTGGATATATTTAAAAAAAAAAAGAGCTCACTGAACAGATGGGTGAAAACTAATACGCAAATATTCTTCTTGTCTTCCCAGTACACGTTTGGAGCCGACCCAGTGAGCTCTCTGCTGGTTCCACTAGAGGAGGTACTGGAGAACACCACCCATACCTACTGTGGGAAATCCCACGCGCTCCTCACCAAGGGACTGGCCCAGAGCCTGGCTGTCATCAACAGCAGCGCCCCTAGTGGACGGTAACGACAGTACAGATGGTACGGTATACTAAACTGGCCTGGTAGCTGAGCACTGGATGTAAACAAAGAGGAATGCTGGAAGTCTTCCAATTCCATCCACAATGAGAAATCTTCAGTAAAGTTTGATTTATACTTAGTTGCCACGCCAGTTTCACATAAAGAAAATAGACGATCTACAAGCTCACAACGAGTTGTGAACTTGTAGATTGTCTATTTTCGCGTGCGTGCAACACTGGTGCACAATTACCGGTAAGTATAAATCAGGCTCTCAGGGAGGGAGGCACACAGGACCTCTTATTTTAACATGAACTCTGCGAGTACAAGATGAACTTTAATGGCAGTAGGTGAGCATCGTCTTCCCAACCAATCCTTGTGGGAAAGGCACAACAAAAAAGTTGCATGTTGGTTTGGTTTGGTATTTTAACCAATTTCGGTACTGACAACTTTTACACGTCACCTCATAATAAGGAAGGAGAATTGATGTTTCAGTTAGTAAGACGTAGGACCTTTGGAAGAGTGAATTGTCTTTCCATATTGGAGAATTTATTTAGCCCAATGAAATGTCAGAAGAGAAAAAAGACATTGTACCGGGCCCATTCTGAAAGATAGATGCACAGAACCACTTTGTCAACCTTCAGTCGCCTCTTTATTCTAAATAATTTAGTCATATGGATGAAATATGTGAATATTTGAGAATAACTCGCCATTATGTGAAGGTTGTGGAAGGTGTCAGTTGATTGAATGTAAAACTCTCGTAAAGTAATTAAATTCATTATGATATCATGTATTTTATGTATAGCAATCAAAATATTGTAGTATGTATGTTTCTTAAAAATGTAAAAATAGTGAAAAATATGATAGCCCACTGTATAGATTATATTATGACAACATTGGCTAGCCAAAGGCATTGTTTCATTACTATATCAATCATTCAATACTTTTTCCACTTTTGTATTTTTATGTTCTTTCCCATTGCTTTTTACTTGGTTGTGTTTGTAAAGTGAACATTCTCTATGTTTTGCACTGATAACTTTTAAGAATATCACTGAAATACACAAATAGTGTGGTCATGGAATGTGAAAGTGCTCTAACTGCTCTTTTGTAAACGGTAACTCTTTTGTAAACGGTAACATGTGCTTATAAGAAGCATTAATGAACAGTTATTAAGGCTCTTATAAATCCTTATAAGACTTATTATGTGTTATACACATGATAATCATACCCTATATACTGTAGCTACCGCAAATATGTATTTGACTAAATCATAAAGGTAGGGGAACATAAGGGACATTTTCAGTTTTTTTCAGATTTGTCTAAACAATGATATTAGTTTCTTTTCTTTTTTTCATACAATTATATTAGAAATAACTTATTTTTTTAGGCTGACCCTACAGGTATCAGAAAAGAACTGTACAACGATGACATCACAAGCGGAGGAAGCTGCTAGGAGTACACTATATTGCTTGACAATATTTCAAGTTCAAGAACGGCCTATTAAAGGAGTAGTTCACCCCCAAAATGACTTTTTCTTTCTATTGAGTACTCTCGCCATGGAGACTTGAGTTCAATAAAATCTTGAGTTTTTGTTGCATTCCTAAGACAATGATTTGATAACAATAAATGTACCACCCATTGTTTCCGGATGGGGACCCAAATACATTCGGGTCCCCATCCAGAATCAATGGGGATAAATTGACTAAAATATTTTTTTTTGTCTTAGCAATGTGACAAATACAATTTTTTTTTTATTGAACTCAAGTCTCCATGGCGAGAGTACTCAATAGGAAAAAAAGTCATTTTGGGTGTGAACTACTCCTTTAAAGAACCTAAATGTCTAGCATTTAAACTCATACCAATGCCCTGGAAAGTGGAAGCATCTCTCAACTTTACAAGGTTAAATTATATATGTATATTGATGATATACACTAAGTATCCTTGTATTTGTTTATGTATATTATCCACTCCTGACATCATAAAACTGCTCTCAACTGATGGTCGGGGTGGGTAGATTTAGCTGTTCAAACTACTTCTTCCGACATTTATCAAATCGATATATTTTTTATGAGAATGCAGATGTTTCGCATTATTTGAATAACCAGCATTTGAAATTAGCCTATCTGTTGCCCTGCCTTTAATTAAGAAATGACATGAAAGGGAAGATGCATATTATCAAACTATTATGTGAAGTTAGTGCCCAAGTCGTCTAATGTGAAATGTGATGTGCAGTGTTGCTGTAGGCTACATTCTCTTACAAACATGTTGAATTTATTATTGAACTTTATTATTGTTTGTTGTGAAGGAGAGCCACTTTTGGAAGCTATTTCTTTTCCAGGGGTTTGGGTCTGATATTTCTTAATGTTGTGGTTTCTGTAGTTGATGCCAAAGGTTGTTTTCTTGCAGTGTTGATTGTAATTTGGATGCATTGTCAGAAAGTTAATAAAAAAACACAAACACAACGTTAATGTTGTTGTTGTACATTTGTGATTTAATGTGCTTATTTTGAGTTTTGTCACTCATCGACTGGCGGAGGTAATAAACACTGGTGTGGTGCTGCTGAATATCTTCGCTCCATCAATTGGCTGCAGACATTTTCTGGCACTGATAGTGGTCATTTCAGCAGCCCCTGGACGGTATTTAAGCATCAGTACAGCACTGTTACTTTTAATAGTTGCTGGGTCAGGGGTTTGCAAGAATGTAATGTCTTTGTACACTATTTTGCTTATAAATACCTTTTAACGTTTTGTTTTGTTTGAAACCAAGCACCATAATGGCATTCATAATTGTTGTCTTTGTGTTTATCCATGTTTGTGTTAAGACGCATGTGCTTCTACACGTGTATTCTTCTTACTGAACATCAAATAAATGAAATGAAATCATGTATGAATAGAACATTATTTCAACCAATCTGTATAGTCAATAATACCATATAACCACCATAGCACATTCTGCTCTGCAGTTGTTGGAAGGGGTCTTCCTATTCCTCTATTGAGAAATGTAGACCCTGGTCAGGTAGGACACCTACTGGTTGTACTAAGTCAGGGGTGGGCAACTTTGATGATGGGAAGGCCACTATATTTCCACCTTCACTCCAGAGGCTGCGATGCATGTTGAGCTTGTAGATCGGCTATTTTTGCTTCTTTTGAATTGGAATCCTGAATTGTTTTTTATTTTTTTATTGGAATCCTGAAATGTAAAATTTGTATTTAATTTCAAACGCATTTAGTTATATAGTCATGTCAACTTTATGAACCTAAATACAAATACATTGGACATAAAAATATATATTTTAATACGAGTCATTAAGCTACGAATATAGACTGACGGAATTAAAGCAGGTCATGTTTGGAATTGTAACGGCTGAAATATAATAATATATCAGTATTCTGGTATTAACCTGAGGGCCGCATTAACTGAAGGTGGGGGCCGCATGTGGCCCCCGGGCCGCTAGTTGCCCATGTATGTACTAAGTAGTACTGTATCAAGCTCATGCGCAATATCTCCCCAGACAAAGTAGGCAAGGGCGTCACAATGTAGCCTCGTAAACTGCCCTCTTCCGGAAACCATTTCATTTTGATTACGGAAGTTGGTCGTTTACTAGGCTAGTCACAAGGGGGGGGGGGGGGGGAGTGGGACTGAGTTACTAGGCCCCAAGTTGGAGGGGCCCTAATTATTTTATAGAAAAATAGCAGATATACAAGCTCACAGCTGCTATTTTTTTAAAGTCTTGAAAATGTGTGCACATCTTTGAATATATGTATTTTTTAAGCGAACATTTGTAACTCAAATATTTGCTTCTGGGGGGGGGGGGGGGGGGTCCCCTGGAAATAAATATGTTGTGATGGGGGTCCGTGGCCAAATACATATAATTTTGGGGGGGTCCTTCACATGAAAAGGTTTGAGCACCACTGACATAGAAACATAGGCTTTTCAAAAAACCTTAGAAGGATTTGAAATATTCAGACCTTTTCACGATTTTTCAAAAATAGCAGATGTACAAGGTCGCAGCGCTGCACTCTTAGTCCATGGGCCAGACGGGTTGTAGGTATCAAAAAGGTGGCAAAGGTTACCATGCATTTTTGAAAAGCTCTATATCTGTAGATTATATTTTGGTATGATAACCCTTTCTTAGACACAGCTAAATTGGTGTTATCAGCCGCTAGAGTTGGTGTCCCATTAACTTTACATTACAGGGGAAAAAAGCAAAAAAATAATCTGCTTTTAGTAGCATAAGAGGGGTCAAACTAGGGGTTTGTCATGATGCCGAATCCATTGCAAGCATTTGTTTTGCACAAAAAAACATTCCTTGGGCTATAAATGGCCTCAGAAGACAATGCATGTATGGGTGTGCATTCATGTTAGTCGGAGGCCTTGGGGTTTTATTTCTCATGCTAATCAGTCTAAAAGCGCCAAAATTTGCAAAGATGTAGCCCAGGGCATGCTCTAATGATTTAGCTAGGGCGCCCGAGTCGGTGACCTTCGGGCTCCAGAAAACATCCACAAAACTCTGAAAAGCACTAAACCATTGTTTTTCTGGAGCTGTGGCGACCCCGAAGGTCACCGACTCGGGCGCCCTAGCTAAATCATTAGAGCATGCCCTGGGCTACATCTGTGCAAAATTTGGCACTTTTAGACTGATTAGCACGAGAAATAAAACCCTAAGGCCTCTGACTAACATGAATGCACACCCATTCATGCATCGTTTTCTGAGGCCATTTATAGCCCAATGAATGTTTTTTGTGCAAAACAAATGCTTGCAATGGATTCGGCATCATGACAAACCCCTAGTTTGACCCCTCTTATGCTACTAAAAGCAGATTTATTTATTTTTTTCCCTGTAATGTAAAGTTAATGGGACACCAACTCCAGCGGCTGATAACACCAATTTAGCTGTGTCTAAGAAAGGGTTATCATACCAAAATATAATCTACAGATATAGAGCTTTTCAAAAATGCATGGTAACCTTTGCCACTTTTTGATACCGACAACCCGTCTGGCCCATGGACTATCTGTGCCGTGCTGTGAGCTTGTAGATCTGCTATTTCTCAATAGTTAAAGCACAAAACAATGCGTTCCCAGTCTAAATGGGTTAAAACCCCTCTCCCTATGAAGATCATAGGGGGCCACAGTGAATCCTTGTACCCAGGGCCCAGAATTTGGTGCGACACACCTGAAAGTAGGCATACTGTCTTAGAAGTACTAATGACCAATTATCTACCCAGCAAACAAATATTACATACTACTTCCCCTTCATTTGTACTGGGGCGGCATAGCTCAGGGGTAGAGAAACCGTTATTAGAGCACGAAGGGTTCCCAGTTAGAATTCGGGCTCCCCCTGAGTTAATGTCAAAGGGTCATTGAGCAAGACTCTGAACCCCTAATTGCTCCCGGTGAGTATGGTGCATGGTTTCCTCCACCACCGGTGTATGAAGGTGTGCGTGAATGGGTGAATGTAATGCACAATCTATGTAAAGCGCCTTGGATAAAAGTGCCATATGAATGCACCATTTACCATTTAGGACTGACAAAAAATGCAATAAATGCCAGCGTTCTTGTGGTTGGTTTTCATTTGGCCCACCTGTACCAGTTCTGTTGCTGTTGAACTTGCAAAACCTTTCTATTGTGCTTTGTTTGATTGATTGATTGATTGAAGACTTTATTAGAAGTTTGCATAGGAAAAGGTACAGCTTCATGACGGTACAGTTCACTGGTACAAGGTCTACTAAAAGGAGATCCTAGAAAATACTTAAGCTTATTTCCACAGGAAACCATTAAAGTGTGCTGCCACTGAACATCAATGTTACCGAGCCCAGTCCTCAAGTTACTCAACACCACCCACAGAGATTCAAAAAACCTTTTTGTTTTTGTTTATTAGAACAATACAGCAGGTATACATATACGTATATGTATATAAAGGTATTTTGCAATCAAAACACTCTGCTCAGAATGGGGCATGTGCTTCAACAACAAACTGTATCACTCCCCGAGAAATAAATTAATCCAAACTAAAGAAAAGCTACAAGGAAAGAAAGAAAGAAAAAGCACAGGTGAAAAGAAAAGCGTTTGTTTCAAGTCGGGAATACATCCACTCAGCCTCTATTGAACACCAAATACAGGTTTACAAAATGGAAGTGTTATTTTGAACACAACGCCGCCAGCGAGCTTACAGCTCCACCCGTGGAAGGCGTGCCTGTAGGTTAACACGTCCAAACGCGTCCTCTGAAGCATTAGGCCTAGAATTATTGAATGCTTTAACCAGTGAAAAATAGCAGATATACAAGCTCACAGCGCAGCACCGAGTGCCGCGCTGCAGGCTTGTAGATCTGCTATTTTTGAAAAAGTCGTGAAAATGTGTGCAAATCTTTGACTATTGAGTATTTTCAAAGCGAACATGTGTAACTCAAATTTTGCTTCTGGGTGGTCCATGGAACTAAATATTTTGAGATGCGGGGCCGTGGCCAAATAAATATAATTTTGGGGGTCCTTCAAATGAAAAGGTTTGAGAACCACTGACATAGTAGTCTCTCAAGAACAGACTAACTGAGCTCCAGTTAAGTGAAAAGGACCTTTTCTTTGACGATGGCTGGCCAGATTGCTGACATAGAAACATAGGGTTTTTCAAAAAAATCTTAGAAGGATTCAAAAGACAATTACAGAATTGGGTCAAAATTCAAACTTTCATGATTTTTCAAAAACAGCAGATCTACGAGCTCGCAGCGCGGCACTCGGTGCCACGCTGTGAGCTTGTATATCTGCTATTTTTCAATTGTTAAAGCATCAAATAATAATACACAATACTGTGTACCCGTTCTGAATGGGTTAATAATAGTCGCAAGAGTCAGCAGTCCCGAGAGGACTAAAGGGCTGTCCACACTGAAAACTACACCTATGAATGTATCGTTTTGTTCTACCTCAAGTAGATGGCAGAGTCCACACCACAGCTCATTATAATGGCGTCAGTGAACAATATAGTGACAGTGCTTGGAGTGTACAACTACAACTAGCGATAACTGTTATGGAGGTTGTGGTGTGCACTCAAGCATCCACCTGAGTTTAGGCAATGTAATGACACTTCTTAAATCGATCAGTCAAACTGGTGACAATTAAAATGAATTGCAATTAAATCGTAATTTAAATCGGGACGCAGAACAGCAGAGGGCGTGTAAGAAAATACTGAATTGATAAAAATAAATAAAAAATCAGTCATTTGCTACTGTGTTGAAAAGAGGATGAGAGAAGAAATTAAGAAAACACTGGATTTGTGTAAGAGAATACTTTTTTTTTTTTTTTTTAAGTGTCGTGATTCATATGGTGAGTCAAGTGAATCGTTACATGCTTGCCTATTTGAATCAGAATCCGATTTCATTAAACAATATAGTTATAGTGATTGGTGTGGACGGCTCATTACTGGGAAAAAAAAAACAGAAAAGAACTAGAGATGAAAAAGAGAGACAGGCTGAACAAGAGACCGAGAAATAAACTAAATTGAAATTAAAGCTTGCGAACCCCAAGATGTCAGAAAGAACAGCGTCAAAAAAACGATAAAATTACAACCCAGAACATTAAATCAATCGCTAAATTTAAAATAATAACAAGGATGTTTTTCGTAGAGAGTATTGTTGTTCTATGTTAGTCAGAGAGAGACGGCACTCTTGTCACAACGCGGGAGTTGAGACCCAAACGTTGGTCTTGGAGACGAACACCAGCCGCTGTTCTAAGGATGCGTGTCGTATTCAGTATTGTTTACTAATGAGTGGGCGTCATGTTAGGGGTGCAAAGCCCCACACAACCCAAAAAATAAAATAAAATATGCATTGAAAAGGAACTTCACTGGATTACATTGTTATTATGAAATTCTCTCACTCTCTGTGTCCATCTCAAGCATGATTTATACTTTGTCGTGTAAGCTTTTCGCATGCCGAGAATAGACTATCTACAAGCTTGTGTTGTGAGATACATTACATTCGGCTATGTGACTCGGCCGCTATGACAAAGTATAAATCAGGCATACAGTAATTAGCCAGTAGCTATGCCCCTCCCAAAAAGCTTTTGTCCAATGCTAGCTTAGAATAACTTCCTACTTGCCAAGGTTTGCCTTGGCAAAAGCCTTGGCACGCTGCCGGTTGCTA
>NC_137830.1:47778341-47830841 GCF_963921795.1 Nannobrachium achirus
GTTTACAAACATTGAGACTGAATGCACAGCTGACTGTATCATGTAATCAATTCCCAACAGATCCCCAAACCTGTTGTTTTGGGGAGCACTGGTTATTCAACCTCCTCTTGTGTGCTAGTGAGGTGCACCCATGGGAGCGCCCTTATCGAGACATATATACTTCATTGCGCAACGGTATTCCGCGTCAAGAGTAGCTGATATACAAACTCACATCGCGTCACCAATGCAACCCTTCTGAGCTTGGAGGTCTGCGGCTCTGCGCGCGACACCGTCGCAGGACGGAGCATAATTAGGCTTCATGGACTGCAGCTGGGCGAGCAGTAGACGCTCTGGTGATCCAGTGGATCGGGTGGGTGATCAAGAGGAGCGCTCCCTCTGTTCTGATGACGGTGAATGGAGGTGGGGTTTGAAGGACAACTGTTTTGAATCGCTATTATTGTTTACAATCAACAGAAACTAAGGATTATATATTTCAAGAGTGAGAATTTACAGTAAAAATCCTAAACATTCTTCCTTCACACTGGGAGAAAAACGGCATCTGAAAGTTTGATGGAATGCATTTTTAAACACGAGTGCCATCCATTGCATCCTATGAACGGTGGGGTTCATTTGGTGCTGCGTGCGCATACTGGTTTATATCAATGTGACGTGGACCATTAAGGCATCTATTATGCAAATCTGCACACAGGCACTTGGAGGGATTGATAAGGAGGAGGACAGAGATTTTTTCTTTTTTAATAATATATATATTTTTATCCCACGTTTTTTTGCAACCCATTTTTCTCACCCAGTGCCAACTACCTAACCTGTAGTCCTGGTTTCCCCCCTCCCCCTGCCACGCCAGGGGAATTCAGGCTTTTGCAAATCCCGCCCCATTCTGCCCTGTTACTATGATGGGACATTAACCCTGGGCAGATTGTTTTTATAGTGGCAGTGAATGGGATTTTTTTTTCTTTCATAGCCTCATTATTGCAATTTAAAGTACCAAAGGAAAAACATCTAGGTGATATTAATAAAAAGGGAAGACAAAGGTACAGTAGTTACATTGCAAAACAGGGGGTTTCCCCGAAAATATATGTTTTAATTTGTTTAATCCCAGTGGGACAGAATCACTATTGCAGATTCTTTTATAGTGGAAGTGGATGGGATTTTTTTTTCCTTCATAGCCTCATTACAGCTATATAAAGTACCAAAAAAAACACATCTACGTGATATTAATAAAAAGGGAAGAAAAAGGTACAGTAATTACATAGCAAAACAGTAATTTTCCCCCGAAAATATATGTTTTAATTAGTTTAATCCTCTGGATCAGAGAGAGAATAGAAATCGCGCATTGCATCTTGGGTAGGAAGAGGAGAACTATAATCTGTTCTCCTCCCTGTTCTCCTCACATAATAGGCTGGCTTTTCGTAATTCTGCCCATTTAAAATATATGTACCCAAACGTAACAAGTTAGACCATTGATAAGGTCCATGTGAACTAGTCTGTTGAAGCTTATTCATTACAATGATCGCAAACGCTATGGTCGCGAGCGGCCTGGCCGTGCTCCGCAGTGCGGACAGCCGGTGAAAGACGGCTCCCACTTTCTCCGACTGCAGAACTCCACCCCCGCTTGCAAAAAGTGAATGTATTTTTCTGGTTGGCCAGTCAGGGAGTCTCAGGGACCAATCAGAAGGCTGACAAACGGTGAATTGGGGAGCACCTGGCTGGCTAGGGGGAGGTAGTATAGAAACCAGGACTACTGCATGTTTTTTTGTGAGGGCATCTATTGGATTTTTAGTTTGCAAACCTTGGCACCAAAAGGCCTGAATGATGAATTACTGTTAAATGTCATGCTTTGATTCGTTCTTACTTTGATACGTTTTTAATTATGGTGTCAATTTCTTTTTTTTCTACTTATGCTGGTTATTTCTATTTTAAGCTGACCTGGTTATATTTTAAACTGTTTCCCTTCTTTCTTTTACAGGGACAGTTTTTCATGATGTTTCCACCTGCTTTTTTGCCTTTATTATTACTTTTTACACTTTATATTTGGCAATTTGCCCTTATTCTGTACTGTCATGTTTTTTAAATTTGAATAATATGGTATTTGTGCACAGATGTATCATGTATGGAAGAACTTTGTTCTCTTTTGAGAGCACCTATCACCTTAAAAATGTGATGTCATAATGTTGGTGCGTCCTGATTGGTCCACCATAGGTCTGTCAGCCTTTAAAGAAGGTCTCTCACACTCTGTACAAAAGTTTGCCCGATGAAGGTTTAAATACCGAAACGTTGCATCACTTTATTAAATTCCCCTTTTTGCATTTGAAGACGGTGTGCGTTGAGTTTTTGCCTCTTTTGTGAGGGCATATACCCTAGGAGACACGGGGAGAACATGCAAACTCCACGCAGAAAGGCCCCATCGCCAACCCCACCTAGGGTGTGGGCGCTGATGACGCGGAGGGAGGAACAGGGGGAATCAAGCGCCCACAGCTTCCCCCGGCGGGAATCGAACCCAGGACCTTCTAGCTGTGAGGCGAAGCGCTAACCACTGTGCCCCCAGGAGGACAGAGATAAAGAGACGTGTGTGTGTGTGTGTGTGTGTGTGTGTGTGTGTGTGTGTGTGTGTGTGTGTGTATGTGTGTGTGTGTGTGTGTGTGTGTGTGTGTGTGTGTGTGTGTGTGTGTGTGTATGTGTGTGTGTGTGTGTGTGTGTGTGTGTGTGTGTGTGTGTGTGTGTGTGTGTGTGTTACCCAGTAAGTGTGTCCATATGTTTCCAGTCTCTGTGTGAATTCTGAAGATGCTTTTGAAGCAGGCTCTGAACGACGGCATGGGAGGCCTGTGACCGTGGAGCAGGTAGTCGTTGTCTTTCAGCCAATCAGGGAGCACGTCAAAGCGGAGGACACGCCACCGGCCCTCCCACGTCTGGGTGGTGGTGGGTTGAGGTGAGGTGGTGGGTGGTGGCGGGTTGAGGTGAGGAGGCACAAAGGATGGGTGGGGGTGGTGGGTTGAGGTGAGGAGGCACAAAGAAAAGAGAAAACGTTAGAATAAAATGCAACCTGGGGCACAGGAGAGATACTTGAAAAAGGTGGGGGGGGACAGTGAGCAAAAGGTCGCAACTTTTAAGCGTATTCAACTACGCTTAATTCTTTTTGCAAAACTTTGGGCTGATGTGATACTGAAGTGAACAAGAGCAAACGCTGGTCAACAAACGCTATCAAACTCCACAAACTGTAGCTTTGGTTGTATATGTCATTATTGTGTCCTCAATTTCAACCATGTCTACTTCCGTCTCTTCTTCTGTCTGACCTGGGCCTGTCTCACTGACACTGTCATCATAAATTGCCTAAAAAAAATATTATAAGGAAATACAAGGAAATAAGGAAGAAATTCAGTCGGCAACAACAGTAAATATCTACTAATGGAAAGGGGGGAAAACACCTGTGTATTTTGAATGAGTCTTAATGCTCTGTGTCCTAATGAACCCATTTAGGCCTAGAATTATTGAATGCTTTAACCAGTGAAAAATAGCAGATGTACAGTTGCGAGCTTGTAGTTCTGCTATTTTTGAAAAAGTCGTGAAAATGTGTGCAAATCTTTGAATATATGTATTTTCAAAGCGAACGTTTGTAACTCAAATTTTGCTTCTGGGGGGTCCATGGAACTAGATATTTTGAGATGGGGGTCCGTGGCCAAATAAATATCATTTTGGGGGTCCTTCACATGAAAAGGTTTGAGAACCACTGACATGGTAGTCTCTCAAGAACAGACTAACTGAGCTCCAGTTAAAGTGAAAAGGACCTTTTCTTTGACGATGGCTGGCCAGATTGCTGACATAGAAACATGATTTTTTTCAAAAAATCTTAGAAGGATTCAAAAGACACTTATAGAATCGGGTCAAAATGATAATTTTCACGATTTAAAAAAAATAGCAGATCTACAAGCTCGCAGCGTGGCACTCGGTGCCGCGCGGTGAGCTTGTATATCTGCTATTTTTCAATAGTTAAAGCATAAAATAATAATACGCTATAATGTGTACCCGTTCTAAATGGGTTAAAGGTGCATTAAGGGATATTTTGTGTCAAATAGGGGTCTCCATGTCTCTTCAGCTCTTTAACAGAAAATGAATGGTCAGGTCAGGATACCAGTGTTATCCAATCAGGAGAAAGATCTCATACAGGATCAGAGGATCAACAAGTTACATTTGAAGCGATAACACAAATAAATCAGCAGACAAAATTAGAACTGGAGCTCTATAAAATGTCAAGCTGATAAATGGGTACGCTATGCTGATTGGATGAAATTGGCAACCCAGTTGTTGAACATTTATTTTCACTTTATTAAAGCTCCGGAGAGACAGGGAGGCCCTCGTTACTGAACAAACACTATATCAATTGATTCCTATTTTAATATGGAGCTTAATGTTTTAACCAAAAAACATCACTCAGACCTTTCATGTTTTGTGTAAAGCACTTTGTATTGCCTTGCTGTTGAACTGTGCTCTGCAAATAAACTTGCCTAGCCTAAGCTTCTCACCTCCAGTTCAGCAAGTCCCACTCTTAATGTCAAGTTCAGTCCTCCATATTGACAATACCTTTACACTAATCCTAACCCACATAAGCCATGTTTCCATAAACTTATTCGAATTAGGGAAGCGAATTATCAGAAATACGCATTAAGACAAAGCGAATTTAGCATGTTTCCATTTGCGGGTGTCATTCGAATTAGCGACGGTCGCAAGAGTTGATCGGGCTGATTTTTTTCAGACCGAACCTGAGCACTGCACCATCTGCACGTCTGACTGCTGTGACTCGGTTGCTGTCTAGTAGTGGGAAGAAGGGGTTATCAGTCATCATCATGGCCCCAAATAACTTTTAAATATATTACGAAATTGGCAAGAGTTCCTAGTCTCAATACATAAAGCTAGCGGTTCACCGGGAAAACCGCGGTCGCGTCGCTGCACAGTGCTCATCCTGTTTCAGCGTCCTCTGGAAGGTCAGGTGGCCGATCTGCAAGCTCACAACGCGGCGCGGAGACGTGGATGCGAGCTGCTGTGAGCTTGTAGATTGGGCACTTCAGGCACGCAACACCGTGTGATGAGGAAGGGTTCGCCACCGATGGCTTGACTCCGGGAGGTGAAAACGGGAGGAATTTACACACGGTCCGTGTCACTCCGTGTGTAACAAACAACCGGTTTGTTTTGTGGGCTAACACTATACCATGGACGTAAAGCGGCAGGGGAAATGGACCTAGAACGTCATAATCTATTCGCATTTATTGTCTGACCCGTTTCCATTCACTTATGCGCATTTAGTTAATTCGATAAAGGCTCAAAATCCTCCTCCTCCAAGCAAATAACTTTTTTTTGCGGATAATGAAAGTTTATTCGCATTTTGAAGTGTTTCCATAAAAACATTTTGCGAATAAGCCGTTAATGCGCAAAAAGTGGCTTTATGGAAACGCCACTATACACTACTGTATGAAAAAAACTGTGATTAGGGGTGCAACAGTTAATATCAAACCAACTTATTTAATCAATTATTTTAAAAACAAAATAATCGTAAGGGACTTTAATACAAATCGTTTAGTTGAGGAGAACCTTTTTGCTCTGCTCCGTGTTTTTTAGCGGCTGTGAGTGCATCTTTTCAAGCAGTAATTAAATAATAATTATTGGCTTAGAATGCCAATGTAACGAGTACTTTGAGGTGCCTGGGGAAATTATTGCAGTAAAAAGTAAATATCTTCTTTAAAATTGTAGTGGACAAAAAATTTAAGTAGACACAAATAAACATATTTACCGTAATTGCTGGACTATAAGCCGCACCTGAATATAAGCCGCACCAGCTACATTTAGCTGTAAAAATCTATATATAAATCCTTGTTAAAGACCATTGTAAAACTAACTAACTGGCTGTTTGCTGTAAAAATCTATATATATGCCGCACCGTTGTATAAGCCGCAGGGTTCAAAACATGGGAAAAAAGCTGCGGCTTATAGTCTGGCAATTACGGTAAGTAATACGCTCAGGTCCTCAGAAAAGTACTTAAAGGGGAAGACCACCCATTTTCAATATTGAACTATGTTATTAATATACCTTAGAGGAGTTGTTTGGAAATAGAAAAAAAGTTCCCCCCCTTCTGTGTTGCCTAGAACTGGAGGATTGATTTTGGGGTTTGTATTGTAAAGTACAACTTGATGACATCACACATTGTACTTTACAATACAAACCCCAAAATCGATCCTTCAGTTCTAGGCAACACAGAAGGGGGGGAGCTTTTTTTCTATTTCCACACAACTCCTCTAAGGTATATATTAATGACACCGTTCAATATTGAAAATGGGTGGTCTTCCCCTTTAAGTAAAGAAGCAACATAGTTTCCCACCTCTGGAACTGGAATATGTACTGGAGACCATTATATAGTCCAGTGATACTCAAACTCAGGCCCGCGGGCCACTTCCGGCCCGTGGCACAATTTTGACTGGCCCACCAATCAATCAGTCAATCCCAAAATTAAACCAAAATGGACAGATTCTTTCGAGATATTTTGAGCTTTTTCCCTCTCATGCAAATTCAACAACCACAGTATGTTTAATTTGCCAAAAAAAAACAGTGTCAGTTGCTAAGATGGACAATATAAGGGGCCAATGAAAGACAGAAGTTATCAAGCATCATAAATGTTGTAATTTTATCAACTGGCCCCCAGGCCATTTTTGTAATGTGGCCCACAGGTTCAGAAGTTTGAGTATCCCTGATATAGTCTATACGGTATGAATTGGAATTCAGTATGTGCTGACTGTTATATTAATATGAACTGGATACCATTACGATATCAATATTAACTGGGATTTGTATTGGAGACTTAGGATATCCTTATGAACTTGAATATGTACTGTGGAGAATGTTATGTTGTTATTCAACAGTGTGTGTGTGTGTGTGTGTGTGTGTGTGTGTGTGTGTGTGTGTGTGTGTGTGTGTGTGTGTACCTTGTGTACAAACTCCTCCATTCTCTCCATGAAGCCTTCATCGTTGCTCTTCTCTTCCTCCTCCTTCTCTCCCCCCTCTCGTTCGTTCTCTCCATCTCGTCTCTGTTTGTCCTCAGAGACTTTCTGAAAACAAAGAAACAAAGAAGAAAACAAACGGGGCAGAAGCTTTAGAAGAATATATACATCCTACTAATAAAGGAGCAAACTCACGCTCTAACGCTCTAACGCTCTAACGCTCTAACGCTCACGCTCTAACGCTCTAACGCTCACGCTTATCTACGTTTATCTATTCACTCGCTTCAGCAACTGATACCAAAGTTCACATGGTATTGGCCATTAGCATTATACCAACGCTGACGGAGCCCGAATTTCATTTCTCCCAAATTAAAGCAGTTTCTTAGCGTTTTCTTAACCACTTCTGTTGAACTCTGCTGTCTGTTGCCAGGGTTACGGTCCGTTCCTCCAGGCCATGGGATCTGTAGCCCCACACACACACACCCCTTTCTCTCACAGTTAGGAATGTTTCTCTCTCTCTCTCTCTCTCTCTCACACTTTCACCGGGTGCGTTTGACATATTTTGGAGCACATATCTTCGAACGGGTAAGATCTAGTTTATATATATACTGTATATACAGTACATATATAGCATGTCCTGTTCTCCCAATACCCCACTAGGGATGGGCCGATACGTGATATTATCGTTTATCGTGATAAAAAACACTCACGATAATCGTCATAATCGTGAATGTTGAAAAATTTCAGAAATAGTGGAAATAGCAGATCTACAAGCTTGTAGATCGGCTATTTCCACTATCAATGTTATTTTTTAAGTATAAAGTTGTCAAATATGTCAGTAATGTATTTGTATATTTAGTTTATGTGTCATGTCTACCATATGCAACTTCAAAGCCTAAAAGCCAAACAGAAATGTAATTGTCAACGACAAATACACAATTAAATCGTTAATCGCCAATTATTTGAGTGACAATTAATCGTCATGTAAAATGTCATATCGTGACAGCCCTACACACACACCATGAATAACTGGTTCACTGCACACTGCTGAAGACCACAAGAGAATGTGCTGTGCACCTTCACGCTTCCCAGAGAATTAACATCAACCCTATATAGTTTGTCACATGACAAATAGCTAAAATAGCCAATCTACAATCTCATAACGTGCATTGTGGGCTTGTTGTTGTATTGTGTTATTGTGGTGTGGTGTGGTGTTGTGTTAAGTGTATTGTACAGTATTTATGGTGTGTTGTGTTGTATTGTGTTTTTGTGTTGTGTTGTTTGGAGTCAAGCAGATCATTTCGCAATCAGGTTTAAATGTCGATACAACAGAAGGGGCAGGACTGAGGAAACAGCCAATGGGGAGAGGGGCCAGAGGCCAGGAGCCAATTAGACGAAAGCCTGATGCAACGATGGCCCAATAAAGAGAG
Source organism: Nannobrachium achirus (assembly GCF_963921795.1). Classification (NCBI taxonomy): domain Eukaryota; kingdom Metazoa; phylum Chordata; class Actinopteri; order Myctophiformes; family Myctophidae; genus Nannobrachium; species Nannobrachium achirus. Next base: position 47,786,752 of record NC_137830.1, read on the forward strand.
AGCTGAACCTTGTACACAGTAACCCCTCACAGGACTCATGGGACGCTAAGAATTTCGTTTCAGAAACAAGGCTGTAAAAAATAGACAGCGTGTTCAGAGTTACACACACCCACACCCCAGTGGATCCCAGTTTATCTATGAACTTTGGTTGCCTGTAGTCTGTTGGTTGTGTGTGAAGGGGAGATGCCTTGCAATTCTTAGTGTCATTTTAATTTGTTTATCAGTAGAAGCAACTAAAAGCTTTAGTTCCCAAATACTGCAACGTGGAGGACTGGTTTATATTAAGATGTGAACTCACAATTGTGACGAAATGTTGATAATAAAGTTTTATGAGCCCCTTTCAAAAACCTTTTGGCTAAGGTGTCCAAATCCTGTACAATATGGTCTGTGATGTCGTCTTGGATCGTTCTGCATGACAGGGTCGATGACATCCTTCTACAAGCTGAAGCTATACACGCTGTGGTCATCTAAGAAGGAGATCTGAAAGTGTCCGAACGCTTGGCTGCATCGTGGCACTACTATGATGATAGTCAATGCCACAACATTATAAAAGCTTCCAACATAAAGGATTCCAACATGTCAAAATAAAGGATTGGTATTGTTGGTTTTAATAGAACTGCTACGTTTTTCCCGGAACAATTACTGTGGCAATTCTAATAGTTTAATGTGATAAAATATAGGGATCAATAACTATCAGCACAGCAGTAATAGCTCAACAGTTTGAGAAACATGGCTATAGACATGGATATTGTGAGCCATCTTTGTACTTGGAGAAGTCAAAACTGCTTCTATACTTTCCTCCTTTATTTTGTATTGTTTTGTTTTTCTCAAGGTAATTAAAGCAGTCTCAGTTCATGCCAGTATTCCTTCGTAGAGAGTGTTTAGTGCCCAATGGGCACTAAACACTTACGATTATGTAATAATTGTGACAGCCCTACTGCCCAATGGGCAACAACTATTATGCACTTCAATCTACCTTGACAACATCCAAGGTTTGACATGTCTGGGCCACAAGTCTAGCAGCTTTGTTTGATGAAAGTTTCTACTTTTCTGTAAATTAGGTTCAAAGTAAAACTATTTGGCCTTCAATCATCAAGCTTGTGCAGACCGAAAGAAGGGGCATAAGCTGATCTTACCGCTGCATTTATCAATCCATCGTCACACTGACGTGTAGGGCTGTCACGATATGACATTTTACATGACGATTAATTGTCACTCAAATAATTGGCGATTAACGATTTAATTGTGTATTTGTCGTTGATAATTACATTTCTGTTTGGCTTTTAGGCTTTGAAGTTGCATATGGTAGATATGACACATAACCTAAATATACAAAGAAATTACTGACATATTTGATAACTTTATACTTAAAAAAGAACATTGATAGTGGAAATAGCCGTTCTACAAGCTCACAACGTTGTGAGCTTGTAGATCTGCTATTTCCACTATTTTTGACATGGAAACGATTATGACGATTATGTCAAATAATCACGATTATGTCAAATAATCATGATTAGACGATTATGTAATAATTGTGACAGCCCTACTGACGTGAGCGTACACAATGCTGAAATCTCACGCCTGCTCCACGTAAAAATGCACACGCAATTAAAAACAACATAAAAACGATATGAGTTAGCCGTTTAATCATTCAATCATATCATAACCAGCCCACCACACAACAGCCTTCATCCATTTATGTTTAGGCATCCGTAAATGTTAAAATGATGATGACAGCCCCAGGCTATCTCAGGACGCTGGAGGACACACTGGAGGTTAAATTAAAACCCAGACGTATTCCAATCATTGATGTGGTCAGCGTCATTCAAAAAGGTAGGCCCACGGGGACACAGACACTGCATAGGCCATTTTTGAGCGGTGGTCACACCGTCTCCATAGCGTGGCCGTGTGTGTAGGTATGTTTGTTTGTTAGTTTGTTTGTTTGTATGTGGGTGGGTCTGTATGTAGCCTCAAGCCTGTGTAGTACCTTTTCTGACCACACATGTTAAGGGAGGGGCGCTGTTGTCCAGGCCCCCCCCACACACACACACACACACACACACACACACACACACACACACACACACACACACACACACACACACACACACACACACACACACACACACACACACACACACACACACACACACACACACACACACACACACACACACACACACACACACACACACACACACACACACACACACACACACACACACACGGGGGGGGGGGGGGAGAACCACCGCTCAGTTCACACAGGTGTGATTTTTTAATTCATGATTCAGGTTTTCCATTTAGGATATACATTTTTTTTAATATGTTGTAATATGTTTTCTGCAACATACTGTATTTAGTTTAGCTTTGTTTGACATAATGGCACACCAAATTGGTGTGTGTGTGTGCGTGTGTGTGTGTTCGCTTCACCTGCAGTAAATCAACACCGATACCTGAGATGGGCCTCCTACCCCAGTCAGCAGGGGTGTCTAACCCAACACCCTATAAGGCTTTTAAATGTTTTAACAGGGGATAGTTTGAAAATCATACTGTGTACAGGTATATGCAATGAAACATGAATTCTGGTAAGGTTAGGTGGTAGGGCTGCGACCTGACGTTTGCTAACGGTCTGAGGCCTTAAGCTAGATGCAGAATAGACCCAAATTTAGAGTGAACACCCCCCCCCCCCCCCCCCCCCTTCCAGGGGTTCCTGGAACAAAATATTTTGAGATGGAGGTCCGTGGCCAAATACATAACATTTTGGGTGTCCTCAACATGACAAAGAGAACCACTGGACCCCCCAAAATGATATGTATTTCGCCATGTCAAGGACCCCCTAGATGGTATGTATTTGGCCATAGACCCCCATCTCAAAATATTTTGTTCCAGGGACCTCCAGAAGCAAAGATTTGAGTTAAAAATGTTCACTCTAAATTTGGGTCTATTCTGCATCTAGCTCAAGGCGCGGGAAGAACAATCTTATTTACACCTATAGTGTAAACCTGTGACAATAAAGCCAATACAAATTCTGATAATTGAATACCTGCGATGATATTGGCGCCAAACACAGGGACCCTAGTTTAAAAAATGTCAGCAACCCCCTTCACCCCCATAAGTCCAATCAAGGGACACTCGCACTGTGTGTGACCAGTGAATACCACAGTACAATAGCAATGAATGTGGACTTGGCAGTTCTCTCTGTTTAACTTCACCTCCACTCATTCTAACTGACAAACAGTCACACAGCTTTGGAAAACCTATTGTGAACAGGATTATCTGTTAGAATACATGGGGACTTCTACAATGAGCTACCACTGCAGTACTAACGTAGAATAAATAGGTACAACTGTAGTATTATTTAGAATAAATACATCTACAGTTAACAACCACTATAGTGCTAATGTCAAATTACGACTACAATGAATTACAACTGTTGTATTAATGTAGGATAAAAATGTATACAATTTCTGCTACCTTATACTGAAAACTGCCAAATCTGCTTCGCAAACGATACATGTCGAAACTACAGGCTGGATCTCCATGAAAATTGTTCTTCACGATATCCCCATCATCAACTCTAATTATTTTGGTGACCGTTCCTCTAGTGCCACCAGTATGTCGAACTTTCCACTGGCGCAAAAGTTATTTCAAAATCGACTCCCCATGACCTTTTCTCCAGCGCCACCCTCAGGGCAAAATGATATCTCATAATCTATTACTATAACCATTTGTAGGAACATATAATTATGCTGGTGGCTGCAGGTCTGAAGTGACATTTCCTCATGGCTGTTCAGATAACTTACAGAGAAAATGCGTTCAAATACTTATCAGTGTGTGTGTGTGTGTGTGTGTGTGTGTGTGTGTGTGTGTGTGTGTGTGTGTGTGTGTGTGTGTGTGTGTGAGATAGTCGACCCACATTATGCCACATGGCGACAAAAGAACACACACAGATCGGTTCCATATTTTCTCCAAACTGGATGGCCTAAGATACATTTTACATAAATAAATTAGCAAACATCCAAACCTTTTAATTGAGATCAGAACATCAATATAACGAACAAATGTTCAGATCCTTTTTTTTTTTAAGATTCGTTTTTGGGCTTTTTGCCTTTATTGGATAAGACAGTAGACTGACAGGAAATGGAGGGAGAGATGGGGAGTGACATGTGGCAAAGGTCGTCCGGATCGGGAATCGAACCGGCGACGCCGCCAGGCATCCATGCCTACAATGCCTAAGTGGTATGCGCCTGGACCAGTAGGCCAGCAGGCGCCCGTTCAGACCTTTTAAGGCCAGCCCTACCCTGTAGCTGTAGATAATAAACCCTTTTGTAAATCCCGCCCCATTCTGCCCTGTTACTATGATGGGACATTAACCCTGGGCAGATTGTTTTTATAGTGGAAGTGGATGGGATTTTTTTTTCCCTTCATAGCCTCATTACAGCTATATAAAGTACCAAAGGAAAAACACCTAGGTGATATTAATAAAAAGGGAAGACAAAGGTACAGTAGTTACATTGCAAAACAGGGGGTTTACCCGAAAATATATGTTTTAATTTGTTTAATCCCAGTGGGACAGAATCCTCTTTGCAGATTCTTTTATAGTGGTAGTGGATGGGATTTCTTTTCCCTTCATAGCCTCATTACAGCTATATAAAGTACCACAAAAAACACATCTACGTGATATTAATAAAAAGGGAAGAAAAAGGTACAGTAATTACATAGCAAAACAGTAGTTTTCCCCCGAAAAATAAATGTTTTAATTAGTTTAATCCTCTGGATCAGAGATAGAAAGAGAAGCGCATTGCATCTTGGGTACTAGGAAGAGGACAGAGAGAATGTTTCTCCTCACATAATAGGCTGGCTTTTCGTAATTCTGCCCATTTAAATTATATGTACCCAATCGTGACTCTTAGACCATTGATAAGGTACATGTGAACTAGTTTGTTGAAGCTTATTCGTTATGATAAGCGAGATCGCTTGACGCTTGCCGTCGCTATCACCGTACCGGCCGATCTCCGTGTCGCGCACTGCGGACAGTTGTTGAAAGGCACATTCAATATTCTCCACTGCACAAACTCCACCCCCGATAGCAAAAAGTGAATGTTTTTTTCTGGTTGGCCAGTCAGGGAGTCTCAGGGACCAATCAGAAGGCTGACAAACGGTCTATACCAAACAGTGATATATTGAACTAACCAGAGGGCAGCAATACGCGAGTGTGTGTATGCGCATATGCATGCGTGTGTGTCTCTCACCCTGTGGTGTGTGTGGCACTCTGTGGTGCTAAGGTGACTGGTGGCGGGTCCTGAAGCTGGTGTGTCATCCTGTTCCCGGGGGCTCATGGGATCTGTAGGCGTGGAGGAGTATGTGTCGGACTCATGCTTATTTGTAGTTCTTTCTGAGGGGTTTGTAGTTCTGTGGCGGAGCACGAAGGCGGGGCCTTCGGCTCCAATTTGCTCTCCTCCGTCCAGTTTGGAAAAACTGGCTCAGACAGCAACCAAAACCGGACTGGAATCCACCCAAAATGTAGACTCCACCTAAACCCAGATGAGACCAAAAAAAAAGTGGACTGATTTTACAGTATATCCAAAATGTGAAGTGAATTCACAAAACCCAGAAAAAACTTCAAGCAGACTGGACTGGAGAATTGGAACAGAAGCGAACCAGTTAGTTTTCAGCCGTGTAGGAAAACGCCGGACTGGCGTCCAATTAGGAAGGTGGATTCTCTGGACCGGATTCGGAGTGGACTAGGTCCCAAGGCCTCTGTGGTACAAAACTGTAAAGAGGGAGAAAGACAAAGAAAGAGTGAGAGAAAGGTTGAAGGGAACAAGAGAGAAAGGGAGAGAAGGAGAATCACGTTAAACACGTTGGATGACTAAAAAGATTAGCTACAACAGCATGACACCCTGACCCTACTACTCAACCAGTAAGACGCCCTAAAGGGCGAGGTCACACTGAAACAACAGAGACTGACTGACACAATATGTCCATAATACCGTATGGGCATTAACAGATATGGGTTTAATATTGATGACATCAGGGATCTCCATATATGACCATAAAAAGGGACATGGACAGAATTCATTTGCAAGTGTGGTTGCCGTGACGCGAGTCACACTTGCAAATGAATTCTGTCTTGGCCACATGTGGAGCGTGACATGAGGCTGAGTTGAGTGACACTCATGAGCTGCAGGTTTTCATAGTAAATTCGACCTACGGTCGCAACAACTCACCAAAAGTGACCACACAGCTATCGACCATCTAGTTTTACACATACATACAAACAAGTTACAAATTATTAAGCCCTTATATACTCTTATTTTAAATGTTTTTTATCCCACGATTTTTGCAACCCATTTTTCTCACCCGGTGACTACCTAACCTGTAGTCCTGGTTTCCGCTCTCCCCCTGCCGTGCCAGGGGACATTGGGGAGCACCCGGCTGGCTAGGGGGAGGTAATATAGAAACCAGGACTACTGCATGTTTTTGTGTGAGGGCCTATGCCCAAGGAGACACGGGGAGAACATGCAAACTCACCACAGAAAGGCCCTATCGCCAACCCCACCTAGGGTGTGGGTGCTGATGACGCGGGTGGAGGAAAAAGCCCTTATATACTCTTAGTTGTAAGCCAAATGGCTATTTTGGAGAAGGAAGTTTGAAATATAGAAAGAAAAGATATTGAAAATGTTTTGCCCAGAGTAGGGATGCCAGGGTAATGTGTCTGCTGGTAGACATGGAAGTGAAAATGTGTCGCTGAGGAAGTTGAACTGGAGAGAGAGAGAGAGAACTGGGTGAAAGGTGAAAATAAAGAGTGATGTAAAGGAATGACAGAAGTTATGAGTCACAGTACCAGCTCTGTATCGTCTGTCTGACAGCAATGCAGCTCTGCAGTCTTAAGTGTGAGCATATGCCTAACAACACACCAGTGACGGTAGGTGTGCCTGGGCTAAATTAGCCCTGGCACATCCAGGTAACCTTAATCTCTTCATAATTAACAGATTACGGTTAATTGGTATTTGGTGAACAGACCAAATTACTTCAAAAACAGAGTGAGTGTGTGAGTGTGTGTGTGTGTGTGTGTGTGTGTGTGTGTGTGTGTGTGCGTGCGTGCGTGCGTGCGTGCGTGCGTGCGTGCGAGCGAGCGAGCGAGTGTGTGTGTGTGTGTGTGTGTGTGTGACTGTGAAAGAGTTTCTACAGTCACATTTCAAGTTTCTCAGAATCTCAGCATAGTTAACGATCCAGAAGGTTATGGATGTAGCTTAGGATGGGTGAATTTAATTATTGTGATAAGGAGGACAGTGTGAGAAGAGAACTAACCAATAGGAATCATGTTGATGTGTAATGTGTTGTTTATTACCATGACAACACTGATGGAAATTAACCAAATTGTCGTATTTATTTTTGTGGTATTCATAAATCTGTGGTGCTAAGGTGATTCACTTGTGGTATCCATTTAGATGAACAGAGAACGATACACAGAGACAGAGAGAGAGAGAGAGAGAGAGAGAGAGAGAGAGAGAGAGAGAGAGAGAGAGAGAGAGAGAGAGAGAGAGAGAGAGACAGAGAGAGAGAGAGAGAGAGAGAGAGAGAGAGAGAGAGGGAACAGTACTTAAAGGAGTAGTTCACCCCCCAAAATGACTTTTTTTCTATTGATTAGTCATGCCATGGAGACTAGAGTTCAATAATATTTTTTGTTTTTTGTCGCATTCCTTAGAAAAAAATGTGATAACAATAAATTTACCCCCATTCATTCCGGATGGTGACCCGTTTCGAAACGGGTCACCATCCGGAATCAATGGGAGTAAATTTACTCGAATCAAATTTTTGTCTTAGGAATGTGACAAAAACCAAAAAATATTATTGAACTCTAGTCTCCATGGCATGACTAATCAATAGAAAAAAAGTCATTTTGGGGGTGAACTACTCCTTTAATGACAAAGTTTAGGGGGTTGTGAACTACGGTACTTGATCAACCAATCAGTTCATGCCGTTTAAATGTCACTGAACCAATCAATAATCTATTCCTAGACCAGGGCTCTTCAACAGGGGGTCCGGGACCCCTAGGGGGTCCTCAGAGTTACTACAGGGGGTCCTCCAAATCTTTGTGTGATAGAAACTTGTTTTTCACTTGAACCCTCGCATCCATATCCGGAGAACTTTATCCAAAAAGCTGTGAGCTTGTCCATCGGCTATTTTCGGCACAGACGTTTGGCGTAGAGGGGAAAAAGAGCAGACTAAGTACAGAGTGAAAGGTCAATTTAAGTATGACGGTTCAAGTGGTTAAATGCGTATCTGAAAACACAAATTGACACAAATCCAAAATGCGCTGATAATTGTGCTGTCAAACAATGAAACTATATGGAATCTATGAACAGGTTGTGGGGGTCCCTGCTTCATCTCTCTCTCAACTAAGGGGTCCTTGGTCTGAAAACGTTTCCTAGACATTGACAACTAGAAAGGTGCACTCAAATAGAGGCTAGAACTCAAATATCTACCAGGAGGCATGCCCTAATAACACTGTCTTGACGAAGTAACAAAACTGCCGGTCTCTCTCTCTCTATGAATATGTGTGCATCAGTCAGTAGGCATTCTTTGTGGGACACAGAGTTAGCAACATAGTGTCCATCTGTGTTGTGACGTAATCACGTTACCATGTTGGAAAAGAACAGGCGCTGCTACAGTGTAAAGTAGAAAGAGTGCTCCTTGGAGCTCAGGTCTCCGGCAGGTCAGGTATTGTGGGTCAGCAATGTTGATGGATTAAGACTCGGATAGATCCATCCTGATCACATGACTATAGAGATAAAATGTACTGATTTGCGCAATGTTGGACAAAATCAGTAGGAGTTATAAAAAAAGGGTGTTTTGCAAAAATCTACCAAAGATGGTGGCATGTGTTCCTCAACGTTTCACAGTAATCGGACACTGCGTTCATGATTTGAGGCATTTTGTTAAAAACAGGCCACTCCTGCAAACTTTTGATGTCAATCATGATGGAATATGATAAATCAAACAGATCCGCCTTGATCACATGAATATAGAGATCATGTGTACTGATTTGCGTGAAAAAATCTGAAGGAGGAATATTTTGAAAAGTGTTTTACTTAAGTCAGCCTCCTGGTGGCGCTATAAAACGCAGCCGTCTTTCCTTGGCCCATGTGAGTCTGAATTGAACATTTTCAAGTGGCATTTCTTACATTGCCTAGTGAGAATGTGCGTGCAAAATGTCAAGGAAATCGCATGCTGCTTTCATACGGACGGACACACATACGGACGGACAGGGTGCAAAACAAGTCTCTGCCACACCTTGGGCCTGGCGGACACAATGACTCAACATAAGCTGTGGTTTGGTGGTGTAATCATTTTCAAGCCTCCTCTCAAGCTTCTTCCTCTGGTACTGTAGGAATCCAAAACAGTCCCATGGGGCCATTTCCTCACTTGGAGAAAAGTACTAAAAAGCTCACAAACGTGCACAAGTCATCATGTGATGCACTTCCCCACTTCAATAAATCAATCTACAATCCGTTGAACAAATGTGCACATAATTGCAGCCTCAGACATGCGTGGTGTTCTGAACTGGTGTTCTGTGTGCAATACAGCAAGCAACAGAGACAGGCATTTCATGTCAAATAGACCAAATTGTAAAACATAGTTAATGATGATGACCATAAATGCCAAATCCTTACTTCAGACGAGTAAATTTGTGTTCATGCAGCAGCATGCCCAATGAGCATGCAGTTAGTTCTGGCCCATAGACTGGTGGGATACAAGTTAACAGTATGCCATAGTCACTCTGGAAGGACAATAGTTATACAATATTAGGGCTGTCACAATTATTACATAATCGTCTAATCGTGATTATTTGACATTATCGCAATTATTTTGTCATGATCGTCATAATCGTGAAGGTTGAAAAATGTCCAAAATAGTGGAAATAGCAGATCTACAAGCTCACAACACGTCGCATCGAGACGCGTTGTGAGCCTGTAGATCGGCTATTTCCACTATCAAAGTTATTTTTTAAGTAGCAAGTTGTCAAATAAAGTCAGTAATTTCTTTGTATATTTAGGTTATGTCCCATATCTACCATGTACAACTTCAAAGCCTAAAAGCCAAACAGAAATGTAATTGTCAACGACAAAAACACAATTAAATCGTTAATCGCCAATTATTTGAGTGACAATTAATCGTCATGTAAAATGTCATATCGTGACAGCCCTAGCAATTATACATTTATGGTGGAGGCTGCAGGTGTGCGTTGTGTGTGTGACTCAATAGCGTTAGCGTGCCACTTGGTCACCAGCGGTATTGCAGTTCAGGCTACAAAGTAACATACATAGATAGACACAAACGGACAAAGCCACCAAGAGGAGCGGTTGACCACCGCTCAAAAAATGACATATACTAGTTGTCTAAAGAAAGTATTCAGTACTTGAGGTCCTTGTCACTGTTGTCAGTACTGTGCATAAGAAATATGATACTGAGCTTTGTAGTATGTGAGATTAGCTGTGGAAAGATAAGACACACAGACAAACAGGCGAAAGCATGATGTCCTAGCAGAGATAAAAATGTTAAACGTTTATTTAAAAAAGAAAATATAGATAGATAGAAAGAGCTGTCGGAACAATGCCATGGCAGCGATAAACTGGGGCATACTGTATGCATCTTTGCGATAGTGAGTTGGTTCACTCCAACATCACCTGAGCTATTCAAAATCATTTAAGATTGAAACACCCACGGCTATGTTGAGTGATGCTATCTGCAGTGACATCAGTAGTACATGCCCTACTTCTTCAAAGCAAACGTCAATTCAATTCGGACTATAACGGTGCGACAAAACTCAGCAAGAAAGCGTGACTGGGATCATTGGAAAAATTATTGCTATGGATGAGCAGTTGATCTCTGTTGTGGAAGATGTGGGCTTCACAAAGCTCATGGCTTATGTTGCTGTCAAACCAGGATAAGCGATGCAGAGAGTGAGTGTGTGTGTGTGTGTGTGTGTGTGTGTGTGTGTGTGTGTGTGTGTGTGTGTGTGTGTGTGTGTGTGTGTGTGTGTGTGTGTGTGTGTGTGTGTGTGTGTGTGTGTGTGTGAGAGAGAGAGAGAGAGAGAAAGAGAGAGAGAAAGAGAGAGGCTTGCGTTATATTTGCGTCCGAGAGCCAAAAACATTGGTTTCCATCCCACGGTGTCAGCGAGGGATACTTATGTCATAACACCTAAAGCACTGCACACAAACATCACTTTAGAATAGATATTTCAATATTACACATTACAAACCCCACGTTTCCCACATAACACCCAAAACAGTCATAAAACACACAAGAAATGATGTGTGTAATGTATGTCGTGTACGTAATACTGGGCCAGTCAGAACAGATGCTGTTGACAGAGAGAGAAGGGATCACCATGTGACTGTGTGTGTGTGTGTGTGTGTGTGTGTGTGTGTGTGTGTGTGTGTGTGTGACTGTGCGTCCAACACTGTTAGCCTTTGTCTCTCTCTGTCATAAGACTGACAGTACCAGGAGAGAGAAATCACAACACAAACAAACAAACACACCTTTCTTGGACAAATTGGACTCAATGCTATTCTCAAACAGATGTACGCACACAATCTAGGTCACTGTCCTGTGACTTTACAGATTGCCTTCAATTAACGTAAAGAAGGGAAATCCTGTCACGCGCAGTAATAATTATAACCACCGTAATACAGAGAGCATTAGAAGACAGAAAACAAAACACACAACAGTGCTCCTTAGGGTACATGAGGACATGCAGGACTGCAACTTGCTTTCACAGGCTATCAGACACACACGCACACGCACACACGCACACACACACACACACACACACACACACACACACACACACACACACACACACACACACACACACACACACAGTTGGAATTACAAGCACGCTCTTACGTTCGTACAGCGCACACACGTGACGCACAAACACAGTCCATCTGCTAATGCTATTTCCAGGGGAAAGCGTTAAGCATGTGCTGGACCTACTGTACCTCTGTTAACAGGCTTAGCTTGCCATGCACGTGTGTATGACTGTGCGTGTGTGAGTGTGCACATATTTTGTTTGTATGTAGTATATGCTATATAGTAGGGCTGTCACAATTATTACACAATCGTCTAATCGCAATAATTTGACATAATCGCGATTATTTTTCATAATCATCATAATCGTTTCCACGTGTGTATGACTGTGCGTGTGTGAGTGTCTACATATTTTGTTTGTGTGTAATATATGCTATATAGTAGGGCTGTCACAATTATTACATAATCGTCTAATCGCAATAATTTGACATAATCGCGATTATTTTTCATAATCATCATAATCGTTTCCATGTTGAAAAATGTTCATATCCTTTTTTTAAGTAAAAAAATAGTGGAAATAGTAGATCTACAAGCTCACAACGCGTCGCATTGCGACGCGTTGTGAGCTTGTAGATCGGCTATTTCCACTATCAATGTTCTTTTTTAAGTACAAAGTTGTCAAATATGTCAGTAATTTCTTTGTATATTTAGGTTATGTGTCATATCTACCATGTGCAACATCAAAGCCTACAAGCCAAACAGAAATGTGATTGTCAACGACAAAAAACAATTAAATTGTTAATCGCAATTATTTGAGTGACAATTAATCGTCAGGTAAAATGTCCTAATCGTGACAGCCCTACTATATAGGGCAGGGCAAAATCTATAATGTATCATAAATGTTAACACGATTTGAAATGACATCAAGGTAATGTCATTGATTACGTTGATAGGTAAATTAAGTGTGTTCTACCAAGTACTGTATGAAGCCAATAGCATAATGGTTCTTCCATTTTTGGATTGGTGACCAAACTGAAACAGGAGTACAGTTGAAACCGGAGCTTCAAGGTGGAGATAAACTCTAGATTAATTCCACGGGCTGTAATATGAATGATTCATGTTGGATGGTAAATACCACTAGGGCTGAAATGATGGCAGAAAATACTGTTACATCGCTGTAAATTACCATTATAAAACAGGAGTTACCCAATACCTTCTCATATGACAAATAGCAAAATAGCTGATCTACAAGCTCACAACACGTTGCGCTGCCACACACTGCGAGCCTGTAGATCTGCTATTTCTTCTATTTAAATAAATATTTTTGGCAATATAACTACTTAAAAATCAGGTACAGGTACAGCGAGAGCAGCAAGCAGGCGAGGGCATTAATTAATCCAACAATAAAGACCACTAACATGACAACAATGCAGGACACAGAACGCAAAGGTTAAGGCCATGGCTACACGGAGCTGGATTTTTCATATATCCCGGTTTTTCAGATATCCACATAGAAAAATATCTAGGTCCACACAGAGCTGGATATTTCATATATCCCGGTTTTTCAGATATCCACATAGAAAAATATCCAGGTCCACACGACAAAGATATCTAGGTCTAACAAGCACACACACAGTAAAGTCTTCTGAGATATCCCTGTCGTAGTTCCCTGTCTACACGGATCCAGTGAATCGGATATTTTTCAATATCTCCACTTATTTATTTTCGAAGCCGAAATATCCAGCTTCGTGTGGCTGCAAGCCCCAAACGCATAAAAAATGTCTAGCTTCAGAAATATCCAGTTCTGTGGAGCCAGCGCCTAAATTAACTTGAAGTAGCACAAAAAAATAAAACTGCAATCTTTGTTCACCAAAAGGTCAGGACTGAGGATAATGATGATTTGGGACAACATTATCTCTGAGCAGTGAGCACACTTTCTCGCTCACACATTTTGTGTTGTGAGCTTGTAGATGGTCAATGTTTGATATCTTTGTCCATTTCTTAAAGGTGATTAAAAGAAAACCAATAAAATGAAATGTGTATGGCAGATATTATGATATCCAAAAGCCCAGATGATATCTTATCTAGTCTTATATCACACTAGATACAATATTGATATTTTTCCTAATCTGGCCCGTGACTTGAAATTAGTTTGACACCCGTTTATATAAAGGAATCACTCAGCATATTACTGACAATGATTGTGATGAGGTCATTTGCTGTGGATGCAGAACAAGCATGCGTACCTGCCGTACCAGGACATTAAATCAAACCAAAGATCATTACATTTATAATGCTATATATCTAGGTTTTACTTTCTCTCAAGCTGTAAAAGAGTGTTAGTGAAACGTGACTGAGGGGCCCAGTTTGCCGTTCCCATTGCATCTTGTGCAATCCGATTAACCCAACTGGACTATATGCATCGCTGTTGGTTTCAAATGGCTTTACAGGCCCACATTTAAGGTAACAAAGGCAACAAACAAAACACCCTGTCCTTGGCTTAGACCCTCAACTGGGAGATGAAAAACGTGACAGAAAAGCAAAGGAAGAAACCTAGGGAAGAATCACAAAAGGGGCGCTGAACAGACATTATTCAAATGAAAAACAAACAAAAGAACACAATAATTTAATGTCCATGCTGGTACAGAGACAACGCATTACACAATAGTATTAAGTAGTACTGTAACTGTATATTGATAATGCCGTAAATAAAATGCAATGTGGGAGGGATAGATCTGTCTGATGCAGGTCAGTTGAGGACACACAGTCACGTGGAAACGGAAGAGTCTGCCAGCGAGCTCGACAGCAGAGGCCATTAGATGTAAGATGTGGTGCTGCTGTCTGACATGGATTAAGTCCGAATGTGATTGCTGCACATGCGTACAGTAGTAACAGTACATTGGGATACCAAAGCTGAATCATCCCTAATTCATCATCCCCAATTATCATCATCTCAAGTACAAATTTAACGTGTTTCAGATCTTTTTTTAAAGAGAAAAGAACGTAGTCAAGAACTGGGTTGATGTATTATCAATGTCTTGTTACACGAGATAAACAACACTAGACAACCTGTAGACATTGTACAGTACTACCAACACAAAACATAGCAATTAGTCAGCTACCTTTGTGCATTGAAAGAGTCATCAAATGTATTGATAAGCCACACAATAATAGAACACACTGTAATAACTGCTAATAACAAGCGCAACCATAAACCAACAATAGATTGCACAACTGACCATTAACCTAATTGCACATGTTTCCACTGCTCATGTCTTTTTTTCAGGAGAATTAATCCTCATAAGAGTTCAATGTTCAGCTCATGAAGTTCTATACTCTATATTCTATACTCTATACTCTATATTCCAAAATACAGGATGATGTCAACAACAAGGGATGTTAGGATGTCCTGAACAGTGGCTGCACAACTCAGTGATGTTCATTTAACCACTCGACACAAGCCAGAAAAACAGGCACGCGTTTAGCATTTACTTGAACTCAATGCCGCCACCAGTCAGGTTATGGGAAACCATGCTATAAAGACAAACCGTGTCCAGCTAATATCTATTAGACTGACCTCATACTTTCAGTCATCAAATCAGTGTCCTTAAGTGTCAGAGCGGTACAAGAAAACTATGACATCACCCCTTGAAAAACAATGTAATCCTAATCATTGGATAAATCTAAAAAAGTTAAATTAAAAAATCTAAATAATACATACTCAAAAGCTTCGCATCATGACAAGCTTTGAGCGTGGCTAATTTCGGTAATCTTTGCACGACGAAGCAGCCTATATAGTGCTTAAGTGGTTAAATATTTCATGGAATCCCTCGCCTGGTGTACAATGGAAAAGTGTGTGTGTGTGTGTGTGTGTGTGTGTGTGTGTGTGTGTGTGTGTGTGTGTGTGTGTGTGTGTGTGTGTGTGTGTGTGTGTGTCTGTCAGTCATATAGGTAAAACAATGAAGTTTCAACTCAACACAAGCTATCAGCTTCTCAGCTCATTAAGTATTGATGAGGTGACATCATGGTTTCTGGCAGAGGGGCCGCTGAAAACCTGTTTGACTAAAAAAGAATGGTTCAAACAGGTCGATTAAAGTATTGATGACAGGTAATTGTTAAAGTGCAGCTACAAGTTGGTAAAATAACAATATAAATACGGTAATCCATACGCAATGCAAAAAAGTATTAAATCGTTAATGGCAATTATTTATGTGACAATGAATCGTCAAGTAAAGTTTTATGATCGTGACAGCCCTACTACCAACCACCTTAACAGTCATAGTTCACATTCTGTTCTTTAGAGTACATATTTGACTGGTTAAACAATACATGTTTGGCAGGTCAATATGGGAACTCACAGTGGATGAACAAGTTCAGGTGCCCCTGAGAGATGAGTCGTCATGAACATTGTCATGTTTAATTACCCGTCAGGCAACTATGAATAAGGCGTATTTATCTAGCGGAGGCTGTGTGGGAAACTGTATGACATAAAGGAAACCGAACTTGAGATCTTTTAAATCTGCTTAGTCAAGTGACAGGACATGGTCCAAGAAATGCAACAGTCATAAAAGTTACCACTGATGGGAGTCATGCCTGTTCTGATAAAAAAAATAAGTTGATAAAAAATAACAGCCTGTGCCTGCTGTGGAATAACGCAACACAGTGATAAGAAGTTATTGCTGATGGAAGACATACTTGTTCAGATTAAAGTTCATCTCTAATCAACACAGTGTGACCCCTGTGAGTTTCAACCTGACTAAACAAAAACAAAATTGACATGATTATTGAACAAATTCAAAACGGGCAGCAAAAATGAGCTACAGTTGCACTATGCTCTGTGTGTGTCTGTGTGTGTGTGGGGGGGGGGGGGGGGGGGGGGGGGGGGGGGGGGGGGCAGGCAACAAAACCCTGGCAACAGACAATGCCGCTCCAACCCAGACTGTACTGTACTGATGTTGAACTACATACACTGCGCTCATGCTGACAGACATGGTTTAAATACAATAAACGCAATGAATGTTTCAGCTCATAGCAATCTACTGACAAACATAAAACAGTGGAATATAAAAAAGCTGAGAGGATTATTGTATATATATATATATATATATATATATATATATATATATATATATATATATATATATATAATCATTGTCAGTCTATAAACTACAGTCTACTGTCTTCCAGTATTATCATTTATTTTACTATCATTACTTTTGCCCCAAGTACCTGTATTTGTCACAGAAGAAAAAGAGACCTGTCTGAAACAAAGAAAGCTCTATATAAATGCGGATGGATATCAAATATATTATTACATATCATAACATGTGTAATAAATATGTTAATATATGTAATATATTGTCATATTATTCAGAGTAATGCTTCTACAATCGACGTGCTTTTCTGTCATTTTTTAACAAATCTATTGTCTGTTTTCTTGTGTGTATTGTGAGCTAGGTGTCAGTTTTCTCCATCACTTTTGTGGTAGAGAGTAAAATGCTGTGATCATGAATCTCATCATTACAAATATCAGACAGACATTATTTTGCACACACACATATACTAGAAGCATCATCATCCATATGCTGTGTGGAAGGTTGTTTACAACGCAGCTAGCTAGTGGGGCTAAAACAGCAGCAGACAGTTAGACAAAAAAAAGTGTGCGTGTCGCCAGTGACAGCAGTGCGTGGGCACTTCCACGTCTTTAAAACGGCCCCACGCTGTGTTTTCCGACCGTCACGCGTGGTTCACAGATGTTTCGCGTGTTTATAAACGCCACATGTGTGTGTGTTTTATCGATAACGACACAAAAGCTAACTGGATAGCAGCAGAGCTGCTGCTAACAGCAGCACAGCAGACAGAGGGGACAAAAACAAGCAGGCAGCCTCAAACAACAAAGAAAGAAAGAGACACAACGAAAGAGAGAGTGAGAGAAAGACAGGAAAAGTCATAAAGAGAAAGAAAGAATGAGAAAGTTGTGTGAATATAATGTACCTTTTGTCCAGATGGAGAGTGTAGCAGAGTGTTGTCTTGGTGTCTGTGAGGTCTACAGAGTTGTACTGTACTGTGTGTGCTGTGCTCTACTCTTCTGTAGTGTTCTGTCTGACTGTTAGAGGTGGGACGTTCGCGAACGGTCTTTTGAACGGCTCTTTGAAATGAACGATGGGATTCGGATTCGGTTCACAGTAGGGAGCCGTTCCTTTCTAATGAACGTGTGGTGGGGAAAAAGTACTACATTTCTTTACTTAAAGGAGTAGTTTACCACTTTTCAACCTGTCTTCATATAATAGGTCCTCACTAATGTTCATAATAAAATAGCACATTTTTTTCCTATTCAGTCTGGGTCTCATAGGAGAGCTGTCAAATCATTCTACGGGTGACATCATCGTTTGACAAAAAAAAATTAAATCATATTTTTGAAGAAAAAAAAAGATTTCGATTTTTATTATCACGAGAACAATGGCTTCCACTTTAACATT
The DNA here is from genome assembly GCF_963921795.1 of Nannobrachium achirus. Lineage (NCBI taxonomy): Eukaryota > Metazoa > Chordata > Actinopteri > Myctophiformes > Myctophidae > Nannobrachium > Nannobrachium achirus. The sequence continues at coordinate 47,805,051 of NC_137830.1, forward strand.
GCAACTTTTTCAGGAATAGAAAGCCTGCAGTTTCTATTAGCTTGCATTTCCCATTGATGATGTCACCGGTAGAAGGATTTGACCCACCCACAGCTCTCCTATGAGACCAAACTGAGTAGGAAAAAAATGTGATATTTTATCATGAACATTAGTGATTATTATATGAAGATAGGTTGAAAAGTGGTGGAGTGCCCCTTTAAGTAAAAATATCAATACTGCAATTAAGTAGAAGTTTGGAATGTTAATGTACTTGAGTAAAAGTAAAAAAAAGTATTGGTATCAAAATGTACTTAAAGTACCAATATTAGAACGTACTCATTATGCAGAATGTCCTGTTTCACAGGTTTTCCCAATGAGTAACGCATTGCATTGTGAGCTTGTAGATCGGCTATTTTCAAATGGCAGGTATGTACCTATGTTATGTATGTCAGAAATAAATGTATATAGGGTTGAAGGAATCAAAATCTACAAAGTAACCAGTAACTGGAATGAGCCAGTCTGAACGGCTCTTTGAAAGGAACGGATCCCAGAGTTCCGGCTCACTCCAAAGAGCCATAAATCCCATCTGTATCTGTCTGTCTGACTGTCTCTCTCTCTCAGCCAATCTGCGCGTGACGCCCCTCGCACGAGCGGCGCTCCACCAATCAGAACGCTCCGAATCTTACGTCTACGGCGATCTATGACGGCGATCAACCACAAGCCCAGGCGATCTGTATCCCATGCCCCGAGAGGACAGTAGGACACCGTCGTACGACGAACAGTGGTGGGGAAAAGTAGGCTACTACTTACATTTTGTTACTTTTAGTCAATAGAATACTGCCATGTAGAAATATTCTGTTAGAAGTAAAAGTCCGGAATACCGTAGGCCTATACTTTTACCGTAATGTACTGTAAAAGTATAAAAGTACCAAGAGAAAAAGTAGGCCTACTCATTAAGAAAATAGCAGATCTACAAGCTCACAACATGTGTAGATAATAATCTACAAAGTAACTAGTAACTCAAGTTTTCAAATAAGTGGAGTAAAAGTACAATATTTGGAAATTGGAAATACTCAAGACAAGTGATTGATTGATTGATTGATTGATTGATTGATTGATTGATTGAAGTATTTATTAGAAGATTGCATAGGGAAAGGTACAGTTGCTTGACAGTACAGTTCACTAGGTCAACTAAAAGGAAACCCAGGTAAGTCTTGTGGCTTATTTCCAACTTGGAGATCCTTCTCTTTAACTCATATAACATTGAATGACAGACAGACACAGTATGCAGGAGATATCATCAGAAGAAACAGCAAACAAAAACAACAATGCAAAATAAAAGTTATTTACAAAGAGGGGTCAGGGGTTAGGCTATGTTTATTATTACCATTTTCAAGTGGCAGACGCCTGTATGTTTTTTTTTTATGGTTTTAAAGGAAGTTAGGGATTTACACTCCTTTATGGCCTTCGGTAGGGCGTTCCACATTAGCAGAAGTACAAATTTGACCCTTTGTTTGAACCATGTTCAACTCCGGGTTGAACATGGTTTCAATCAATCAATCAAAACTTTATTTATATAGCACACAGGGCAGGAATTTCAGGGAGGCCATGAAGGCCATGGCCGTCGTTGCCCCTCAGTTTGGCCTTGTGCCCCTCAAACCAATGGTATGACCTGAGGCCACAGTGGCCTTACTCCAGCTACCTGTACCCCTATCCCTATAAACTTCTTTGCCTTTTTTTTATATTTTGGAAAACATTTTAAAATACTTCAAATAGCCGATCTACATCGGCAGGCGTCATCAACATGTCTGTACACGGACAAATGTGTCTGTGACAATACTTGTCCATGCCCGTGGCACATTTAGTATTTTGGTTATCATGTGTACATAATCTATCCTAAATATTCAATAATAATAATAATAATAATAAAGCATTTGTTTTAATTCTTTTGGATGATGATAAGTGTCAGGATGATTAATATGTTGTGTTGGCTACATGATTGCATCAGGTGAGGATGCAATGCAAGACAAGACAAGACAAGACAGAGAGAGAAGTAATGTTTGCTAATACTCATCATCATATAATACGTGTTAAGTTGTTCACCGTGTAAATTAATACAGGATTGACCCTGGCAGCATATCAATGTTACTGGACTGTTACCTGTTTATTAAGCTACTACTATTTTTCAACCACAACTTATGAGACAAGAGATCAGTAGAATGAGTTTGGCAAAAGACAAAAGAATAAAACAATATTTGTTGATGGGTCAATGAATTGCAAAAACTATGCCGTGATAGTGAAGAAAGGGAACCTGGAAAGACTCTTTCTGACAAACCACAAATCATTTGACTGCTAGAAGGAAGTGAAACCTTATGTATTTGTGTACCATACATGGAACTGGATGGAGCTCTGTCAAGTATTTGTCTCATCAACAAGATGGTGAAGAAAGAGAACTTGTGGACAAACCACACATCATTTGACGAGACATTTCCAGCAGACAGAGAACCGAGAAAAATAAATTAACTAAGGAACTGAAATTTCAACAATTTTGCCAAATATGATACTGTATATGTGTTCTTTTGTAAAATTATTGGACAGTTATTTTGTATGTCTGTGACAAAAATAAAATATTTATCAAAATCCAGTCCATCACAAGCTGACATGGTGATGACACCTGTACATCGGCATGTCGTGAGATCAGCTATTTGAAATATTCAAAAATGTTTTTTTTTAAATAGTAAAAAAAGGAAAGAAAGGTTTAGTGATATTGAACTAAACTAAACTGATATAATATATCAGTTTAGTTTAGTTCAATATCACTAAACCTTTCTTAAAAAATGTATATTATACATTTTTTAAGACCTCATCTTTAAACCAATGCAGTAAGTTTAACCCTTAAATTCAATTCAATTCAATTCATTATTTCAATGGACTAAACTTTGTTTTATTTGATGGCCTTCCTGCCCTAGCATTTGGCCTTTGTGCCCTCAAAAAATTTACAACACCAAAGGCCAAGTGGCCTTGCCCCTAAAAAGACGAAATTCTAGGCCTGATAGCACATTTAAAAACGACATTGCCGACCAAAGTACTTTACAACAGAATAAAAACAATGGAATCGAAAAAACAATGCAACCAAAGTACAGACAAATTAATAAACAAGCGAGAAGAAAAATAACAAAGCTGTGGTTAAAAGCCAGATTAAAAAAGTGAGTTAAGAAGGGACTTAAAAACCTCAATAGACAGGCAGAAATGACACGAAGAGGAAGGTCGTTCCACAGCCTAGGGGCGGCCACGGCAAAAGCGCGTCGCCCCTAGTTATGAGTCGGGCAGTTGCAGTAGGGTTCAATAAAGAAAGGTCAGCTGCCTGGGTTGTAAGGTTCAGCCAGGTAGGTAGGAGCCAGCCCGTTAATGGATTTAAAAGCAATTAAAAGGATTTTAAAATCAATTCTAAATTTGACGGGGAGCCAACGAAGAGAGGCCAGGACAGGGGAGATGTGGTCCCGCTTTTTGGTGCCAGTAAGTAGGCGTGCGGCCGCATTCTGGACCAACTGTGGGCGCTTTAGTGATGCTTGGTCGATACCGAAATATAAAGCATTACAATAATCCAATCTACTTGAAATAAAAGCATGTATTTAATGTATTAAAAGATTATTATTTCTGTTTTATCGTCGTTTAAATGTAGGACATTTATGTCCATCCAGAGTTTAATGTCCTGAAGGCAGTTGAGCAGTGGTTGGAGAGATTGGAGTGGATTGTTACTGTTGTTTATTGTAAGTGGCATGTAGATCTGGACATCGTCAGCATAACAATGAAAAGAAATGTTATGTTTTGCTAAAATGGGTCCTAGAGATAACATATATAATAAGAACAAAATAGGGCCAAGAATGGAGCCCTGGGGGACTCAGTCCAGAGGTGAGGGGGGCTGCAGTGGAAGTGAAATCGCCCAGCTGGGCGGAAAAGCTCCTTTCGGTTAATATGATTGGAACCATGCTAAGGCCGTGCCAGTGATCCCAACATGGTGCTGGAGGCGGGAGAGGAGGTCGACGGTGTCGAAAGCCGCCGAGAGGTCGAGCAAGACAAGGATAGCGGGATGCCATTGTCAACAGTTAAAATCAAATCATTAAAAACTCTTAAAAGGGCAGTTTCAGTACTATGGCCTGGCTTAAAACCAGACTGAAATTTCTCATGGAGGCCATGAGTGATTAAAAAAGATTGAAGCTGGGCAAAGTGGGCATATACAATTTTCTCTAAAACCTTGGATAAAAAGGGTAATTGGGATATGGGCCTAAAATTGGAGAGTATAGGTGGGGTCAAGATTTTTCTTTTTAATTAAAGGATGCACCACAGCGTGTTTAAAGGCAGCCGGGATGCAGCCTGAGGTGAGGCTTAAGTTAATTAAGGTAAGTATGTTGGGGCCAATGGAACCAAAAACTTCTTTGAGAAGACAGGAGGGGATACAATCAGAGGGGCAATTAGTGGACCGGAGATGGGAAACAATATCAGTGAGGGAGGTGAGTAGGGTTGGGTATCGTCGGCGATACTTTTAATGGTATCGATTCAATGACGTCGATACTATCGGTATCGGTTCACGTAAAAACAAACAATACCTTGTTTCGATACTTTTGAATGCACCCCTTGCCTGTCGCATCTGTAACAGTTGGTCTACTGAAAGTTTAATGACTGCTTTAGTAGGCTACACTCGTTACTGTGAAAATAGCCGAGAATAGCCTATAATGTTTATTATTATGATAATGATCCCACGTCTATAAAATAGCCCATAGAAAAAGGCAAATAATAATTATAATAATAATAATACATAAAAAGTATCGAAAATGGTATCGAAATAGGTATCGTATCGATTCCCAGGTATCGAAAAAGGTATCGTATCGATTAAAAGGTGAACGATACCCATCCCTAGAGGTGAGAGAAATGGGCTGGAACTGGGAGAGGACGGCAACAGGACCTGGGGAAGGTACAGGATCAGGGGTAATAAATATATGGGCTGACCTGAGCTCATTTATTTTATCAGTGAAAAACTTCACAGAGGGAGGGGGATGGAACTAAAGCAGAGACATCACAGGGATTTATGAGGGAATTAAAAAATATTAAAAAGCACCTGGGGTTTATGACTATTTTTTAAAACAAGGTTAGAGATAAAAGAAGATTTAGCAGCTCTAACAGCATGTTGATATGTTGTTCGGTTTGTGGTGCAGCCTCTGGTGTTGTAATTGTGGAGGACATCCTTGACGTTTTGGAAGTATCTTGTCAGATACATGTGTACGGTATCTTAGTGGTGTAGTGTATCGTACACCAGGCCCATTGCAAGATGCTGTGAGGTGAGTCCCAGGAGGAAGGTTAAGCAGGACCCTAATTAGTTTGTTTTGGGCTGTTTGGAGCCTTGTTTTTAGGGCCTTTGGCTTTGGAGCGTTGCGATACCATACGTGGACTCCATAGTCATAGAGGGGCAGATTGTCTTCTGTGTTTTGTTATTGACCATCGGGGGCGTGACGTTGGTGTCGTGGTTAGTGCATACTGCATATGCCCTTCATGCGGAAGGTTGAGTGGTTCAAACCCTGCCTAGGCCGTCGTCAGCAAGGGGGAGAAGACGACAGCCACCTCATGGCCTCACCTAAGACATCTTGTGGAATAAAATGTTGCCAACCAATCATCAAGGACGATGATACACGAAAGAAGAAGATTGACAATCGGAGCGATCCTCTGTATTTGAAACGGGTTTGTTGGTTGATTTTTTTGATTACCTTTATAGTCATCTTTTCACTGGATAGATTAGCCTCAAGGATGCAACCCAAGTAGGTAATTTTGTTTTTACGTGTTATAACATTGTCACCCACTTTGACTGTGAAGTTATTGACCTTACAGAGGTTATGATTTGATCCAAAGAGGATGGATTCAGTTTTGCCCAGGTGTATTGATAAATTGTTGTCATTGAGCCAGGTGCAGATCTTTTTTAGTTCAGAGCTAAGGGTCTTTTCAACCTGCAAGCTATCCCTGTCCGAGACAAGGAGAGCCGAGTCATCCGCGAACAGGAACAGGTTGCAGTCGCAAGTAGATGCCATGTCTTTTACATATATTAGGAACAATAGAGGCCCTAGTCTGCTTCCTTGAGGAACACCGGGGGGACGGACAGGGTACGTTTACCTCCACCACCTGTTCTCTCCCCACCAGATAAGACTGCATCCAGCTCACTGCTGTGCTGTCAAGACCGGTAGACCGCTTTTCATTTCTCAATCACAAGATTGATCTACGGTGTCAAATGCCTTCTGGAGGTCCAGCATGACCATGCCGCAATATATTTGCCCAAATCCACCTCGCGTTTTGAAAGCCCATCAATCAATCAATCAATCTGCACCAGGAACATTTTATTTGCAGCAAAACAGCCCATATACACATAATATTTAAACAAATGTTATAAAGCCAGACATTAACACAGAAATGATTAGCACTAATTAGGGACATATAGGGAGTGCAATCATGCTGCAATAAAGACAATTACCGGTAAATGGAGACACAAATAGTGTAGGCTAGGGGGGCACATATATATTATTAAGTTCATATTTTATTATTGATGATAGAGGTTCATGTCAGGTCAAACTGCATTGACAGCTAGCTGTGGACCAACTAACCAATCACTGCACGACCATCCCTCCAGGCCATGGGATCTCCTGGACACAGGAAGCGAAGATGTTGTTCAGAAATGGTTTCATTTGGGATATGTAGTTTTATCCGCATTGATCTGTTTGATTAATGTATTAAAGGCCAAAGGTGAATCGTGCAGTGGTGTGTTTTTGTGCAGTAAAACAAATGGACTGTTGCCTCAATATTGATTCGATTGATAGGAGAGAAGATACAGAAATGGAATCAATCCAGTCCAGGCCAGAGTTTTACACGTCAGTGGAGAAGTTGAGCAATGTTCGACCTTATAACTCTAAAAGTGTTCGACCGGGGGAAATCCCTACGTCTGTCTTTCAATGTTATATGAGATACTTAAAGTGTGGTTCCTGTGGAAATAAGCCTCGGCTTTCTAGGATCTCCTTTTAGTTGACCGTGTACCAGTGATTTGTACTGTCGTGAAACTGTACTTGTTTCTATTGCAATCTTCTAATAAATTCTTCAATCAATCAACCAATACGTCCCATCATTTCGACTATTAGGGAGTCGGCACGGCAGGTTCTACTCACCCGCGTCCCCGTTTGACCGTCTGGTGTACTGTCTGGTACATTCAGTAGGATTTAGAGGTACCTCCTTTCCACCAACAACATAATCTGTGTAGTAGTAGTACTAGTCACTGTAGTCAGTCTGTCTTCTTTATACATAAATTGTTTGGATTCGGCTTAATAAACGTTAGGGGTGTGCCTAATAAGCAGTAGGCCTATTTATTAATAATGTGTCATTATCATCATCATCATTAGTAGTACCTGACAGGTCATGAATGCAATTCCACACAAACAAAATGCAAAATTCTCTCACATAAAAAAGGTTGTAGGTAGGCCTACTATAGAAGTAGTAGTAGGATACAAGTAGCTATAGCCTATATTTTGCATACTGGTTGAGTACACAAGTAAAAGCACACAATCTCTCTATGTAGGGTAGAGTGGGGGAAAAGGCCCCCCTGGGGTAATAAGCCCCCCAGCTGTATTTGACTACAGAACTACAAGGTGGCAAAAATTTTGATTTCAGCACATTCCTGGCATCCTTAGCTCTTCATGGATACCAAATTTCATTGTCTCACCTTAATCCAGGTCATAACTTTCTCAATCAAACACATTTAAGATAAACTGATCTAATTCTTTGTCACTGTGAAAATGTTCCAAACTCGGTGTAAATAAGTTGAACCTCTTCACTTATTTTTTGTATATCATTAGGAAGGCCTTATGATAAATTATCAACTTAAAAAAATAAAAAAATAAAAAAGGTTTAAGATTTAAGATGACACTCTTTGCAATGACAGCGTTGGGGTAATAGGCCCCCCCCTCGTGTGGGGTAAGAAGCCCCCGGAGGCTTTTTGCCCCATGAAGAGAATAACTGCTTATTTTTGGCAGAATCGTTCAGTTAATGATACAAACGTGAAAATTGGCATTAGCAGTTTCCATGGGTCACTTTGAAATGGACACTTTCAAGATGACAGACATTTTTCAAGATGGCTGACACCTAATTGGAGCAGTTATGTGATATAAAGGGTTATTTTACCCAGGGGGCAAACCAGCCTTTTTTTGGGAAACCTGCATTTGCCCCGACATAAAAAGTTGTCCACCAGAAATATTATCTATGACCCAGTAGGATCACAACCTATATGGACAACCCGGTCAATTTGTACAACAAAGTCCAATATGGCCGCCTCAATATTAGCCCCTATTAGTTTTAATGGGGGGTGAATAGGGCAAAATTTTAAACTGAGGGATATTGCCACGAAACTTCACAGGTTGATCAATGGTATACATATGAACATTTTTTTGTATTTCAAGTTTCCATGAAATCCAATATGGCCGCCACAATATGGCCGCCATAATGTAAGGACCCAGAAAATAGGTTTTGCCTCTAACTTCTGAACCAGATGAGCTAGAAACGCAAACTTGGTGTCTATTTCATGGTGTCTGACCATGGGAGACTCAATGGAATAGCTAATTTTATTATTGGGTGTGTCTGGACCTTTATTGTGCATATTTGCAAGATGGTGGATTCCCAAAATAGAGCTTTAACATAATTTCTACCATGATTGTTGACTGCTTTTGCAAATACAAGCAATATGAATCCATTTGCTAAGATTTATGGCACAGAAGGGACTTATACCTGTATTATTCTTGAGTTTGCATGTTGTCAAAATGGCTGTAAACGAGATATTATATTTCCTGTCCGATTCTACTGTATGTAGTTGTAGCAATGACTTCAGATAAAATCAGAGACCAAAACAATGTATCTTAGAAATTATTTTTTTATTAAAAAAAATATAAAAAAAAGAGAGAGATTATCTCAATGAAATGAATGCAACTGCCTTTTTGGGTCTTTCACACATAGACATGCACATGCTTTCCAACAACTTCAGCTTCAGGGAAATTATAATGAACACATGATTAAAACAGGCTGCATTATAATGCAAATAATTGCTAGTCACTACTCACTATCACTGTCATGTGTACCTATCCTGCTGCATCTTGTCTCCAGTCCTTGGCAACGACACCCCAAGTAGCATGCAATTCCCTTCTTCGCACATGAACAGTTTTTCTGGCAGCCTTTGATACAGCTACATGATATTGCCTTGTCCATTGATATAGGCCAGGCTGGCTCTGTAGATGGACAGGGGACTGCCTTCCCATGGCGGCAGCATGATATAGGCATCTATATCATGCTGCCACCCACCTCCTAGACCTTCCAGAGCTGTGGGTGAGAACAGAGCAGGATGCATATCTTCCTATCCATCACATGGTCTCAGCCCTTGGACTCGCACAGTGTCGTGCCCTGCCCTTTATTCACAGCCTGAGAGGCAGAGATACCACCAGCTATCCCTTTTTCACTGGAAAGAAGGCATGGTTCAAGACCAGCATGGGTCTAGATCTCCCTGCACTTCAGGAGTTTGGTGAAAATTCCGCTTATTCCCTCTCAGAGGATGTCAAGAATCAGGCTAGAGACCTCACAATAGCTGTATATGCATCAAAAGCTGACCATTCGGAGGACTTTGACCTGGCAAAGCTGAGAGTGTACAAGTTCCTAAATAACCGATCAACCCTGTTGAAGCTGCTGCCACCTACAGAAAATGCCCTGCACCTGAAAAGAGCTGCTCTTGCAGCCATAATAGATAAAACTGCACACATCGCGAAGCCAGACATCCCTTGCTTCACTGAATATGGATGGTCTCTCAGTGATGGGAAGGCAGTCCCCTGTACATCTACAGAGCCAGCCTGGCCTATATCAATGGACAAGGCAATATCATGTAGCTGTATCAAAGGCTGCCAGAAAAAACTGTTCATGTGCCATCCATCCATCCATCCATCTTCAACCGCTTATCCGGAATCGGGTCGCGGGGGTAACAGTTCCAACTGAGACTTCCAGATTTCCTTATCCTGCGCAACTTCCTCCACTCCCTCTGGGAGTATACCGAGGCGTTCCCAGGCCAGTCTGGATATATAATCCTTCCATCTGGTCTTAGGTCTGCCACGGGGTCTCCTCCCAGTGGGACGTGCATCGAGGACCTTCCTAGGAAGGCGCTCGGGGGGCATCCGTACTAGATGCCCGAACCACCTAAGCTGACTCCTTTCCAAGTGAAGGAGCAGCGGTTCTACTCCAAGTCTCTCTCGGGTGATTGAACTTCATGTGCGAAGAAGGGAATTGCATGCTACTTGGGGTGTCGTTGCCAAGGACTGGAGACAAGATGCAGCAGGATAGGTACACATGACAGTGATAGTGACTAGCAATTATTTGCATTATAATGCAGCCTGTTTTAATCATGTGTTCATTATAATTTCCCTGAAGCTGAAGTTGTTGGAAAGCATGTGCATGTCTATGTGTGAAAGACCCAAAAAGGCAGTTGCATTCATTTCATTGAGATAATCTCTCTCTTTTTTTATATTTTTTTTAAATAAAAAAATAATTTCTAAGATACATTGTTTTGGTCTCTGATTGTATCTGAAGTCATTGCTACAACTACATACAGTAGAATCGGACAGGAAATATAATATCTCGTTTACAGCCATTTTGACAACATGCAAACTCAAGAATAATACAGGTATAAGTCCCTTCTGTGCCATAAATCTTAGCAAATGGATTCATATTGCTTGTATTTGCAAAAGCAGTCAACAATCATGGTAGAAATTATGTTAAAGCTCTATTTTGGGAGTCCACCATCTTGCAAATATGCACAATAAAGGTCCAGACACACCCAATAATAGAATTAGCTATTCCATTGAGTCTCCCATGGTCAGACACCATGAAATAGACACCAAGTTTGCGTTTCTAGCTCATCTGGTTCAGAAGTTAGAGGCAAAACCTATTTTCTGGGTCCTTACATTATGGCGGCCATATTGTGGCGGCCATATTGGATTTCATGGAAACTTGAAATACAAAAAAATGTTCATATGTATACCATTGATCAACCTGTGAAGTTTCGTGGCAATATCCCTCAGTTTAAAATTTTGCCCTATTCACCCCCCATTAAAACTAATAGGGGCTAATATTGAGGCGGCCATATTGGACTTTGTTGTACAAATTGACCGGGTTGTCCATATAGGTTGTGATCCTACTGGGTCATGGATAATATTTCTGGTGGACAACTTTTTATGTCGGGGCAAATGCAGCACACCTTCCTTTGCCCTATTTTGGTGATACAAGCCTGAAAATTGGCATGAGTAGTCTCTGTGGGTCACTTGGCAATTAGCCTCGGAAACCCAGACTTACTTGGCAATTAGCCACCCACAGTTACTTGAAATTTCAATATGGCAGCCATTTTTCAAGATGGCCACCACCTTAGTGGAGCACCAAATAAACCATTATATCACTTAACTGCTCCACAAGGTGTCGGCCATCTTGAAAAATGTCCGCCATCTTGAAATTTCAAGTAGCTGTGGGTGGCTAATTGTCAAGTGACCCACAGAGACTGCTCATGCCAATTTTCATACTTATATCACCAAATAAACTATTATATCACATAACTGCTCCACTAAGGTGTCAGCCATCTTGAAAAATGGCAACCATCTTGAAAATTCAAATTCCTCTGACAATTATCTCGTCAAGTGACCCATGGAAAATGCTCATGGCAATTTTCATGATTGTAGCACTTATTCTGCTCCAGGACATAGAAGGGGGCCTATTACCCCATAGAGGGGGGCCTATTACCCCAGTAGTGGGGCAATAGGCCCTTTTTACATGTTTTTCTTTTTGTACTATAAAATCAAATGTATCTAATTTTTCAACATGGTGCCCATATAGGTGTATTGGGTAAAGCATTGTTAACATGTACATACTGAATTAATATCAAAATGTATTTTAATTGGTCATAAAATAGACATTTTCCTTAGGGGGGGCCTTTTACCCCACCTTACTCTATCTATGATAATGTATCTGTCTATATCTCAGATATAGGCTACACACATAGTACACAACACACCCTCCTGGGAGTAACCGATTGCATCGTGTAAATGGATTTATTGTGGTGTGATTGTTGGGTGTGTTGGCAAAACATGCCTCAGTCTGGTTCGTCAAGTCCAAGTTTTTATTTCCCAACAACTGAAATCACCATGGTTTGATTGATTGATTGAAGGCTTTATTAGAAGTTTGCATAGGAAAATGTACAGATTCATGACGGTACAGTTCACTGGGGTGCATCTCTCCACTCCGACATGTCTCCTTTCCGACATGTCTCCATTCCGACACTAACCCTATCTCTACCCCTACCCTAAACCTTAGGCCCATGGGGAGTGTCGCCACTCCGACAATAAGAAGTCCATTTCGGAGTGGCGACATGTCGGAATGGAGAGAGCCTCCCAGTTCACTGGTACAAGGTCTACTAAAAGGAGATCCATGAAAAGACTAAGCTTATTTCAACAGGAAACCATTTAAGTATCTCATATAACATTGAATGACAGACAAATAGAACACAGTACTATGCAGTAGATATGTAAAGAAAAGGGGGGGAAAAAAAGAAAAGAAAACAGTAAATCTAAACAAACAGTAAGTATATACAAGGAATATACAGTAAATCTAAACAAACAGTAAGTATATACAAGGAATATACAAGTATACAAGTATATACAAGGAAAGTGAAGGTGTTCAAAGTGAAGGTGTTCATTAAACACTAGCCTACTGCTGAACTGCAACACAACCAAATGAATCCTCAAGGATTGTTTATCAATTGAGCAACCACTGAGGGGAAAACCACTGAAAGCAAACATCCTATCAGGCTTAAGAGAAGACCGGGCTGAATCTCAGACCTCATGCTCATGACTCAGTCATAACCATATAAGGAGTTCCCAATGCAACTATGCCCAGTATGGAATGTGTTGTCTAACCTCAATGAGTCATCATTACGTATGGGCACAAAGGGGGGCATGCCCATATAAGGGCATATAGGTCTACCGATGACATCAGGGATCTCCATATATGCTCAATATCAGAATACAGAGGTGAGCCGTGGATATCTGATTACATACATAATAAAGAATTAATATCAAGGGATATCTCTTATCCAGCCAAGCAAGGGCCATGCCATCTTTGATTGATTGATAGAGCACTTCATTGAAAATGAACTCAAAAGGATAAATACACAAGAAAGCCGTAAACTAAGACTTGTTTCCATTGTGGTCTCTGTGTACCTGTTCAATTCCTGTTATTAGAGTAGCCTACATGCAGGCCAGTCTATGACATCAGTCATCTATAAAATCAGTATACATATACTGTATGTGGGTAGGCTATATTTACTAGCTCAGACACACAGAGATTGATAGAATTGATAGATATAGACCTACTGTAGCCTATATTCCATCACCGGCCTACTATAGATGCAAGTCGGAATAATGCAAGTTGTGAATGCATGGCCGGGATTTGTTATACCTGTTATTATTAATGGCTGTAACCTATGCAACACCATATATAGAAACTATGTTTTCCGGACGATTTTCATTTGACGTTCAGTGCAATGAGTGTCACATTAGCTTGTGCAGGTTGGTCAGTTGACATAAAGATAATAACACTTCATTTTATCGTCTAATCAGGCTTTTGTGACCACCCTGGAGAGATTTTAATTTGCTTGATTCAGTATTTATATATTTGATATTCATCTTATCAGACATGCCCCCTTGAAAGTGAAATATCCCTATGAGCCTAATTAATGCTCTGTCGCACAACAGTGTCGTGCATGGAAAATAGCAGACCTACAAGCTCATAACATGTAGGTCGGCTATTTTCAACGTGCAACAGTGGCAACACCGTATTGTGACGATGTATGAATCAGGCTTCAGCGGCCCTTGGACTGATACAGATTATCACCGTCGGTGGGAGCAATCCAAATACCAAGTAAAGGCTGGGTAGATGAAAAATGGAATTACAATGACATTAACAGACATAAACACCTCTGGGCACAACAAAGTCTTGTACCTCATGGGAACTTTCCTTCAAGTTGAATTACATGTATAATTTACAAGTGTTGAAGACTTCCGCAGTGAATCCGCAGTGAATCATTGTACCCAGGGCCCAGAATTTGGTGTGACACCCCTGCCATGTAAATTATACATAAAGAAATTGCACCTGTGCGAAGTGAGCGGTGGTATCAAAATGCACTTTGCATGGTATCAAACACGACACTCGAGCATATCTCCTTGTATGGGCTGTTCTGTCCCCAACATCAGCTGTGGAGATGTTGGTCTCTGCGTACTTTCTATGACGTTAGTCCTGTGTGGTACTCATACAGACACTCAAACACACACAAAGCCAGACTAGGAGCGGTTATAGCATCAGTGAGCGGTGCTTATGAGTTAATTTCATTAAGCGTCCCGCGAAACTTGGCCAATGTGATCCTGGACAACAAACTTTGAGCGCTTTGTGCAAAGATGTACGTAGGCCAGATGTAGGCCAAGGTTCGCGTCCCGGACAAAGACAGATGTTGGAGCTTAGCTCCATCCAGGACCAGTGCTCAAAAAGATGGGTGTCGCTCTCCATTCCGACATGTTGCCACTCCGAAATTGACTTCTTATTGTCGGAGTGGCGACACTTCCATAGAGGTTAAGTTTAGGGTTAGAGATAGGGTTAGTGTCGGAATGGAGACATGTCGGAAAGGAGACATGTCGGAGTGGCAAGGTGTAACCCAAAAAGATATAAGTGAAAAGAAGAATAAGAGGGCAGATCTCCGCCAGGCTGGGTTGCCGGCCGCCCAGGCGTGTGTCAGCGTGGGGTGTAGCCGTCAACACACAAGGATGCTGTGGCGGGAAATAGAGTTTGTGAGACAGACAGAATGTGCTTATGGTGGTGCTAAATACAGAGACCCCTCAACATCAGAATTTTGGTATGAAATGGTGCTTTCATGGCTATGTCCATGTCCCAGGGTCCTTCTATCTATCTCTCCCCTGACTGACTGTCTGTCTGTCTGTCTGTCTGTCTGTCTGTCTGTCTGTCTGTCTGTCTGTCCTTTGCTGGTGTATTCTCATTTCAGAGGCCTCTCCCCTCTAATTTACGACATGAAGAAGCGGATAGGACATAAGAAGAATGCAGTCTGGGGGAAAAAATATGGATCAGCAGCGATCCATGTGGCCGTGTTAGGCAGAGCACCGGCTAGTTTAGTTAACACGGCTGTGGCCTGGTTTGGCAGAATGTGTTGTTAATGCCTCCAAGTACAGATCTAGGGTCAGATTGATAGATCTCCTGACTTTGAGAAGCCAAAATGGATCTCGGATCAGCAGCCAGGGAATTCAGTAAACTCTGGCTTTTTTTCTTTCTTTTTTTTTTGTGATATGCCGACATTATCGTACATTTGGGCATTTTTGGAATTATTGATCGTACTGCCGGAAGTGGAGGGCTGAGGGCGGACCAAACGAGCCAACATCCTGTCATCCACATTCTATTGCAGTGGTCTTCAACATTTTCAGGCCAAGGACCCCTTAGTTGAGAGAGAGAGATGAAGCAGGGACCCCAACAACCTTTTCTTAGATTTCATATAGTTTCATCGTTTGACAGTACAATCATCAGTGTATTTTGGATTCATGTCAACTCGTGTTTTCAGATATTTAACCGGAAATAGCCGATCTACAAGAAATAGCCGATCTACAAGCTCACAACGCCTCGCGCTGCGAGGCGTTGTGAGCTTGTAGATCTGCTATTTTTTGCGAAAGTTTTCAGAATATGGACACTATTCAAGTGGTTAATATAAAAAAGGTGAAAAAAAGTTTCTATCACACAAAGATTTGAAGGACCCCCTGAAGTAACTCTGAGGACCCCCTAGGGGTCCCAGACCCCCTGTTGAAGACCCTTGTTCTATTGGATGGTGCCCCCAGAGGCAAAGGGAAAAACTGCACTGTTTTTTATTTACTTTTTTCTTTTTGTCGAAGGGTTCCCACTTCCCAGATTGCTTCATCAGTGACACACACACACACAAAGGAAATGAAGATCTGAAACATGCATCACAAAAATAAAAACATTTGGCCAAACATTTGTGTTTGGCTGTTTAAGCTTTGTCACCTTGTACTAGGCCTACATGAGTTTAGAAAAGATTCCAGCGATCCCGAAAATCCTCTTGCCTCTTAACACGCTCTTTGACAGCTATATGTGCCATTTTTTGAGCGGGGCTGTGTCTGTAGCCTTTTTCCTCAGCGTTTTGCCATAGCAAAACGTGTGTGTAGCATAGCGTTCCATAGAGTGGCTGTGCGTGTGTCTGTAGCCTTTTTCCTCAACGTTTTGCCATAGTAAAACTTGTGTGTGTAACATAGCCTGTATACATCCTAGATTCAAATCCTAGTCTGAAGACGTTATGCAAGCACGACAACCGCTCACTTCACATTGGGTGTGATTTTTTAGGTCTAATTGACTCACTGATCAATATAACATTGTAAAAATGTTTGTTTTTAATTGCTTGATTTTAAGTGCTTGTAATTGTTTCACCTGTTAAACGCAAACAATTTTGAAATACCTATTTACGGTATGTTAATAAGTGACTGCTGCATTATGTTCAGATGTCTATCACCTTGTCTGGGTATGCTTCATCGTGAGAGTTGACGTGATATGTCAACTATGCTCTTGTCAAATTGATTGACTCATAAATAGCCTATAGAGAATAGGCTAAATGCACAGCAGCCATTTTGGAGAGACGTTGGGCCATTTCTCACTTCCTTCACAGGTGTTACCAATAATATTGATGAAGGCTCTGTTTCATTCTGGTCAGAGTCAGGGTGCTGATATTATATATGTTGGCTCACTCTAAACACTGCTGCAGCCTGCAGGGACCCACATGGTTCCATGGGGGTTCCGAATGACCCCTTAAAAGGTGTGTAACTCTGAGAGTGTACAAATAGACTCTTACAGGTACATTTGGTTCTATTTGTACACTCTCAGAGTTATGGGGGTCCTTGAAATAAAAGGTTTGAGAACCATTGCACTACATGAAATGGAAGAGAGTCTACTTGCTTATCTCCAATTTGGCTGCTGTGCTGTTTCTGTTGGCTTTTATTGTCAAGTTTAACTAGAAATGCACTCTGTCGAGGTGCCAACTTGCTCAAGTAGGCCATGTCAGAGCGTTCACCACTGGCATCGCTTGCCAGTGGTGAGCGCTTTGAAAAGAAAAACTGATATATTATGATACATGCCAATGCCAATGACATCACCACTGGCATCACCAGGAATACTGGTCCCTCATTGCCTGTTAATGATGAGGTTGACAGAGACACCGACATACATACATACATACCCAGCCGGTCGCAGTACTTGCACGCTCTGCTTGTGCAAGTAATAAACGAGGGCTATTATGAAGTAACTGATAGTCAGGGAAAATTAGCAGAATACCTGTCAAATCTGGGAATAAATTCCTTACCAAACAATTTCTTCACCAATGTGTTCGTAAAGGTGTCTAGTAACATATCTAACAAAGATTGAAATTCAACATCCCTGGGAACATCTTTGACAGCTAGGGTAATTCTGGGTCTCATTCACTTACTATAGGGAAAAAATGACTCCCAAAAAATATGCTTTAAGTGGGATGTGAGGGGTCTAACTAGGTGTTTTTAATTATTCTGATACCATTGCAAGCATTTGTTTTGCACGAAAAACATTCCTTGGGCTAAAAATGAACCCCCATACCACTGTGAAAAGTGATGACTCATCACTAAACCATCATTTTCTATGGGCTGTTTTTAGTCCAATGAATCATTGGACTCAGTCATTTTTCCCCTTATAGTATAGTGTATAGTAAGTGAATGAGACCCAGAATTACCCTAGCTGTCAAAGATTTTCCTAGCGATGTTGAATTTCAATCTTTGTTAGATATGTTACTAGACACCTTTACGAACACATTGGTTTGGTAAGGAATTTATTCCCAGGTTTTTTATTCATATTTCCTGACTATGAGCACCTGTGCCCAAGCAGCAGTGAGCCTTCCTCAGTCGACACAAACCTTCAAGTCATCAACTCATCTGCACACAGTATACTGTATCTAACCCTGGTCCTCATTACCGTTTGTAGTTAAATTGTGGAGACGCAGGTGTGACTTCAGGTTACATAACGTATTGAAACCCTTGTTACACTGTTTACAAATGTGGGGTTTCTTTCCCGGCCGAGTTGAAGTATTGGTGAATTGTTGACGAATGTACAATCTGTGTTGGTCTGTGTTGCTGAAACGCTTGTCCCAACACAGTTTACAGAAAGAGGGTTCCTTTTCTGCGGACGTTTGCTGATTTTTCCTTACTTCTTTTGGCAGAGTTAAAGTCTTGGTCTGTGGCTGACCGTAAGATCTTGGTTGGTCCGTGTTAATGAAACCTTGTTTCTGTCCTGTGTAAGTCAGCTGAGGTTTCTTCACTTCTCTTGGCTGAAATACAGTATTGGTGAACTGTTGATGAGGCTGGGCTGTGTTGATACGGATTTGGGGTTTCTCTCCTGTGTAAGCCTGACGATATGTCCTTTCTTCTTTTGGATGACTTAAAATATCGGTCTGTTGCCGACTGTAAAATTGTGGTTGGCGTGTGTTAGTCAAACTGATGTCACGCTGTGTACAGATGTGGGTATTCCTTCCTGTGCAGGTGGTCACTAATCCTGGTGGGGTTAAAGGCTTGGTAAACTGTTGATGGCCGTAAGGTCTTGGTTCAACTGTTGGGATCTGTCCATTCTTCAGCATTTGGCAGTAGCGGCTATTGTGGCTCTTCTTTAAGTGTTTATGGAGAAAGTCCTCACCCCTGAAGGCGATTTCACACTCGGGACAAGAGAACACTGGAGTCGGGGGAGGCAGTGACGGGTTTTCTCTGATGTGATGACTCTGGTGTGACTTGGCATCAACTACCCCATTGAAACTCTTGTCACACTCTTTAGAGGGGTACGGTTTTCCTCTAGCGTGGATACGCTGGTGTGACTTTAGGTGATTTGACTGACTGAAACTCTTGTCACACTGTTTACAAATGTGAGGTTTTGTCGCCGTGTTAGTCTGCTGATGCGTCGTTACTACTTCACGTGGTTGAGTTAAAGTCTTAGTCTGTTGAAGACTAGTTCTTGGCTGGTCTGTGTCTCCTCCTTGCTTCTGGCTGCTGGTTATAGGGCAAGTGATTTGCTGAAAGGATGCTGAGGGGATGAGTTCATCCCTCAGCATTTGGCAGTAGAGTTGGTTGTGGCACCTTTTGATGTGTTTAAAGAGGAAGTCCTGAGATGTAAATGCGAACGAACACTCAGAACAGGAGAAGGTCGGAATCAAAGTCTTAGTCTGTTGATGACTATGAGATCCTGCTTGGTCTGTGTTAATTTGCTGAAAGGATGTTGACGAGATCTTTTTGTCCTTGAGCATTTTGCAGTAGAGTTCGTTGTGACATCTCTTGATGTGTTTGTAGAGGAAGAGCTCCGACGTGAAGGCGTATGGACATTCCGAACAGGAGAAGACTACAGGCTGGGAGCCCATTCCTTGCTGCAGGAGCAGCGGTTCATCATCCAAGCCCATGTTCATCATGACATGGACCGTGGGGTATGTCTGTTGGGACTCGACGATGCTTCCTTTAAAGTATACGGTCTCTTCTCTTCTCTCTGTCTATCTTCTCTCTGTCTATCTTCTCTCATTCCCGGTCTGTCTATCCTTGACCGATGACTAAGTCTCTTTCATCCCTTCTCTATCACAGTGACAAAGTGGACCTCAAAAGGTCTTCTTCACTTGTTATATAGACTGACCAGAGTTCTAGCCTGATGTCACACACAACATAAACTGTTGCTATACATGGCTAACAATGGCGATTTGCACAGCTACCAACCCAAATTCCCCCACAAAATCAGTGTTGTTTAAGGGAGAAATGTATGCCGATGAGCTTTCCAGACAAAATGTCACTACTATTATTGAAAGGCTGTAGCTTTTGTGTGCGTGCATCCGTGCTCCCACAGCACACCAGTTGTCCGTCTCCAAACCAATTTCCCTCTAACCTGTGTGAGTGCCTCACGCACAGCATATTAAATTACAATGCAATAAATAACAGGCTGAATAGATAGGTTTGTGTTTTGTGTCCCGCAACTGCCTGATCAACTCAAAATACGGACTGGATTTTAGATGTGGGCTGGAAGGGACTTTTCATTGTTGCAATCACCTCAATCACCTTAGCTTAGAGAGAGATGAAGCATTTTTAGTCAGCTCTGTACTTGGTCTGCTCTTTCTCCCCTCTACACCAATTCTCCACAGGCGAACTCCCTGTACTATGAGGACACCCTGGGGGTCCCTGTTGAAGACCCGTGCACTATGGGATCACCTGTGGTCTGTTCAGTTTGTGGGTTGTTATGTGCGGTTAGGGTTCACTACAGGTTATCTAGTGTGAGGCATGCTTCTGTACTCTTTTAGGTGCTTGAACTCTGTATTCTGCAACACACAAATACTGTACACGCACTGATATACAAATATCCACATGCAGTAAATGTGCATATGTACACACGTGCCTTGAACTGCCTTCAGAATGACACCCAATCACACGTGCACACAGCCAGACATGTCTGTGAGGGAACAGATAGGTCAGTCAGCAGACACTGATTCAATATTTATAAATGTCTCACCCTCTTCTACTATCCTAACTCCTTTCCTACCATGTCCACTTCAGCCCTTGCCTGGCTAAACATAATTTATGCACAGTAGTATGACATAGTATAAATGCCTCTCTCCTCTTCTAATTATGATAAGACCTCCTATCATGCCTGTACAATTTCTGCATGAGTATATTTCAATTTATTCCTTGAAAAATAATGTTTCCCCATGTGTGTAAAATGTGTCTTAAGCTAAAAAAAAGATCTGCTGAGAGGGAGACAACAGTGTAGGAGAGACAGTAGTAAAGCTGAGAGGGGAAGTGTGTATGTGAGACAGATGGTAGGAAAGCAGAGGGAGACAGCGTAGGAGAGACAGTAGGAAAGCAGAGGGAGACAGCGTAGGAGAGACAGGCAGTAAGAGGAGAGTGAAAGACAATAAGAAAGCTGAGAGGAAGACACAGGGTTCCCACGGTCATGAAATTCCTGGAAATATTTGGAAATAAGAAAAATATTTTTCCAGTACTGGAAAAGTGTTGGAATTGATCAAGGGTCCTGTAAGGTCCTGTTAAAAATAGCTATGCGTTGTCTTTGGTTATTGATTTTGTTAATACCTCTGAAATTAAACATGGGCCAAATTGTCAAATATTAGAGGCAGACATTGTGAAAATAGCTGATCTACATGCTCACAACGCCTCGCAACACGAGGCGTTGTGAGCATGTAGATCTGCTATTTTCACAATAGAAACGTGTTATACAAAACTCCTCAACTCTTAGTGCTCGTCAGGGTGGGGGGTCCCCACATAAAACAGGATTATTTCGGGGGTCACAGCCTGAAAAGGTTGAGAACCACTGGCATACACTACCTGTCTTTGGGCATTGTGCATAGGGGTAAGCGACTTGTTATTAAGCTGAATTATTGTTATATAGTCCTGGAAATTGGGTTAAATATTCTGGAAAGGTTTTGGAAATTAATTGGTAAAAATGTGTGGGAACCCTGGAGACAGTGTAGGAGAGAGAGTGATATGAAAGCTGACAGGGAGACAGAGTAGGACAGACAGACAATAAAAAAGCTGAGGGAAAGTCAGTCTGTACACTTAAGAGTCACTTTCCAAAAATCACACCTAGGCTCCGAAAGAACTTTGGTTCTAGAACCAGTGCATCCAGGATGGAGGTGAATCATGACCATATAACCTTTTTTTCTATGAAAAGAACATTTTGAAAATCGCTAAACAAAGGATAGTTATTAAATGTAGTATATCAAATAATGTAATATTAAAATATGTTTTCACATATGATCAAAGGTTATATGATCATGATTCACCTCCATCCTGGATGGCTTGGTTCGAGGCTTAACATAATTGTTATAAATATTTTTGTAAAAGTCTATGGCGAAAATGAATGGGGAATATTAAGTGACCCCAGGAATCCACTTCCGCTGCGATGCTCTATGAACATTAGACTAGTGCAAAGCATTACTGTACCTACTACCTACCGATCCATTACAATAATACACGCAGAATATGGCCAAAGCCATATCCAAACTATAACAATTTAACTGATAATCAGTAAGAGTTTTTATTTTGAGCACAGCAGTGACAAATTAATAGCTTTCTCAGTAGGCAACGTTTTTCTCTTTAGCAAAGTTACAAAGTTTTCCCTTTTTTAAGCACAGTACAAAGTAAGTTTCAATTGATTATTATTATTATTATTATTATTTTTAGCTCAGTTTATTTTGAGCACTGTAGTGACAAATTAATAGCTGTGCATTGTGCAAATGTAGGCTTTTCTCGGTACACGTTTTAAGATTGTCTTCATGCCTTTACTGACTTTATCCACCCTCCATGTGTCCGGCAAGGATTTCAGCCACTCCTGGAAGTTCTGGCGTTTCCGCGAGGCGGGTCTTAACTCAAGCCTGGTGGGTTTAGGAAACAGGGGTTCAGGGTGGAAGTGCACCTTGAGAGGTGCCTCGGTGTTATTTGTGAGTTTTCATTAAGCGTCCCGCTGGCCAATCACTGGTAGGGCTGTCACAATTACTAGATAATCGTCTAATCGTGATTTTTTTTTTAAATAATCGTGATTATTTTTCATAATCGTTTCCATGTTGAAAAATGTTCATATATTTAAAAAAAATGAAAAAATAGTGGAAATAGCAGATCTACAGTGAGCTTGTAGATCGGCTATTTCCACTATCAATGTTATTTTTTAAGTATAAAGTTGTCAAATATGTCAGTAATTTTTTTTGTATATTTAGGTTATGTGTCATGATTGCCATGTGCATCTTCAAAGCCTAAAAGCCAAACAGAAATGTAATTGTCAACGTCAAAAACACAATTAAATCGTTAATCGCCAATTATTTGAGTGACAATTAATCGTCATGTAAAATGTCACATCGTGACAGCCCTAATCACTGGTACAACAAACTTTGAGCCGCTTGTACCACGCTTCCCAGGCATTTTTTGGGGGACCAGACTTTTTTGGGGTACCAGACAAAGCCAGATGTTGAAGCTTAGCTCCTTCCAGGAGCACGGCTCAAAAACAGCTACGAGCTGTCAAAATCTGTCTATGATTGACATGATGACTTGTGTGAGGAAGTGGGCTCTGATGGGACATTCCAAAGAAACAAACAAAACGTTTTTCTTTTTCTTCTTTTATCAACAGATACACAATTATACTCAGTACAAAATGCAAAACACAAACCAACACAATCAATAAGAAAATATATTTTCTTTTTTTGATCTATTATTTATTTATTTATTTATTTATTTATTAAAAACCTTTACGTAATTCATAATAACTTGCAGTCCTGTTTTTCTTTTTCTTTTCACACGTTCGTTATTCATGCCACTTTCTGTTCCATTTTGCATTGAACCAGAGAAACCACAGTCTGTCCTGCTGAGACTGTACAGGGTTAAGAACTGCTTGCTGTGCGTTTTAAACACTTAAACCCTCTCTTCTTAGTAAAAAACAACCCTGAGTTGCAACTGTACTTGGTTTGCTGTTTTTTTCACACAAGAAAATTGTGTGAAAGCTTGTAGATCAGCTATTTTAGCAAAGGTGTATCACAAAAAGTTAATCTATTACACATATTGTCCATAATGAAGGAAAGTCTCTAGCGCCGTTCAGTTCCTCAGAGTGTGTGTGTGTGTGTGTGTGTGTGTGTGTGTGTGTGTGTCGGTGTGAATGCACGCACAGCGCAAGGCATTCCAGTGCTCACAAGGGTTTCACTTCCAGGGTTAAAGTTCAAATGTTCAGTGACACGCAAACACGATAGCGTCTTGTCTTGTGTGTTTGTGTGTGTGTGTGTGTGTGTGTGTGTGTGTGTGTGTGTGTGTGTGTGTGTCGGTGTGAATGCACGCACAGCGCAAGGCATTCCAGTGCTCACAAGGGTTTCACTTCCAGGGTTAAAGTTCAAATGTTCAGTGACACGCAAACACGATAGCGTCTTGTCTTGTGTGTTTGTGTGTGTGTGTGTGTGTGTGTGTGTGTGTGTTTGTTTTGTTGGTCCACACACAAACAGCCAGAGTCCAGCTGACAGTATTCCATAACATGGCAAGCTCCCAGTGGCCAACAGAAGAAAAGTGGTGTTTAGAAAGTGGGGTTGTAAATGGATAAATAAAAACAAAGTTTTTTTTTTGTCATCACGACAAAATGAGTCACTTGTGGTAAGGAACCAGAGAATAGAAAAGTCTCCATTTTAAAAGAGCAAGTCCAGTTGATGTAGAAAACACTATCCTCTCCTTTTCTGTCCATCCATCGCTCTGTCCATCCATCGCTCTGTCCATTCCTGGTTCTTTGCCTCCTTCATTTCTTTCTTCCACCGTCCTCTCCTCCTTCTCTCCATCTCGCTCTCCACCCGTTTGTCCGTTCGTGAGATGTTTACGCACCGCTCCCTCTATCCATCCCTCCTTCTCGCGTCCGTCCTTTCATCGGCATCACTCCGCCCCTCTCTCCTCTCTCTCAATCCATCCCCCACTATTTCTCCTTCCATATCTGAACCACACCCCTCTCTCTCTCTGCACAGTAAAATTCATCAAACTCTGAGAGTGTAAAAAGGGACCCTTTTTACGGGTCCATTCGGTTCCCTTTTCACACTCTCAGAGTTAGGCGAACGCAAGACTTTCTCTCGTGCGACGGCTATTATTTACAGACATACTGGTCTACGAGGGTGGAGCAGCGTTTGCACTTGACGTAGCAGCACCAGTGGAACTTGCAGTGGCAGCGCTCGTGCTTGTAGGTCTTGAAGTGGTCGTAGCCGCGGCCGCAGCACATCAGCTCGCAGCCCTCCACCCCCTCGGACGTCTTGTTGCAGAGGCGTCCCACGGTGCCCACGGAGCCCGTGGTGGCGTTGGGGTGGCAGTAGTCCGGGCTGGGGTCCAGGTAGACCAGGTCCTCCGGACTGGGCGCGCTGAACCGTCTGTCCAGCTGCTCCAGCTTACCCTGTTCAGAGGAGAGGAGGTGCGGGGTGTTAGCAAGTGATGGAAGAAGTGCTCAATACTGCAATGTAGATATACTCTGTTACCTACAGGGTTCCCACACATTTTTACCAATTAATTTCCAAAACTTTTCCAGTATATTTAACATGATTTCCAGGACTATATAACAATAATTCAGCTCAATAACGTATCGCTTACTCCTATGCGCATTGCCCAAAGACAGTGGTTCTCAAACTTTTCAGGCCGTGACCCCCGAAATAATCATATTTTAACTGGGGACCCCAGCACCCTGACGAGCACTAAGAGTTGAGGAATTTTGTTTAACACGGTTTCATTTCATTCGTTGTGAGCATGTAGATCTGCTATTTTCACAATTTCTGCCTCTAATATTTGACAATTTGGCCAATGTTTCATTTGCCATTTCAGAGGTATTAACAAAATCAATAACCAAAGACAATGCACAGCTAATTTTGTCCAGGACCTTCCAGGACCCTTGATCAATTCCAAAACTTTTCCAGTACTGGAAAAAATATTTTTCAAATTTCAAAATATTTCCAGGAATTTCATGGCCGTGGGACCTAGTACAATTTACAATTTAGGCATTTAGCAGACGCTCTTAATCCAGAGCGACTTACAATAAGCAAGGTAATAAATACAATAAGCAAGGTAATTAATACATCAATACAACAACATCAATACATCA
>NC_137830.1:47838341-47850841 GCF_963921795.1 Nannobrachium achirus
TGACCCTTTAGGGAAGTTCTTCTCTCGCTCCCGGGCGTCCACGAACTCCCGGGCGAAGCGGTAGCCGTAGTTGACGTTGTCGCCGCAGCCGCCCCACAGCCAGTCCCGCGGGAGGTCGCGGGGTCGGGTGGCGCGGCTGCAGCCGCAGGTGGACAGCTCGCCCTCGCGGCACGCGCGGCTGATGGCGTCGACAACGCCCGCCGCACTGATGGAATACGTGAAGGCTGCCTCTCTGGAACCTGGACACACACCAAGGACATCAGCCAGAGTGAGTTAAACGCTTACTTCATTTAGGCCTAGAATTATTGACTGCTTTAACTATTGAAAAATAGCAGATATACAAGCTCACAGCGCGGCACTCTGTTGAGCTTGTAGATCTGCTATTTTTTTTTTTAAGTCGTGAAAATGTGTGCAAATCTTTGAATATATGTATTTTCAAAAGCGAACGTTTGTAACTCAAATTTTGCTTCTGGGGGTGTTCCCTGGAACTAAATGTTTTGAGATGGGGGTCCGTGGCCAAATAAATATCATTTTGGTGAAAAGGTTTGAGAACCACTGACATAGTAGGCTCTCAAGAACAGACTAACTAAGCTCCATTTAAGTGAAAAGGACCTTTTCTTTGACGATGGCTGGCCAGATTGCTGACATAGAAACCTAGGTCAAAAAGTCTTAGAAGGATTCAAAAGACACTCATAGAATCGGGTCAAAGTTCTAATTTTCACGATTTTTCAAAAATAGCAGATCTACAAGCTCGCAGCTGTGAGCTTGTATATCTGCTGTTTTTCAATAGTTAAAGCATAAAATAATAATACACTATAATGTGTACCCGTTCTAAATGGGTTTTAAACCCCCTAATCCACTGGTTCCCGAACATTGGGTCGGGAGCCATTTGTGGGTCGCTGGACACATTCTTATGGATCCCTTCATTTTTTGTTTCCTAAATTTTGTTTTTAATTATTATTATTTCAAAACGTAAAAAAAAAAAACATTCACAAAAAAGCAACATTTTTCATGAATGAAAAACAAATCCAATGATTTTTTTCAAAAGAAGAAGAAATCAAAGACAAAATCTAAAAAATTACATAAATTGGAGAACAAATGTTTAAGAAGTAGTGAAAATAGCCGATCTACAAGCTCACAGCTGTAGATCTGCTTTTTTCACTAGTTTGGGTCCCGGGGCAAACGCTCAATTTCTCTTTTGGGTCACGAGCTAAAATGATTGGGAACCACTGCTCTAAACTCAAACGGACCCGAGTTGCACTGTACTTGGTGCCCTGTTTTTCCTGGTCTACACCAAATCTCGTGGTGGCTAACTCTAGTTCTCCCCAGAATATGGATGCTTGGGTTCAAGTGGTTCAAGTTGAGAACTTGAGTGTAGTATGGCATTGGAAAATGAACACACATTATGTGTGGGATAATGGCTGGCAGGTATACTGTCTGGAACCCAAGATAAAATGGTAAATGGTGCATTTATATAGCGCTTTTTATCCAAAGCGCTTTACAGAGATTGTGCATTACATTCACCCATTCACGCACACATTCATACACCGGTGGCGGAGGAAACCATGCAAGGCACCAACCAGCTCACCGGGAGCAATGTGGGGTTCAGAGTCTTGCCCAAGGACCCTTCGACATTAACTCAGGGGGAGCCCGGATTCGAACTGGGAACCCTTCCTGCTCTAATAACGGTTTCTCTACCCGAGCTATGCCGCCCCACAAGATCAACTTCTCTTCTCATCCTAATCCAATGCATTGTCTTTTTACTCGGCCTCATGCCTTCTCTTATATGTTACAACCATGGTAGTAAGCTTTGATTGATTGGGTTGAACTTTGTTTCTTGTTTCTTTTTTTTTGTGAAGGAATCTGACTGAACCCCCCTGCCCTCATCTCATAACGTCGTTGTCAGGTGGAAACCTTGTATGTCCAAAACCGTTTGTTTAGAATTTATAATTTTTAAAAGGATTTAAACTAGTGAAAACAGCCGAGTGCTTGTAGATCAGCTGTTTTCACTACTTTTGTGCGATGGCCTTGTGTGATGAAGCAGTGCTTTACTTACAAATTTGAAACTTGGAGATACGAGGTTTCTACCCGACAGTGACGATATTCAAGTCTGGAAAATCCATTAAAATCGGGAAAGCTTCTGCGTTGTTTAAAATTGTAACTATTGGCTATATATATATATATATATATATATATATATATATATATATATATAGTGAATACCTAGGTCCCCAATGGAAACAAGAACGCAAGGACTTTTTTGGTGTAATGTGTTTTGACTGTACTCGTGCTGTTTTACATTTCTGTCAAATAAAATATTCAATCAATCAATCAATATAGCATCTGCTATTTTTTTGAACAGTTTTGAAAGTGTTTGGGGGTCCCCCAAACACAACATGTTTGAGTACTGCTGATTTAGAAGGTATTTGTAGAATTGCCCCCAGGTCTTTAAGTGAGTAAGCTGTTTTACGAGATCAGATGCTAGATCAGTGACATTAGGCCTACAATTAGCAAACAGTAAGGATTACAGGGATCAGATGCTGGATCAGTGACATTACAATCAACAAACACTAGGATTACAGGTCCCAGATCAGCCACGCCACAAGCAAGCAAACAAACAGCCAGGATTACAAGATCCTAGAGATCAGCCACATGCAGCACAAGCAACACAGTAAAGCAGTACAAGGATCAGAGCCAAGATCAACCAAACCCTAAGATTGACCAACAGTAGGGATCACAAGGAGAAGAAGGAAGTTGTTTTCCATGTCAATGCTCTTTCACCGCCTGCTAACATTACAAACAACATGGAATCAACAAGTCAGACAGGTATGTATGGCGTCTGGCGACGTAAAAAGAAAGGAAACCCCAACACAACGTGTGAACTCTCATTCAACTCGCCCATAAAGTAGCCTACAGAGAGAGGGAGGGAGGGGTGGGGCCGGGGTTATGGTTCTGTGGTCAGCAGACTTCAAACAGTCCGGATGTACCGACACCCTGTCAACTCATCAATGCATTTCAAAAGACAGAGAGAGCAAGACTCACTGGTATTAAAAACACAGAGAGAGAGAGAGAGAGAGAGAGAGATCAGCGACGTCAGTTCAGCAAAAGCTAAGGTATGGCAACATGACTGGTGTCAGTCATGTTGCCATACCTTAGCAACAGGCACGATGAAAAGTACATTTTATTATATTTCCCCCCTGTATAGCCAAGGTATGGCAGCTGCCATAGCTTGCCATACCCAATTGACGCCTCTGAGAGAGAGAGAGAGAGAGAGAGAGAGAGAGAGAGAGAGAGAGAGAGAGAGAGAGAGAGAGAGAGAGAGATTAATAGCCTATATTATAGCCTATTAGTAGCCTATAGTATTGTTTGTAAATGTATTTGTTACTTTATTTCGTTTTTTTATGACAATACCATTGTCCTGTCTGTCAATGAAACGCGTTTAACGGTACCTGAGATGTAGAATCGCAATCGCAAAGTCGCAAATACAGAGCGAGACAGACAGAGAGAGAGAGATCAGTGCTAGGCTAGGAGGGAATAATTTAGCTACATACATAAATACACCCCAAAAACTCGCAAATAGTCTCCAAGTTGTCCTCTCTCTCTCTGTATGCGGGTGCGTGCGTGTGTGTATTATAGGCTAATGCCCAGCGGGGGTTGTGGTCAAACTCCTCATCGACGAGTGGGTGTCAAATCCGTTGGAGGTGTCGTCTCTCTCTCTCTCTCTCTCTCTCTCTCTCTCACACACACACACACACACACGCGCGCGCGCACGTTATCCCCCGTTGAGAATGACCGACATTAGCGAACACAACACACTAAAACATTCTCACGGTGCCGATGAGAATTTGGTAGGTCCTGCCTACTCCTGCGACATTAGACTAGTAGCGTCATGTCCAGGGGGTGTAGAGTAGACCTACATGTAGGCTACACACATCAAGCTGCCTCATGCAACAGAAACAGGAGATAGCAGCATAGCTACCAATACTGCAATATAAAATGACTCTGGAATTCAAAATGTACTTGAGTAAAAGTACTAAAGTAGCCTATTGGCATCAAAATGTAGGCCTACTTAAAGTACCAAAAGTAAAAGTACTCATTATGCAGAATGTGCCATTTCAAGTTTTCAAATGTACTAATGTAATGAGTAAATGTACTTAGTTACTCTAGTCTACACCACTGCTTACTACCGTTAAATTGGCTATGTCTTGCATAAAGCCTATACTCTACCTCAGATGGTGAAACAACATGACTTGTTTAATGATAGGCTATGTGATCCTGACAGCTGTCAACTCAATTCTTCTCTTCTACTTTGTGGTAGCACATTCTGGTTGAGTGAATGGGATCATATCATCATACTAATATTGACTATGTCTTAAAGTTGTTGTCGGGTTGTTTGAAGTCTAACATGAATTATTTACAAAACGTCTACTACTCTGTTCACATTGTAAAGAGGCTTATTAATCAAGCCGTTGTGGAAATGCATTAGCTATGTTTACTCAGGAAGCTAAGTAAATACAGACAACTATTAATATTAATACTATATCTACTAATACTAATATTAAAACCTCAGTCAGTATTGCCTCTCTCTCTTTCTCTCTTTCTCTCTCTCTCTCTCTCTCTCTCTCTCTCTCTCTCTCTCTCTCTCTCGCTCTCTGATAACAGACATTATTCTATTCTAGGCTATAGCTACAGTAAAATGACTTGGTGTGTGTTGGTTGTTACAAAGGTGTTTTTAATAAATGTTATTTGCATTATACTTTTGACAAAAATGCCATGAACTGTGATTAACAAACAGAATCAGACGGAGGGACAGAGAGAGACAGAGTCAGACAGAAACAGGGACACATGGTTATATTAACCAGTTATGCCCTTTGTCGTACACATTTAGCAAAAAACGGCCCATCTACAAGCTCACAACCTATTGCATCTTTATGAAAATAGTGGAAATGTTGCCAGGGAAGTCACAGAAGTTTCCTGTATGTAGCTATATGACCAGAGCACTGCAGCTGTCCCTTTTAACCAGAAAAAAAATTCAATTCTTTTTTTGGAGCGGTGAAAGCGCTCCCAATAGACAGGTATGTCTGTGGCTGGCTATGTGGCTATGTGGCTGGCTATGTGGCTATGTGGCTGGCTATGTCCGTAGCCTGGCAATACCTTGAGTGGCCACAAATGTTAAAGGAGGGGCGCTGTTGTGCAGGCACACACACACACACACACACACACACACACACACACACACACACACACACACACACACACACACACACACACACACACACAGTATAGCTGCTCAGATTCACCGCTCCACTTCGAACCGAGGTTTGATTTTTTTTTTTAGAAAGAAATGTTTTGGCGACCCAAGGTAAATCTCCCGGGTGGGTCACGACCCAGTGGTTTGGAAACAGTGGTGTAAACCATCCGGGCCCACCTGTGGTGTACTGAGCAGCAATTGTCACCTCAAAAGTATGCCTGCATGTGTTCAAAGAAGTTAACAACTCGCATTGAACTACAACCAGTCTCATGCTTGCTATTACCCTTGTATATTTGCTATTTTTGAATGGCCAACGCAAAAAAAATCTGAAATGACCCCAGATGCTTTTCCGGTTTTAACGGGTTAAATAGCTGATATCAATATGAGGCATTTTATCATACTTGTGTTTTGTCCACGTGCAGGGCGCATATTTGATATTTTGCCCTAAGCAGCAGGATTGCCTCCTGCATCCTTCCTGTGTGTTTATAAACTTGTAAATAGCATTCACTGGGGGGTGGGGTGGGGGTGGGGCATTATAATAGCCTGCATTGGGGCCAGCCGTAACTAAGTTATACCATAGCCTGTTTAGCCGTTTTCAGTTTGGCTGTAGCTGAGTTTCTCATCCTAGCAGTGCAAGAATAAAAGAGTATATATAGTGAAACTTTGCAGAATGTCACTGCAATGTTTATTACTCTAAGCCTTCGAGCAGCAACGTTGACAGCTGCAAGCAGACGACTTAAAGCTTGATTTACAGGCTACTTTGTCGCACGAAAGTGTCGTGTGCCGAAAATAGCCAATCTACAAGCTTTGTGTGGCCCACAGTGGAACAATGGAGCTGGCCAGCGTCGCAGACACAGGACTATGTCTGCTGCTGTGGTGTGGAGGACTGTGTGCTGGGGGGAAGAAGAGCGGGGCAGGCGGCCAGAGGAGACCTCCAGCTGGTAGGAGACATGTCAGACTCCTCTGCCTTCGGGGAGGACAGAGGAAGAGGAAGATCGGCGCAGACAACCAGAAGAGTAACTTCAGTAGGAGACAAGTCAGACCCCTACAGTACTGACAAAGGGTTGCTGGACCAACAGAATAGACTTGTGGTTCTCACATTTTTTTAATTTCAATGACCCCCCATAACTCCAAATGGTTCCATTTGTACATTCTAATTGTTACAGACCTGTAAGGGTCCATTTGGAACCCGCTCAAGGACCCCTGAGGGGCCTTGGACCCAACTTTGAGAATCACTGGACCAACAGGTGCACGCTTACTGTGACAAAATGGGACATCAATCCTGCTACAATAAAAGCTCAGACTTCTCTGCTTCTGAACAGATACAGGAGCTTTGCTATTCACCATTGCAAGGTAGCATCTCTTGATTTGTGCGCAAACTGATTGAAGCGTGTGTGTCATTGGAACTTGTTGGTGAGCTACTCAGTTAAATGCAGTTGACTGCAGACTCTTTGTTTTTGACTAAAGAAACAACTTCACAGGAGAATACCATGCTGTACTTCAAATAGCTTTCCTCTGTAATGTGGAATGGGCATTCTTCTGCCATTGCATAGTGATTTGATTTGATTTTGTTTAATTTGGGCTCTCGGGCATCTTGTTAACCACTTTAACCCTGACGTTTGGACAAGTCATTTGTAGGTACTAGACGCACACAAAACAAATCTGAACTTATCTTCAGTGGTTCGTTATCCAGTCTAAAAGTTCATGCTCACCTATGTGTGTGACTCGTCCAAACACAGAGTTGTTGTCTACGCTGCTGCAGTTCCATCTCCTCTGTCTGAACTGGTGTTGACATTCTTTCATGCCCGTCTTCGCCCCGTCTCCGATGAACGTCATGTGATCCTGGTAAAGCTGGCACAGCTTCCTCTGACCCTGCACAGCAAACATTATCGTTAATCATGTGAAGGTTGGACATCCAAGGAGACACACAGAGAGATATTTTCTCAAAATTGTCAAACTGGTTATCTTGTAAACAGCAATCCACTATAGCATGAACCGCTACATTTAATGATGAATTCAATGATACATCATTTGACATTGTTCACAGACAGATGACAGCAGAAGCCAAACAGATCCTTACCTGGGACAGACCGGTCAGCTGGCTGCAGAGAGGTTGGGCTCCTATAATGTACATCTCTGGTCTCTGAACAGGACTCAAGGCCATAGACCTGAAACACAAAAGATTAACCACTATCATTTGCATGGTGCTATACTGGACCAGTTCATTTTATAGGCTTCCTTGAGATTTGGAAAGTGCTTGTTCTAGCACTCAAACGCACTCCACCCTCAGGTAAAAAAAAAAAGTATAATTAATGTATTGTTTGAGCACAGCAAACATTTAGACACATATTAACTCTAATGGTGCATTGTGAGCTTGTATTGTGTTATTTCAGGTGCACAACCAAGTATAAATCAGTCTTATCTGAATCTAGAACTTAGTGAGCATATCTGTATCTGATGAAGAGACACTCTGGCCAGCTCTGTGGTTACTTGTACTAGTCAGCTAGGAGTGGCCAACAGTAGACTGTGGTTGTACTGGTCTCAGGTGTAAATGTAACTGTATGTAGGCCTATAGACATGTATGATTTATTTTATTTCACCCCAGAGCCATCTGGGGTGCATATGAACCTTTTAGATCCATACACATATAGTACAGGAAATGCTTCCAGTGAGAACATTGGTTGTAGAGTACCAGGGTTCAATATGACTGACAGGTGGGCATGGTTTGCACAAACTTTAAAAAGTCACACTGAACTTAAGCACATTGCAAGGTGCACAGTCACCTCATGGCTCTGTAGTGACACCATGACAGTACAGACAGTCACCTCCATTCAAGCATTTTTCTATCACTTAATTCAAATCCCGAGCACATTCCTTAACATTTAAAGTAACACATTAAAATTCCAGCACTTCTTTGAAGGAATTCATTAATAAACCGGTAGCCTACTTACTTCCTAGAAAAGATGGGCGTTCATATTAGTTGACAACCACCACACAACCACTTTATCACGCACGCACGCGCACACACGTTATTTCTAACATTCCTGTACTAAAGAACACTGAATGGAGCTCAACTGGACTGTAGACTGTATAGAGAGCTGAGAACAGTAAATTGCTGTTTTACGGGGCGCCCGCACACACACACACACACACACACACACACACACACACACACACACACACACACACACACACACAGCGTTGGACCATTTGGGGCTCACCCAGGATAAATATTGTGACAGCACGCTTCACATTTGTTCCATTCGCTTCGACATGACTTTAGACCGGCACACAGCACGGCACGAACCCCCCACCTACAGACACTAAAGTCTATCGTGGCGTTTCTGATCAGCTGTCACTTATTGCAGATAAACCACTTGAACCCCAACCTTTAGCCAAAAAAATCTTAAAACTCGCGACGCGCTGTGCAGCAGAAAAAGCGGTGGGCTACAGAGACCACTCTGGTGACTGGTGGTCCTAATAGAGCAGGGGTTCCCAAACCTTTTAGCTCAAGATCCAAAAGAGAAATTAGATGTTTGCCCTGGACCCAAACTAGTGAAAATAGCAGATAGGTCTATACAAGCTCACAACGCCTCGTTTCGCATTGAGAGCTTGTAGATGGGCTATTTTCACTACTTCTTTTTTATTTTTTTCTGTAATTTCCTAGATTGTTTGCTTGAAAATGTTTTTTTCTTTTATTTATTTTTTGCAGGAAAAGTGACCCATAAAAATTGCGCCGCGACCTACTGTTTGGGAAACAGTGCTATAGAGGATTTAAGTGGTTAATAATAAAGCTTAGCGTTGTATTGGACAGACAGACATTCACTCACCACCAGGAGTTTGCTCCGACCTGCACAGCCACCAGCAGAAGGACAGCGGTCACCAGCGGCAGATGCTGCCCGGCTCCGGGGCTTCTTCTCCGGGCAGGGGCAGCGTCCATGTTCGCTCTCTCTTCAGCGGGCTGGACCGGACAAACTGGTCCTAAATGTGGACAGATCGCAGGGTTTGTCTCTGTTGGGTTCAAGAGTCTGTTCAAGAGTCTATTTCTTTGCTCGGGATCGGTCCACTGCTTTCCAGAAAAAAGAAAACGGTTGGATTTTTTTTTCTCCAAAAGTAGCCAAATTAAAAAAATAACTAAAGAAAGCAAGAGATTGTTCTTTGTCTGGAGTTCAGACGACTTGCGGCAACGTAGGCTATATAGCCTGTGTCCCCGGTTGTTTACTAACAAATTATTTAGACCCACTGCGTCCGATTCGCTCACTTATTCCTTATTACTCCTCATTTTTTCCTCAGCTCTCTCTCGCTTAAAACTGGAGAGAACGTTGAAACTGCGCTGCGCTGCAGACAGTAGGCTATAATAGTAGGCTGCAATAGTAGGCTGCTAGTAGATGAAGTATAATCCGTTAACGACAAGATTAAATCCTTAATTGAGCAGCTAGGTGATCGTTCCTCCGTTTACACACATACAACACCACTAGCCTACTACTACTACTACTACACTAACTAAATAGAAGTCTCCCCCCCTCTCTCTCTCTCTCTCTCTCTCTCTCTCTCTCTCTCTCTCCCCTCCGCCCGACCACCCCCCTTCTTTTTTTTATTTTACTGTCACACAATGGTCAGAGGTGTGAGTGTGTGTGTGTGTGTGTGTGTGTGTGTGTGTGTGTGTGTGTGTGTGTGTGTGTGTGTGTGTGTGTGTGTGCGCGCGCGCGTGCGTGCGTGCGTGCGTGGGACCACCTTAGTGAATGTGTGTGGTGTGTGAGACCAGCAGAGCCAAAGAACAGAACTGTTATTGGTTCAACATTCTTGAATTCACACACACACACACACACACACACACACACACACACACACACACACACACACACACACACACACACGGGCCATGAGTATCGGTAGAGAATAAAACGTTCTCTCATGTTTGATCTAAATAGCCTATGAAACATATTGATTTATTGATTGATTGAAGACTTTATTAGAAGTTTGCCTAGGCTAAGAGTTCTACTAATAGACCTATAGGATTTAAACACCCAAGAAAGTATAGCCTATCCTACTGTGGCTTATTTGCATTGGGGTCCTTTTGTACTCACTTCATAAAAAAGGTGGGGCACTCTTTTTAATGAATTCAGTTTAAGATCTGTTCAGTTCATGTAGCCTGGAGCCAGGCTGGACCTATACTTGGGTCTTTTTCAACCATTCACCTACAATCAACTATCCCTATTTAGGCCCATTTCCCACACATTATTGACCATGATGGCTGCTGTTTAACTTGTGGTTGTTTCCGGTTCGCCTGCGGTATTGTGGAGCGGATGTGTCAGAGCTGTCTGTGCATGATAATAGAACCGGTGGAGCTCCACCGCCCCTGTGTGTGTGTGCACGCGACACGCACACGCGCGCGCACAAGAAGAATGCATAAAAAACGTGCATGACTCGTTTGACTGTCTGTCTCCATCTCCATCCAATATACATATGCACCGTTTTAGAACATGTTGGTTTGTGTGGGCACAAGACACATAGACAGACTATACCATTGATGTAACATTGATGTAGTAACTATACGCATTGATATAACATTCAAAACTTCTAACTAAGTCTGTCAGTCAAGTCTAACTGTAGTGTGTGTGTGTGTGTGTGTGTGTGTGTATGTGTGTAGGTGTGTGTGTGTGTGTGTGTGTGTGTGAGAGAGAGAGAGAGAGAGAGAGAGAGAGAGAGAGAGAGAGAGAGAGAGAGAGAGAGAGAGAGACACCCCACAGCGCCCTCTCCTGAATAAATCTTGAGTCTATTCCAGTGGTTCTCAATTTTTTTCATGTCAAGGACCCCCAAATGTACACTTTTATTGGGTCACTCAATTGGAAAAGATATGCCAGGGACCCAAGAGAAGATTTTTTAAATTCTTTTTACAGACTCTACGCCTACGGACCCCCATTTAATGGCATTTCTATCTCTGGGACCCCAATTGAATTTATATCATAAAATCTATGTGTACAATTGTTTGTACACTCTCTGAGTTACAGACCCATAAGGGTCCTAACTATCATTTAGCTGGGGACCCCCTGGAACTCCCTCAAGGACCCCGGGGGGTCCCCGGATCCCACTTTGAGAACCAATTGACAACCTCTTGGCAAGTGATTTCCCCCCTTGGGACAATAAAGGTATGTATCTATCTGGTGTCTTCTGTCAAACTCAGTTATATTCTTACTACTTTGGACTAGCATTAGGCGTGCAGGCAAATTCACCATTTCGTGAGGCGCAGCGACACGTTTTTAATCGCCTGAGGCCGCGTGTTTGGAATTTTGGAGACCCGCTTGAGTGCCAATGTGGGAGGAGAGGTGAAGTAGTACCGGGGTTGTTTTTAATGCCAAGGAAGGAGCCAAATGCCAGGAACCATTTATATCATCTCAGAATTAGAGGCAAGGGTTCATTTGGAACCCCCGGCCTAAGGGTCCCTGGGGCCCCCACTTAAATTAGAGGACCACTGCAGTAATGGGTGTGTTGTTTGCAAATCAGCAGCACACTGCAATTTTGATGTCTCAACAATGACCGTACACTACAGTATATGCAGTAGTTTGTATTTCTTTTATTATGTTTATGTTTATTCAGCTTTCAGCATGATCACAGATGTTTAAAAAAGACATTAAAAACACTGAATTATTTTGCTGATTACAATACAAAATTTCAAATATAAAAAAACATTTGCCTATCTAAAAGTCCAACAACCTAAAAACACAAATCTAGAATCCACTATCATTTAAGAGTCTGCACATGTATGGGATTGGTGATTTCTTGTATCTCTTTTGCATGTTAGGGTGTCCAGGTCGTCTCCATTCCTTGTTTGGCGACCAGAGATCTCCTTCCTGAGGGGGGGGGGGGGGGGGGGGGGGGTAGCCAATTTCTGAAGTTGGACTTAAACAGCTTCCTTGCAAAGTCCAGACACAGTTGAGTGCGCCTCTCTGCCAGGGTGCACAATGTGAGGGTGCGGAGAGCCTCTGTGTATCCTGGGTATCTCCGACCAAGTATGATTTTGCAAGCCCGTTTCTGAACTCTTTCCAGTCTTTTAGTCTGGTCGACAGTCAAGGAACTGTGCCAGACTGGGACTGCATACTCCAGCACTGGGCGCACATAGCCTGTGTAGATCGAAACCAATTCTGTGTCTTTAACTCCAAATTTCTTGAGGCGACATAGGACAAACAGCTTTCTATTGGCTGAGGTCAGCATATAGTCCACCTGGCTGTCCCATTTCAAGTCAGCTTGA
>NC_137830.1:47855841-47860841 GCF_963921795.1 Nannobrachium achirus
CAGATCACCGACTCCAGCCTGGGCCGCATCGCCCAGTACCTGAAGAACCTGGAGGTGCTGGAGCTGGGCGGCTGCAGCAACATCACCAACACGGGCCTGCTGCTGATCGCCTGGGGCCTGCACGGCCTCAAGAGCCTCAACCTGCGCTCGTGCCGCCACGTGTCGGACGTGGGGATCGGGCACCTGTCGGGGATGACCCGCAGCGCGGCCGAGGGCTGCCTGAACCTGGAGCAGCTGACCCTGCAGGACTGCCAGAAGCTCACCGACCTGTCCCTCAAGCACATCAGCAGGGGCCTGGGGCGCCTCCACGTGCTCAACCTGAGCTTCTGCGGAGGCATCTCCGACGCGGGGATGATCCACCTGTCCCACATGACGTCCCTCCGCAGCCTCAACCTGCGCTCCTGCGACAACATCAGCGACACGGGCGCCATGCACCTCGCCATGGGCACGCTGCGGCTCTCCGGGCTCGACGTGTCGTTCTGCGACAAGATCGGCGACCAGACGCTGGCCTACATCGCCCAGGGCCTCTACAAGCTCAAGTCGCTGTCGCTGTGCTCGTGTCACATCTCCGACGACGGCATCAACCGCATGGTGCGGCAGATGCACGAGCTGCGGACCCTCAACATCGGACAGTGCGTTCGCATCACGGACAAGGGGCTGGAGCTCATAGCCGACCACCTGACCCAGCTGGCGGGCATCGACCTGTACGGATGTACCAAGATAACAAAGAGGGGCCTTGAACGTATCACACAGCTCCCCTGCCTTAAGGTGCTCAACCTGGGTCTGTGGCAGATGACAGAGAGCAGTGATGTGAAGGTCAGGTGATGAAGAGGTCAGGAGTTTGTGGAGGGGACAGATGACAGAGAGCAGTGAGAAGCTCAGGTGATGAAGAGGCCAGGAGTTTGTGGAGGGATACAGAAGACAGAGGGAGGAAGGGGAGCATGAGGAGAGAGGAGAGAAGTGGGGCTTTGAGTGGGCAGGAATATATTTTTCTTTTCCCCCCAGTTTTATAAAAGAAACTAAACATGTTTGGTGCGTTAACCACTCTAAAGGCCCTTTTCCACTGGCAGCGATAACGATGACGATAACGATTTAAAAAAGTGGGTTTTCAATTGAAGTGGATCGGCAGCATCCACTCAACACCGATACAGACAACGATAGCCGACAACTACATCGTTAGGATCAACAACGATGTGGTTAAGATCACAGTGATATGGAACTGGGTCTCTGACAAACAGCTCGAGGTGCGCTCTGCGCGAGCGGCTGTTATTGGCGCCTCTTCACATTGATGTCCGATAACTTTATCGGACATCAATGTGAAGGCATAATTATCGCTGTGATATTTTATGGCTATCGTCATCGTTATCGCTGCCGGTGGAAAAGGGCCTTAATCCTGTTATCCCTATTTTGGGCATGTCATTATACGTGAAATGTTTAAAAAATATCAAAAAGATCTATCAAAAAGTGGCAGATCTACAAGGTCACAACAACGCGTCACGATGCCACGTGTTGTGAGCTTTTAGATCATCTATTTTTGATAGTCTTTGAATGGGGCTTAAGTGGTGAAGAGTCACCGCAGCCATTATTGAGGTTTGGCTTCACCAAACTATTATATCACGATAATAATCTTATAATGATAAGCTAGACAATAGACATTACATGTTACTTTCTGGTGACAATTTAACACTGTGTTCTGTTATTATTTTTTGTGTACAATGGTCAAAAACCATGGAACATAATGTGGCCATGTTCACCTTTAACGGATGCTTCTGATCACCTGGTTTTAATTTTCAATCTGTTTTGTTACTTTGTTGTACGATAACACATCATCATGACTAACATTTGGTTTTTGACATTACACAATGTATTTTTAATTTTATTTTTTTACACTACACAGTAACATACAGTGGTGGATTTAACTCAGAGAATGTACTAGGGCTGTCACAATTATTACATAATCGTCTAATCGCGATTATTTTTCATAATCGTCATAATCGTTTCCATATAGTCAAAAATAGTGGAAATAGCAGATCTACAAGCTCACAACGCGTCGCATCGCGACACGTTGTGAGCTTGTAGATCAGCTATTTCCACTATCAATGTTATTTTTTAAATATAAAGTTGTAAAATATGTCAGTAATTTCTTTGTATATTTACGGGTTAGGTTATGTGCCATATCTACCATGTGCAACTTCAAAGCCTAAAAGCCAAACAGAAATGTAATTGTCAACAACAAAAACACAATTAAATCGTCAATCGCAATTATTTGAGTGACAATTAATGGTCATGTAAAATGTCATAATCGTGACAGCTCTAGAATGTACAAATGGGGCCAAATGGTCCCATTTGTTTACATTTGTACACTCTTGGAGTTAAATAAACAGAGGATTTTACTGTGTGCCCATGGGAACATGTCACCCCGTGACTGAGTGGGAATGACAACTGTTTGTTCCACAAGACGACAAATGGCTCTGGAGACAAATGGAAGGTTTTTTTTTATGTTGCTTAAATTTCGACACTGTTGTTTCGGCAACATTGTTTTGGTTTGTTTTCTGTCTTGTTAATGAAGCACATTTGAATTGGATTGAAAGACGGACAGAAAGGCACAGACAAACAGGAAGAAAATGGAATGTTTGTCTGCCTCATCCCAGTCTCTCTCTGTCATTCTCTTCCTCCATCTGTCTGTTTTCCTGAGATCTGAAATCCTGTGAGAGTGAGAGAGAGGAAGAGGAGTTTCGCAAGGAAATGGAAAGCGTTTTTTTATTTTTATTTTGTTTCTAATAAACTAGGATAAACTGTTGTCATGTTGATGGGTGTAGGCCTAGGGATAATTCTCTTTCCGTTCTGATGGGTCAGTGTGCGTTTGATGTTGACATACTTTGTTGAAAAGACAGAGAGAGCGTGCACGTGTGCGTGTGTGTGTGTGTGTGTGTGTGTGTGTGTGTGTGTGTGTGTTAATAATGCTGTTGTACTTCAAATTGAAGTGATCTTTATACAGGTGTGCTCTTAATTGGATTGATTGATCAAATGGAGGTTGTTTGAGATGTTTTATGGACTACCTGCACCCTGGCCCCTTCAGAAAGACAGACAATATCAGTCTCTCTTTCCTCTCTGCCTGTCTGTCTGAAAATAACGTCATCCATCGTCCATCGAGACATACTGGAAATAACACTTGAGTTCATTATCTCTCTCCGAGTTCCTCTTCGAATCAAATGACCTGCTAATAATGAAATCACATGTGACCTGCTGTTTGCTGTATTATTATGACTTTGTATGAAGAAGAAAAAAGGACAGGAAAAAATGCAGAATCCCAAATTAAACGTTTTATATTCTTACGGTTTAAATAAAATAAAAACAAACAATTAAAGATATTTATGTAATGAACATCAGAGCTTGTTGACTGCTTTTGTTCATGGTTCTGTGCATTGACCGTTCCATTATGCCTTTGGGTCAGGGGTTGAAAATAGAACCTGACCACTGCCAGAGTTTTGGGTCTGATGCCATTCCTGATTTTGGAGAGTTCATTCCCGATTTTGGAGAGTTCTATCTAGAGCACCAATTACCAATGTTTTGACCCGTATTTGGTCAACAAGTGAAACATTGTCTATGGCTTTCAATTTCAAATAACGTTTTGATAGATAAAACATTTAAATCAAGTAGCCTAAACTTAACTTAACATTAAACAAGTAGATATTAGAAAATGTAAATCTACAAGCTCACATTGTATCGCAAGCAATACATTGTGAGCTTGTAGATACACATACTTTCAAACCCTGACACAAACTGTATTGTGGAAAAACACGAGGACTGACAACTACAGTATCTAACACAAATATTGTGAAATTGCAGTACTATATGTTTTACTATCGAAGGACTCTGCCTAGAATGTTTTAACTGGTTTGCCGTTTTTTTAACGGAAATGTACAAATTCCCAGTTTAAAACTGCTTTTCTAGTACAAAGGTAATGGTTTACAACTAAGGCAGACAGATTTTGATGGGATTCTATGTTGAATTCTATGATCTGAGAATTGACAAATGCTTCTTTTACACAGTAACTACACTGCAGAATAAGCAGTGGTTTAAGGTCAGGTTTAAATACTACCGATATAAACTATATATAAACTATACTCACTGTCAAGAGATGTAGGTTTTATTCCCAGGGTGAATACAAATCTAACAACCTAACTCGGGCCTCAACATGGCCTGTGTGTAGGGCTGCAATAACCCTTTACTTGTAGTGATTAGTCTGTTGGTTACATTTTTTGTTGAAGAAACAAGAAAAGATCTGAGCATTCGGAAAAAAACTAGTGGACGTGACATTTAAGTAACTTTAAATGCACATAACACACAGATCTCTTTGAGTGCTTTTCTTTCTTATTATTCCTGTTGATCCTAGAAGTAACATCACGTCTACTTTATTCTTTTTTAACTTTAAAAGAATCTTTGAGCACCTAGTTGCCTTCTTTGTTTTTCTCTACTTTAAAAATAATAATCCAATAATCTTGTGAGTGTTTCTTCTGATAATTATTTTTATTTGAAAAAAATCTAATATATGTTTTTATAACTAATTAAATAGATTAAATAAACCCCAGCATCCAATCTTGGCTGAAAATAGCAGATCTACAAGCTTGCATGTATAATTACTCTCATTAAAGGCATAGTTAACAGTTTAAAGGGAAACTAGGTTCTTAACAACAAAGCACCAGATGTATTAACAACTATATGTTACTGTCAAATGAACTGACAAATAAACTCTGTCTCAGTTCAAAGGGGCTTTATTGGCATGAGAAACATGTTTACGTTGACGAAGCACGTGTTGATCAGTCAAATGGTTCTCGAGATGAGCAAAGGACAGGTCTGTCTGTGTCCCTTTTAAGCACATAATATGGAGCTCTCTGTATCTGTCTGTCTCTGTTCCTTTGATGCTTTCATATGATGATATCTGTGTGGTTGATTCATAATGTATCTGTGTACTACGTTCTTGTCCCGGGGAGACACCA
>NC_137830.1:47865841-47873341 GCF_963921795.1 Nannobrachium achirus
GGCTTAGACCAGTCATGAAGTGAGGATCAAAGTGTGATGGCCAGGCTTCAGATAGCATTTCAGCATGCGAGCCGAACACTACTACACGCAGACATCCCAAGTCTCCCGGATGTTGCGGGAGTCTCCCGGAAATCAGCGTCTCCTCCCGGACACCCGCGAGTGGCACTAAACCTCCCGGAAATCCCGGCCGCTCCCGCAAATGCTTGCCATATCCGGCTGGATCCGGTCGAAAAAACGGATCTGCAACCCGCAAGACTGGGTTCTCTTCTCGAGAGAGTCGAGACTCAAGCGCGAGAATATAATCAGCTCGTATTGTAAACAGGCAGGTTTTTGACAGGTCTTGCTTAATATGAATGAAATAACA
Organism: Nannobrachium achirus; assembly: GCF_963921795.1. Classification (NCBI taxonomy): domain Eukaryota; kingdom Metazoa; phylum Chordata; class Actinopteri; order Myctophiformes; family Myctophidae; genus Nannobrachium; species Nannobrachium achirus. The sequence continues at coordinate 47,866,206 of NC_137830.1, forward strand.
GCAGTACAACGGTCGGTTCTTTTTCGCTGGACATACAACTGGACAAGCTGCGTCAGCCTGTGAGACACACGGCAGCCTGTGTCTCACTGTGACATAACTTTCTCCCAAACAGGTAAGAAAGACATCATGCTATAAATTAACCCGATTATATTAAGCCTAAATGGTTCCGCCGCCGTGCAGAACCGTTTTTAACAGTTTTTAACCATTTTGAACACGCACACGCGCGTGCGCGAGAGCGGGTGCACGCGCGCTGCGCGCACGTGCACAGGGGACCTCCCGGAAATGCTGATCGCCAACTTGGGATGTCTGTACACGGAACACCTCAAAGTCATTATTTACTCTTTCTCAGCTCAACAGTGATATTTCATTCATCTGCAGTACAATGTCAGCGTTAAGATAACTTAATGTGTGTATAATATAAACAAGACTGAGAGCCCTATCATTTTGTCATTTTCACGCCCATTGCCCACCACGTGGTAATGTATAATTGTACTTTGTAAACAGACTGCATCTCGTGTGCTACTCAAAAGCGCTTTACAATGAGCATTACATTCACCTATTCAGACACACAGGGCAGAAACCATGCAAGGCACCAACCTGTTCATTGGGAGCATTTAGGGGTTCAGTGTCTTGCTCAAGGACACTTCGACACACAGCCAGGAGGAGCCAGGGATCGAACCCGGGAACCTTCCGATTACAAGACTTTACCTCCACTTTACCTCCTGAGCCATCTGCGCGCCCATGGGGGTGGGGCATAGACTGTAAAAAATCACACCCGTGTGAACTGAGCGGTGGTTGTGGAGGCTACGCAACAGCACTACTGTGTGTCACAGTGTGTGTGTGTGTGTGTGTGTGTGTGTGTGTGTGTGTGTTTGAGAGAGGGTGTGTGTGTGTGTGTGTGTGTGTGTGTGTGTGTGTGTGTGTGTGTGTGTTGCTCACCCAGGGGTGTGCGTGCATGCGTGCGTGCGTGCGTGCGTGCGTGCGTGCGTGCGTGCGTGCGTGCGTGAGTGCGTGAGAGAGAGTGTGTGTAGGCCTATTGCAGTTGATGCTCAGGCTAGACTCAGCAGCACCCTCTCTGGCCACCAGTGGTATTAGGCTACATACACACATACATACACGGATACACGGATACACGGATACACACACGGCCATGCTATGGAGCGGTCTACCACCGCTCAAAAATGGACAAAGCTACGCCCATATACTCTGAAAGTCCTGAAAATGGAAATAGTGCCAGGATTCTATTGGTTGGGACAGAGCGGGGGGAGGGTCAATACATGCTATTGGTTGGGAGCTTGTCAATCAAGCTAGCCACGCCCCTCCTACGGCATACACTATTTTATTATCAATTTTAAAATAGGGTATTTTAACAAAACGCATATCATTGTGATTGAAAGATGACTTTAAAAGTATTTATGAAAATGTTTACTAAGGTAATACAATCAAGTGTAAATTGCACTTAATATTAAACCCATTTAGTGCTCCAGACATGAACAGGTTAAATGTCCAGCGTGCCTCTCGCAGGCACCATACGCTGCCATTATCTTATTTTGAAGGCCAGAAGTCCATTGCGTAAACACTTCCGGGTTGACGTCATGACGTCATTCAACCGAAGCCATCGTCACCCCATGCCGTTGCTAAAATGGCCGGTCGTTGCCTTTGTTATTATGTTATTGTAGCGAGAATCTAATGCCATCCTTGGCTTTAAAAGTGTTGTTTGGAGAAAATGGACATTAAAGATGAGATCCACCGTCGGCCTCCATGTTATGGGATTACTATTTTGTGCACGTGGATCCGTGATGATGATGAATCGGCGAGGCCGATCGTGCCAGGACGTTCCAACGGACTATAGGGTAGGAGAAACGGCGTTACTCTATATACAGTATTTTACGCGAGTATACTCGGGATCGGCACTCTAAATACTTGAGTATTTTCACGAGTATCGGCTACAAATGAGTTAAAGCATAATACCTTTTGGTACCAGCAGCAGGGGAAAACTAGTGGCCATTCATATGAACTTTCTCTTGAAGTCTCTTCCTAGATCGCCTCAACTTGCAAGCCGGATAATATGCCCTTGGGGTGGGGTGTTGTTGGTCTAAAAAGCCTAATGTATGCGTCATCAGCACGTGTTGAAAATAGCAAACCTACAAGCTCAAAATGCATCACATCTGCAATGCGATGGCCGCACGACACCGGACTGCAACAAGGTACTGCATGCGATCGGGCTTCAGAATGAGGCGTGGTCTGGGACATTGCTGACACATTGCTATTATAGGTACAGTATAGAGAATTCACAAAGCTATTGCATTTCAGACCAGCCCTGAGCTACAGTATACAGCACAGTGACAGCGCATATATTTCCTTACTGTTTACCACCTAATTGGCAGGCCTGGAAATTCATCATTTTGGTGTTGTACAGTTTGTGAGGGCACACATAGTAGGCCAAATTCCAGCCTCGTGTTTTGTGTGTTTAATAAAAATTGAGTAAAAAAAAAATAGTAGGCCAAATTCCAGGGCAGGAAGGCCATCAAATAAAACAATGATTTAAAAGTGCACATAAATGATTAATCAAGGCATCAAGACCACCAGGGCATTTTCTTAAAGGTGTATTCAGTGATAATGAAAGTGGCCGGGGGTCATCTTCTTGTCTTGTCCCTTACTGACCTTACAGCGTGGAAATGTTTTATAGATTGTTTTATAGATTTTTTTACACCATTATAATGTTCTCGTTTTGATCATTTGACCCAATCACTGAATATCGGTAGGCCTACGTCTCCAGCTTCAGGATATGTATGATACTGATTTACTACGAGACTGTGGCATTTTATGATTTTATGAGTTCAGTAGTTTACAATCTAGGCATTTAGCAGACGTTCTTAATTCAGAGCGACTGTGGTTCTCAAAACTTTTATTTTGACCATTAACTAAACATCATAACATAACTACAGCCATACTCTACCCTGATTGGCCAAGGACTGGCTGGCCACCTCTGAAAACCGAATCTAGCTATGCTCGTAACACGGGCCATGGTGGAAGTCCTTATATGGTCAGCACACATTCTAATGAGGAGAATGAATGGAAAATGTACCAATTATATTTTTATTTGAATGAAATTCAATCACTGAATATACCTTTAAGGAAAGAGGGCCAGACTGAGGGGCCATGGTGGCCTTGGCGCTCATGACCTCCATGAAATCCCTGCCCTGGTAGGCAGGGGCGTCACACCAAATTCTGGGCCCTGGGTACAAGGATTCACTGCGGGCCCCCCATGAATGTGTTAACTATTGAAAAATAGCAGATATACAAGCTCACAGCGCGGCACCGAGTGCCGCGCTGCGAGCTTGTAGATCTGCTATTTTTGAAAAATCGTGAAAATGTGTGCCAAGAAACCTATGTTTTCACGTCAGTGATACTCAAACTTTTTCATGTGAAGGACCCCCCATCTCAAAATATTTAGTTCCAGGGACCCCCCCAGAAGCAAAATTTGAGTTACAAATGTTCACTTAAAAAATACATATATTCAAAGATTTGCGCACATTTTCACGACTTTTAAAAAATAGCAGATCTACAAGCTCGCAGCGCGGCACTCGGTGCCGCGCTGTGAGCTTGTATATCTGCTATTTTTCATTAGCTAAAGTTACTAGGGCCCCTCCACCTTGGGCCCTGGTAACTCAGTCCCACTTTCCTACCCCTTGTGACGCCCCTGCTGGTGGGTGCATTGACAATGCATACACACTGCTTGCAATTACTAAAATCAACCCAAAAATTCAACACAACACAGTGGTTATGCTTTTCCAAAAACCTCCCCAAGTCAAATTCCTCGTGCGAATGTATCGATTCTGATTATATTCATAAATGCCTGTATCCAGATATACGGTTCTTGCCTGCAGTGTGAATACCTGATTGCATTTTTAATGTGCTATACGCAGCTATCTGAATATAAATTACATTTCTATTGTATTTGTATACACCCCATGAAAACTATTCAGTCAATTTAGGACACCGTCCACTCAAACATAGTAGGCTAAACATTTATTGAGATGAACTCATAAATAATAAAATGGATAGAATGGAAGAATTTCCCTTCATAGCAGCGCTGTGAAGGGCTGCAAGCAACTATCAATTAGCTTCATATGGATCATTCTATCGTTTTCTGTTTTGATTCATCAGTGTTGAGTGTTAATAATCGATATGCTTATATATAGCCATATATAAACAAATTGAATAATGACTTGCGGTAAGCCCTAGATTTTCAAAAAAAATTAAGACAAAGGGAAAAACAGAGAGAAAGGGACATATTAAAGAGTAGAGAGAGAGAGAGAGAGAGAGAGACAGACAGACAGACAGACAGACAGACAGACAGACAGACAGACAGACAGACAGACAGACAGACACAGAAAGAGAGACAGACAGACAGACAGAAAGAAAGAGGCCCTCAGTAATTTGGTATTTCCTTTTTGACTGAGGAGGACCAATGTAGCCACACACACACACACACACACACACACACACACACACACACACACACACACACACAGCTTAATGACCCTTACATCCGGCCTTCCAGCAAAAAGAGGGAGAGAGAGAGAGAGAGAAAGAGAGAGAGAGGGAGTGTGTGTGTGTGTGTGTGTGTGTGTGTGTGTGTGTGTGAGTGCGTGTGTGAGTGCGTGTGTGCGTGCGTGCGTGCGTGCGTGTGTGCGTGCATGCGTGTGTCCACGCGTGGGTGTGTGCTGGAGTGAGGAATGCTGACTTCAGATTTAGATAGAAGTTAATTGCCAGACAGACAAACAGATGGACAGAGAAAAGTTTGAAGTTGACCAGAGGTCAAAGGTGAGAGGTCACGACCCACTCACATACAAACACAAACACACACATACATCACATGGTTCAAAGAAGGGTCGGACTTGTAGACTGTACTGCCTGGGGAGAGACTAAGTAAATAGTACATTTTAGTTACGCAGCCCTTTGAAAAACCATTACCAAAGATACACATACTGTACGGGATATGGAATATCATTGTCAAAACAAAAGACAGTACACGACAGTACAACCAAGACATGCTGGGCAGCCATACACATGAAACTAAAAGATCTACAAGCTCACAACATACTGTCTTATGATGCATTGTGATCTTGCAGATCGGCTATTTTCACAGAATATTTGCCTATTTTTTCCGGAATGTTTTGCAAATCTCAGCCAAGTCAGTGAAGCTGATGGGTCGGGTTAGCCAATCAGGCTATTGTTATGGAACTGGTGCCCCCCTTACAAACACACCGCCGCAACAGCACAAATGTGACACAAAAGCTCTGCCAATCTCATATGGGACACACGCCAAGATTGAGGCCGTTAGGTCGGACGGCGCTCGAATAATATAATGCCCAGGACAGACAGGCAGGTTTTGTGAATTAATAAGACTAGTCATGTGCGCAGGGTGTGTACAGTATATCGTCGTTGTCGGGTGGAAACCCCGTATCTCCAAGTTTCAAATTGGTATGTTCTTTTGCAAAGTAAAGCCCTGCTTCATCGTACAAGGCCGTCGCACAAAAGTAGTAAAAACAGCTGATGTACAAGCACACAACGCCTCGCGGTGCGAGGCGTTGTCTGCTTGTAGATCGGCTGTTTTCACTAGTTTGAATAATTTTTAAAATGAAAAATGCAAAACGAACGGTTTGGACATAAAAGGTTTTCACCCGACAACGACGATATGAGAGATTGAATGTAGGAGTCTCAGAAGTAATGTTGGAGAACCCAGACCGGTGCCCATTGGGCAGAATAGTCACCATTGATGTCCAGTTGTGCAACACCCGTTGTATCCGTCTGTCTGGCTGGTTTCTCTTTTATGCCCATATATGGTGTTCTGTGTCCAGGCCAGTCTGTGATGTCATCTCCAAATTTGAGGGAAAAGTAGACAGTGGTGGTAGAAGTACTCAGATTCTTTGCCTCGCGGTGCGAGGCGTTGTCTGCTTGTAGATCGGCTGTTTTCACTAGTTTGAATAATTTTTAAAATGAAAAATGCAAAACGAACGGTTTGGACATAAAAGGTTTTCACCCGACAACGACGATATGAGAGATTGAATGTAGGAGTCTCAGAAGTAATGTTGGAGAACCCAGACCGGTGCCCATTGGGCAGAATAGTCACCATTGATGTCCAGTTGTGCAACACCCGTTGTATCCGTCTGTCTGGCTGGTTTCTCTTTTATGCCCATATATGGTGTTCTGTGTCCAGGCCAGTCTGTGATGTCATCTCCAAATTTGAGGGAAAAGTAGACAGTGGTGGTAGAAGTACTCAGATTCTTTGCTTAAGTAAAAGTAGCAATACCACACTGTAAAAAGTACTCTGTTGTTACTTGAGTGGAAGTACAAAATATTCTTGTAACAAAGTAAAAGTACTACACATTTCCAAAATATTATGGAAAAGATAACAGATTCAAGTTCAAAAGACGACACAACAGTCTTGAATGTTATGTTATGTTATGTTTTTATTTATTTGACATGGACATCACAATCACATTGGACGAACCAGATGCATTGATACCGGTATAAGTGATTATAGCACAAGTGCTAATTCTCATCACCTGTCCATAGGAAGCTTTTCTATTTTACAAAAATCAAATCTAACACCCAATCAAGTACAATAAACATTAATACTAATCTAAAACCCAATCAAGTACAAAAACAATAATACTGATCTAAAACCCAGTCAGGTACAAACAATTATAATATGTGCTTACTAATAAGAACTAACAACAACGAACCACAATCTGACCCATCAGCTTGTGGGACATACAACATCATAAATAGCCATAATCAGTCAATTCACACAGCAGGTAAATAACAGAAACTATTCATGTGAACACAGTTGATTTGATTTGATTTCAACCATAACTTGAGTCCTCTGTAAAAGACATTACCATCCGTCTCTAGTTTTAAAACGGTAGGCAACGAGTTCCAAAGGTCTACCCCCTTAACTGAGAAGGCAGACTGTCCAAATGAGTTACTGCAGGTGGGAACAATACAGTCACCATTTGTTGAAGCTCGTGTTGCTCTACCAGAGCTTGGACGTCTCTGTATCAGACTTCATGTTTTCATTAGATATGTCTATCAGTTAAATCTTTAATAGTTAGCAGTGATGTCTT
>NC_137830.1:47878341-47910841 GCF_963921795.1 Nannobrachium achirus
TTTTAAATGCATGGTGTATCACCTTTAATGTCCACAGCCCTCCTATGAGACACAGGCCGAGTAGATAGACATGTTACCATTCTATCATGAGGATTAGTGAGGAGTGAGGACCCATTATAAGATGGGTTGAAAACGAGTGAAGGCGTCCTAAGATTGATTTAGGATATTTATAAACATACACATGGGGATACAAATAAATGATGGATCTGCACATGCTTGAAAACATCCAGTGGAATCTGTTAGCTTGTATCTGCTGTGTAATTTACAGTTTTGTGGCAGACACACACACTCACACACACCTGCACAACAGATTGTGATTCTATATCAATCTGCCTCTACTTGCACAAGAAGCATTTAACTGCCTCATTTTATTACTGTTAGAGTTAGAGTTAGAAAGTTTTATTTCGGTCCCATTTGGCAGCCAGTATAGTACAATACATTCAATATCAGTATACACTGTATGGTCCGAAAAGGTATAGGCAGAAGCTTACGCTTATAATGCCTACCCCATATAAATAAAATACAATCAAATATACATTTGATTTGACAAGACTGAAAAACAAAACAGTCAATAGACTTGCTAATCCAAAAATAAGAGAAAAAAAAACAAAAACAGAATACAATTGAGTGTCGGTCTGGTTTAGGACTTTGTCAAGTGACAATATGGAAGTATTGCCACAAGGCTACACCAAACCAAACCACTTGGTAGATATTTCTAGATAAGGATCTTAATGGTATATAATAAACACATATACATACACATGTAATATAAACAGTAAGACTCACACCCACTATAGTACCGATGTTATATTTTATATATACTGTATGTACCATGCACCTCATGTTTACGTTTCACATTGCTCATCGTACTTTATTAATTATGAATGTATTATATTTGAAAGTGTGCCTTCCTGTTACCTCACTTTGTTTCCTTTTCCATTCTAACCATCGTCTTGAAAAGGACAATGCTGGGAGCGTAGGGGAGAGCGGGGTAAACTGAGACACTTTTTACATTTGCTCCCCTCTAGGCGAACTAAAATATATATCAGTAAAAATATACACATTTCCCAGTAATTTGGGATGTTTCCTAACAATGGAAGATATCAGAACATATTCAAGACAAAAGGCAAAAAGTGGTCTTGTGTCTCAGTTTACCCCAGGACCGGGGTAAACTGAGACAGACCAGAGAAATCAACGGGGTAAAGTGATCCACTCACTTTTTTCACTTTAAAACTACCATAAAAACACAAAAACCCGGTTAACCGGGTTAAATATGCGCAATACAAAAATGTACATAGCAGACATTATTTTAATAGGGTTTGTCCTGTCATTTCCACCCATGTGTCAAATTACGTGACACATGGGCAGAAGGAAAAAACTAAAAACTCTATAAAAAATTGATAGAAGTGTTTACCAAACTTTCCTCAGTTGATCCTTATGTAGATCTTCCTGTAGAATCTATTTCTGCAAAGTATATTGTTGTATTGTGCATAACTAATGAAATAATTAGCATATGTAGTCAAATATGCTAATTATCTCATTAATTATGCACAATACAAAGAAATATATATCAAAAATGGATTCTACAGGGGAAAATACATCAGAATCAACTGAGACTAGTTTGGTACACCCTTTAATCAGGTTTTTACAGCTTTCTCCCTGTCTATCATGTTGGGATAATGTGAGATAGTGTCTCACTTTACCCCGAAGCAATTGTCTCACTTTACCCCACAGCCACATTTTGGGAAAAGGGATATTTTCATCAATTCAGGGTAATCTTCAGCTAGCATCTATCACATGGATTTATAAGTTGGTAGTTCATCAACATGTATGATATAAAATGTGTCTCCCTGCATCAATTTGCTTTGACACAACAGCTGATTATGTTGACAGCAAGAAAATTTACTTTTACATGCAAAAAACACATTTTTGTGAAAAAAGCATGTTTTCTACAGCACTATCAGGTCTCTCTTTTCATGACAAGTGGGAAATTCAAGGGGCTTGAAAATATAATGGTCACATGACCACAAATGTGTTCCATTGCCAAGATAAATGGAGCGTCTCAGTTTACCCGGTGTCTCAGTTTACCCCGCTCTCCCCTACTGTATACAAGCAACAATTTCATCTACTCTTTTACATCTGTAAACTTAATAAAGTTGAAGCTGAATATCCAGAATGTTCATAAATGTTCCAACACAAACCATGAGTAACATCTTGTACTGTTCAGGTCCCAGTGACCAACTTAAAGGGCCTACACCATGCTTTTAAAACTATATTTTTTGTATAAATATATGCTCTTGAGTCTTAGACAGGTTTTAACCCTCAAAAAACACTCTGACCATTCTTTTTGTTTGTTCTAGCTCTACTATAATGAGGCTCTCCAGCTGCAATACCAAAACGGCCTCTGTTTGCTCAGGGGCGCATCTAGTGGGGTTTTTCCAGAAAAAAAAGAAGTTTTTTGAAAAAGAAAACGTTTTTTGAAAAAGAAAAAGTTTTTTGAAAAAAAAAGGTTTTTGAAAAAAAAGTTTTTGAAAAAAAAAAGTTTTTGAAAAAAAAAAAGTTTTTGAAAAAAAAAGTTTTTTGAAAAAAAAGTTTTTTGAAAAAAAAAAGTTTTTGAAAAAAAAACTTTTTTGAAAAAAAACTTTTTGAAAACATTTGTTTTTGAAAATTATTTTTGAAAAAAAAAATTTTTTTGAATTTTTTTTTTGACTGCATTGCATTTTTTTGAAAAAAAAAGTTTTGAAAAAAAAAATTTTGAAAAAATTTTTTTTTGATTTTTTTTTTTTTTTTTTGAATCCGTGTGACGTCACACGGATCAACTCTCAGAACAGCACTGTTCTGAGAACCTGTGGAAAGCTTTTCATCTCTGTCTTCCCAAAACCAGAGAAAGACACAATGTACAGAAATAGGACTTTGTGAGGATAGAAGGTGCCAGTGGGACCCCAAAAAAAGGTTTTAAAATAGAAAAAGTGAAAATTCATGGTGTAGGTCCTTTAAGAAGACTGTGGTTGTACTAGGCAGGCTAAGGCAGCTCCCAGTATTCACTATTTTTAAAACCATTCTTTAGAAGATTTCCACACAAAAAAAGAAATGTAATGTTCCGAAAACCATTGACATTTTTTTCCTAATGGTTTTACACAGCGGATTGAATGAAGTCTCCATTTCGTGGGGCAAGAACTATGGCCTATACCCCTAACCCTTTGACCCTATTGCCAAATAAAACACAGTTCCAGAATTCCAGGGAGAGTTCCTGTGGAAAGTATCCCCTGATTCCCCTCCCTCTCTGTCTATCTCGCAGTAACACAAATTGGTCAGTAGGGGGAAGAGTTTCCTCTCACCTGACTGACTCTTGCACACACAAATCAAAGCTTTTGTGGCAAAGGTGAGCTCTTGTTGCAACAAGCATGTGCTTCCGCTGAGTGTGCGCCTGCACCCGTGTGCGCTTGCACCCGTGTACACGTGCACATGTGTATGTATGTAGGTATGTATACACACGTTTGTGTGTGTGTGTGTGTGTGTGTGTGTGTGTGTGTGTGTGTGTGTGTGTGTGTGGACCACCCTAGTGAACAGCCTCTTTCATCCCACTGTGTTTTGATTGGCCGTCAAAAGAGGGGAAATTATTTACGATAGGACAACAGCAGGTGGGGAGGGGCTGGACCAAGGAGTCCATGCCTAAACCTCACTGGTTGATCCAAGGTCACATGGGAGGTCTCAAACACCCTGTGAGACTGGTTAGTTAGTCTCAAACCGTAACACTATAACATTCTTCAGTGTTAGAATCTGGCATCCCTAGTTTGGTCATTAAAGGCGCAAATGTTAAAAGAATCTACATTTCTGTTCAAATATAGCAAAAATAGCCTATCTACAAGTTCAAGTTCATAAGACGTCGCATTGTAATAAATTCTGAGCTTGTAGATCTGCTATTCTAGCCGGAGTCGCCGCACGACTCTATGGTACAGGCATATAAATGATTTTCTTGAATTTGCAGCTGAAAATCCTCCCATTATCAGTGGGGTGAGGGGTGCTGGCGAGTGGTAACACATTTCGGCACAGATTTAGCTCTATTTCAGGAGCCCCAAGACAATATTGTGGTGCCGTTACTTGCAATAGTCTGGTCATTTTCTTTTCTTGTCCAGGCTTTTGGTGCAGCAGTGTGTGAAGCATGACTTCTGTTGTGCAAAGGCTAGCAAAAAGCAGGTTCACTTTGCTGGCAAAGTGAACCTGCGTTTTGAAGTGAAGCTGCGTTTTTTTTTATAGTTAAAGCATAAATAAAACAAAATAGTGTCAGTTTTCAAAGCATTTTACTACCAGTAAACAGCAGCCAGGGATATAATTTGGCAAGAAACACAACATTTTTGTTGGATACAGTCACATTTGAATGAAGCCTATCAATTATTTACAAAGCAAGAAAGAAGAGTAAAAAAAAAATACAATACTTCCATGGACCACCAGTGGTCTGCGGACCACCGGATGAAAAGCCGTGATCTACTCCAAACCTCTTTTCCGAAAGTAGCCGTGCCACGAGGCGTTGTGAGCTTGTAGATCGGCTATTTTTGCTAATGTTCTCCTCCAAATAGGGGGGTAAAAAGTTCCAGTACCCTGGGGACCCCCTTACGGCCCGGTTCCCAGGCCCCCTGTTGAAGACCCCTGTAATATGACAAACTGTCACATACGATCCAGACAAAACCTGACCTTGAATTCAGAAGAATTCAGGAGAATGCAGGAAGACACAATACACATTAAATGTGTATACATACACAAATTTAATATAGGGTTACACAAACTGATACAACATTATACAACAATGCAAGGCAACAAGCATGTACTGTAGGTAAGTAATCACTAATACTGTAAAAAACGTACTGTGTATTTGGACTCACTTTTAACACACATTTCACTCAACATCTTCATTCTCTCTGTCCCGGCTCGGCCACATTTTGCGAAAAGAAAAGGCATAGAGAAATGGGTCTATGACGCCACTGAACAAGGGCAAAACCTGAATCACTCTAGCTTTATCTGTGAAGTGTTCCAGTTCTTGCGCCACGTCGGGTTGTGATGTACGAAGTGAAGCTCCCACTATTCCCACGATACTGACAATCTGGAATGGAACCCAGAGAACAAGAAAGGTTGTGATGATTCTTGATATCAGCTGGCTCGTTCGCTTATTGCTGGACAGAGCCGTCTCTTTCACTTTTCGGTGAAGGCAGACGTAGAAAGATGTCATAACAGAGAAGGGCACAAGGAAATAAAACACCAGCTCGAGTACTGCGACAGCCAGAGTTTGCCCTTCTAGCCGTGTTGGTCTTCGGCAGACAAAATGTCCATCCTTCATCGTGCCAGTGGAGGCAACCGATGGCAAGGTCATGAAGCAAGACACCCCCCACAGTCCCACCAACAGAGCTCTCTCGCCCCTTTGGCCTAGCCGTGCCCACCGGTGACCGTGCAGCACCTTCACAAAGCGCTGGATGCTCATCAGAGTGACAGTGAAAATGTTGGCATAGAGGCTGCAACAGAGGAGGAACATAAGGAACTTGCAAAGTCTGTATTTCATGTCCCGAGGCCGGAGCACGTCAACGATCCACACGGGCATGCTGCTGAGACACAGCAGGTCGCAGCACGCCAGGTTCAGCATCAAGAGTTGGGTGAAGTTGTTCTTCTCCAGTTTCCGTAGCAGAACCGCCAGCACGGCCACGTTCCCAGGAATGCCCAGGATACAGCACAGGCCTAAAACAACCACTGTGGACACTTCTGCTGGACTTGGGCTAAATTCCACGTGAGTTGGGCTGGTTGGTGACGCGAGGAGACTTGAGTTGTCCATTTTGTTGTGTTGTGGAATCGAAACGTGTCTATGTCCGTGGCTCCAGCGAGTATGAGGTGTGGGGAGCTGTCAAATGGTGTGGTTTATATATACCACAATGGGGGGTTTCTTTTTTTAATCTACCACTACGTAACCTAACATGAAGCAACAAGACGAAGCAACCAGAGGACCTATCTCACTTCCTATCTCACTTCCTATCTCACTTCCACACACTCCTGTCAGGTTTCTCACTCTCACTCTCCACTGCAAAATCATCATTCTACCACACAAAGATTCAATCATGTACCTCAAACCCTAGGAAACTGTTTAGCACGTTCTCAACCCTCCTCAACCCCCCCCCCCTCCTTCATCCCTCTCAGCGGACGATTTTGTCACCTACTTTGAAAAGAAGGTCGATGATATCAGTAGTTCATTCTCCCACCTCCCCCAGAATACAGTGTCTAACACACGCAATCGTATATCTAACATAACATGTCTGTCCTCCTTCTCCCCTCTCTCTGCAGATGACATCATAAAACTAGTGACTTCCTCTAGACCTACCACCTGTGCCCTGGATCCAATCCCTTCTCCACTCTTCCAGACGATCGCACCTGACCTACTCCCCTTCATAACCGCCATCATCAACAGTTCTGTAACCTCAGGCTGTGTCCCAGCTGCCTTCAAGACAGCCAGAGTATCACCACTCCTCAAGAAACCAACTCTTGACCCCTCGGACGTCAAGAACTACAGACCGGTATCCCTCCTCTCATTTCTTTCAAAAACCCTTGAACGTGTGGTCTCTAACCAGCTTTCTCTCCATCTCTCACAGAACAACCTGCTGGATCCCAACCAGTCAGGCTTTAAACCGGCCCATTCCACAGAAACGGCACTCCTAGCAGTCACAGAAGCACTCCATGCTGCCCAGGCTGCCTCCCACTCTGCAGTCCTGATTCTTCTGGATCTATCAGCGGCATTCGACACAGTGAATCACCAGCTGCTCCTGGACACCCTTGCTGACCTAGGCATCACCGGGACGGCATTAAAGTGGTTCTCCTCCTACCTGTCGGACCGGACCTACCAGGTCTCATGGAAAGGTTTGCTTTCATCCCCCCGAACCCTCCAAACGGGAGTCCCCCAGGGATCCGTACTTGGCCCTCTGCTTTTCTCCCTGTACACCAAATCCCTTGGTGCTGTAATCTCTGCTCACAATCTATCCTATCACTGCTATGCTGATGACACTCAACTGTTTTTGTCCTTCCCCCCTTCTGCCACCCAGGTGGAAGAGCGCATTGCTGCATGTCTGGCCGACATCTCACAGTGGATGTCAGCCCACCACCTCAAGCTGAAGTCCTGTAGGTTCACACTCTATAACATCCGTAAAATCAGACCGTTCCTCACCCAGGAGGCAGCGCAGCTCCTCATTCAGACATCTGTCATATCAAAACTTGACTATTGTAACTCTCTCCTCACTGGTCTCCCGGCATGTGCACTTAAACCTCTCCAACTGATCCAAAATGCCGCGGCACGACTGGTCTTCAACCAACCTAAGTTGTCACATGTCTCTCCCCTTCTCCGCAGCCTCCACTGGCTCCCGGTTGCGGCCCGCACCGAATACAAAACACTGATGCTGACCTTCAAAGCAGCCAAAGGTATGGCTCCTCCATACCTCCAAAACCTGATGAACCCCTACACCCCCACCCGTTCACTTAGATCAGCCAACACAGGGATGCTGACAGAACCCTCGCTAAAAACTCCAGGGCAAAAATCAACTCGTCCGAGACAGTTTGCCCTCCTGGCTCCCAAGTTGTGGAATAAACTCCCTGTCGCACTTAGAACAACGGACTCACTCGCTAGCTTTCGCCGTGGACTGAAGACTCACCTTTTCAGACTCCACCTAAACCCTTAGCACTACAGTAAAATCAATGACCATACATGAAGCTAGTTAGCATTTATTTTTGTTTTTTAGGTTTTTTAGAACTTTGATTATATTGTGTTTTTCTCTAGATAGATATCCATTTACATTGTTATATTGCTGTTAATGTACTGACTTTTTATCTTGTTTATTATTGTGATGTTTTTTATCTGCTTATTGTAAGTCGCTTTGGATTAAAAGCGTCTGCTAAATGCCTAAACTGTAAACTGTAAATGAAACCTGTCAAACTACAGCCGTCTCTTCCTGGGAGGTTTGCACACTGAAATAGATGCCATTAATCTTGCATTACTTGTTGTATGCCCAGGATCACGTTGTCCAAGCTCTGTATCCCAGACAAAGCCAGATGTTGGAGCCTAGATAGCTCCTTCCAGGAGCACCGCTCAAAAATAAACAATAATTATAATAATAAAAGTTTGAAATGACCAAAACCTGCCCACCGATGATGTCACTGGTAGGCAAGTTTCTGAACTGTCTACAAACCAAGTAGACAAAAATGGTACTGTACTGGTTAATCGTCTGTAGAAAAGTGCAAAGTCATTCAAGGCCTAGTGGTGTGTTTCACACAGGCAGTTCTTGACGCCTCGGAGACAGAATGACTCTAAGCCTATACAGTATGGCCAATCAGTGAAAGGCTGAGTCAATGGAAATTCCCCAACTCTCCAGGACTTGAGGTAACAGATACTCAGGGCTCCATGGAGGTTGTGGTAGCATGGTTGGGCATCCAGGTATCTTCCAGAGAACCGGACAAGACTGGTTACACAGCAGGCCCGGCGCTACGGGGGGGCCTGCTGGGGCATTGCACCCTCAGTTGCAAGTTGTGCCCCCTCAGTTTATATTCTATGTAAAGTCAAGAAAATATCAAAAACAACACAAATATTGGCTAAATATTATTATTATCATAGAGATTACAATAACAGTATTGAAACACAGTTGCCCCCTATAATAATTATCTGATTATCATTATCTGCAGCTGGTGCACAATTTAAAATCACCTAAACCACAGCGCAGTAGCAGCGGCTGTTATTTCAGCTCCCAAAAACTGGCATCTGTTGTAGGTATTATAGATAATAAAAAGAATGTTCATTATTACTAGCCTATATAAAAAAATATGTGCCCCCTCACAATTTTCAATAGACCCCTTAGTCATTTCATCCTGCAGCCGGCCCTGTTACACAGTAGGGGTGCACGTAGGACATTACGAGGGGGTCCGATAAGGGAACGATGAGCGTTGGATGAGATGACATCGAAAAACATCACTGACCAATAACCAGTAAGACTCCCTAATCGGGAGATAAGCGACCGTCAGGTCGCAGCGTGTTTTTAGGGCAAAATGTGTAGGAGCAGTGTCCAAAAATGTGTTTTAAGAAATCTGCCTGAAGGTGGCGCTGAATGGGACAGATCCATATTTATGACATGAGTGTAGACCTACTGTGTACCGATTTGCGTGATTTTAAGGCAAAAAATTGTAGGAGCTGTGTCCATAAATGTGTTTTGCAAGAATCGGCCTCATGGTGGCGCTAGAAGAGGGTCATGTGAGAATTGATGGGTGGAGGTAGTGGTTATGCAAAATTTGGCATGGATCGGGGCAACGGTTGCGGAGATATGAGCAGGGCACTTTATGTATATATATATTATTCGTTCCCTTTCTTGACGTACTTGCTCTTTACTGTACTCTGTTCTTCTTTTTTATTTATCTTTATCTTTTTTTTTTTTTTCTTACTTCTCTGTAACTTTGTAAATAACCTTATACTGCTGTGCTGCCTCTGGGCAACTGATTTTCCCCCTTGGGATAATAAAGGTATCTATCCATCTATGTATCTGCATCTGGCAAACTTGCTGTATTTCTATTAACCTGCAATAAAGCAGAGTTCTCTTTTACAATCTCATATACAACGTCTCTTGAGTTTTATTATACATCATATACGACAAAACAGACCTTAAAGGAAGAAAGCCCACAACAAAACCATATTATAATGACCATTAGTGAGTACCAAGTATATGAAGTTAGGTTGAAAATGGTCAAAGTGGTCTTTTAATGGAGGATGTGAAAGAGGAAGTGTTTTTTCAGGGACCATCTCTCTGCAAAGGTGTTATACCAAATTCAGCAACTTGCAGAGAAATGCAGCCCCCACTCACAAGCGCGCTCGCGCACGCACACACACACACACACACACACACACACACACACACACAGGGCTGAAATGATGCAATTGGTACTTCTGTTGAAGTCTTTCAGGGGGGCATTCCCATAGTGAGACACACACACACACACACACACACACACACACACACACACACACACACACACACACACACACACACACACACACACACACACACACACACACACACACACAGGGCTGAAATGATGCAGTTGGTACTTCTGTTGAAGTCTTTCAGGGGGGCATTCCCATAGTGAGACATTGACACACACACACAAACACACACACACACACACACACACACACACACACACACACACACACACACACACACACACACAAGGCTGAAATGCAGATCGCTGTTTATCGCTGTTCCGGACCCTCCGAGAACCATTTCTGTATCAGGTCTTTGGCATAAAAAATTGTGGGAACCACTTTAAAAACATTAGGAAGCAAGCCCAAAATAAGCAACTACACTTAAAAACAAGCCCAACGTTGCTTATTATAAGCAGACATGACAACACTATAGTAAACAGGAAACCTCTTCGCAAAGCCCCCAGAACCACGGTAGAACAGTGAAGAAGCCGTCGCCTAGTCTATCTATAAATGCGAGAAGTCTCTGTCTGTCTGTCTGTTTGTCTGTCTGTAATCCGCGTATCTCGAGAACCGTTTGTCCCACGGGCTTCAGATTCGGCGCGCGGAGTGCAGTGCCAGACCTCGACCCGACCCGACTCGTGGTTTTCTGAAACCGGTGTAAAACGTTCGGAATCTCCTTATGCGGAGCTGATTGTTGACATCAGGCTGTTCCGGAGGAAATCGGCGCAAGCGCTGACTCATTGTGACATCACTTCATAAAAGGCTCTGAGATCACGTACGCCACATGAGTCAACAAAAAATTCCATGGTTACGTATTCTGATGTTCCTATATGGGCATAAAAGGACACAGGCAAACATATGATCAAAACGGCTCTTATGACAGCACGAAAGGTTCGGATTCTGATGTCTGACATCAGGATTTTCCGGAACTGGCACTGTGTCTGCATAGATCTCCATATATGGGCATAAAATGGATGCAGACAGACAGATACAGATATCTCACACACAGGCAACATATGGTCAAAACGGCTCTTATGACAGCACGAAAGGTTCGGATTCTGATGTCTGACATCAGGATTTTCCGGAACTGGCACTGTGTCTGTATAGATCTCCATATATGGGCATAAAATGGATGCAGACAGACAGATACAGATATCTCCATATATGGACATAAATGGACACAGGCAAACAGATGGTCAAATATCTCCATATTAGTCCAGTATCTGGCTTAAAGTCCTGTTCGCAATTTGGTGTTAGGGGAGTTTCTCACCTGAATTGAGTCAGTGGGTCCCTAGACATGAAAAATCACAGAGGTGCTCGTCCGCCATAGTGCCAGGAATGGCGCAATGGCCAAATCAAATATGGCTGCCATCGGCTATGATGAAAATCCAACTTTTCTGTTTCTGGGTGTATATGCACATGTAATACCTCTATTTGGACTAATTGTGGTGTGGGGAATTCATTTCTGATATTTTTTGACCATTTTGGGCGATTTGGACCTCAAAAGGTCATGGTCAAGGTCATTTTGCTATTCCGAAGACCGTGGGCCATAACTTGGCCATTGTTAGGAGTAAAAACAGGTGCAGTAGGTCTAAATCAACTAATGCTGACATGTATAATTCATTTCTGACATTGTTTTGACCATTAAGGATCATCTTGTCTTTGAAATATCAATGTCAATGCCATTTTTCAAAAACGATTTTGTTCATTACTTGCACTTTTATAGTATTTTGTGTAAGTTTGTTACTATTTTATAGTAAGTTTGTTTTGTTTATAACAAAAGACATACTAGTGGGAAATACAACAAGTAAACATCCACATTTAACTTTAAAGGGGGGTTTTAAATGGGTGTTTAAATGAGCAAATAAGACTATTTACGAATAAAAGTGACAAATAAAATCACACAACAAAAGCACACAAAAAATTAAATAACAATTTCCAAAGTGCACCATATTGGGATTGTGTGCATCCAAGTTAGTATGATGTGTTTTTACAGGATGTATTCAGCAAGGCAGCCATATCCTCGAGAGTCGAAGTGTTCCTTGCATCCATCCATGTTCCATTGGTTCTAGTCTTTCCTCAGGTTCCTTGGCTGTTGCAAGCAGGTGGCAAGACATGCACTAGAAAGGTGCCTTGTTGGTCTCAGGCAGCAGTTGTACTTCTCTGCTACCAATGCTGTCTTGTTCTGTCAAGGTCTTTGCCTCTCCAAAGTTTGTTAGATATTGTATTCGGTCAGAAGCCATAGCTGCATGCTTAGTCCCCACCTGGCCCATGCAGTCATCTCCAGTTTCCAAGGCATATGTCCCCTGATCACTGTCTTGGCTAGTGGTGCTCCAAGATGAGAGACTGCTTGATGCTGTAGAAGCATGTGCCGCTGCACACCTAGTGCCATACTGCTACCAGATCTACTTAATCCCCAGTGCTTGGAAGTATCACTACGACAACTCTCTGGGGTCCACTCATAATCCTGGCGACCCATTATTCCCTCCATTAGGTTAGGGTTATGGGTAGGTTTAGTTATAATAGGGCCAGTTGACTCCACATGTACCAGCAGCTTGGTGACAGCCTCCTCAATCTAGTTCAATCTTTGGGATCTCTTCACCTCCAGCCCCTTTTGCAGGGAGCCACTCATCATCATCAGAGATAACAGAGTCGATAGACGCACCCATCCCTCATCAACTTTACACATTCTGGGTGTCTGAGGTGAACAAACAGCTCTCCAGCTGTGTGTTCGGAATATGGTGGCCATTCAAGCTTGTGGCAATGTAGGTAGAACGGCTGCCTTGGAATCTGAAGGTTCCAGGGTCGATTTATGTCTCCTCCTGCTTATTTGTCGAAGTGTGCTTAAGCAAGACACTGAACCCCTAACTGCTCCCGATGAGCACCTTGCATGGTTTCTTGGTGTGAATGTATGTGTGAATGTGTGTGTTAATGGGTGAATGTGAAATACATTGTACAGCGCTTTGGAGAAGAGCGCTATATACTGTAAATGCAGTCCATTTACCATTATCAGCTCTGTTGTCTCTGTTGATGATGTCGCTAGTGGAGAAGAGATCCCAGACATCTTGAATAGGATTAAGGAGGCTGACACCTGGTGCATGTACAGCCTCCATTATAACTAAGCCTATCCCTAACCTTCACTAACCTAATGGTCAGAATAATGGGATGTCGGAACTATGAGCGGACCCCAGAGAGTTGTTGTCTCCTTCTAATTACTGCTATACTACACACCATATTTCCAAGCACTGGGGATGAAGGAGATCTGGCAGCAGTATGGCACTGGTGAGACTCACTTGCACTGTATCAAGCAGTCTCATCTTGGAGCACCACTAGCCAAGACAGTGATCAAGGCACATATGCCTTGGAGACAGGACTGACTGCATGGGCCAGGTGAGGATTAAACATGTAGTTATGGCTTCTGACCGAGTACAATGTCTAACAAACTTTGGAGAGGCAAAGACCTTGACAGAACAAGACACAGTATTGGTAGCAGAGAAGTACAACTGCTGAAACCAACAAGGCACCTTTCTAGCGCATTTCTTGCCACCTGCTTGAACAGCCAAGGAACCTGAGGAAAGACTAGAACCAATGGAACATGGAACAGGGCATGACATAAAGGCTTGTCCTGTTGTCCGGGACAAGTGCCCATACTATGGAGTGGAGGGAGCAGGGGGGGTCATTAGCCGTCCTTTTGTTATTATTTCAATGTATGAAATTTTTATCCGGACAAGTGACTTTTGTCTCCGGACAAGTGAATGGGAAATATACTTGTCCAAAGGACAACTGCCTCAAAAAGTCAATGTCAAGCTCTGATGGATGGAAGGAGCACTTTGACTTTAGTACACTCCTGCCATGTCTGAAGCAAGACACTCGACACTGATGGAGTTCTGTGCATCATATTTTGCCATGGAACAATGCCAAATCAATCCTGTAAAAACACCTCATACTAACTTGCATGCACACAATCCCAATATGGTGCACTTTGAGGGAAATTGTTATTTAATTGTGTGTGTGATTTTGTTGTGTAATTTTATTTGTCACTTTTATTCGTAAATAGTCTTATTTGCTCATTTAAACACCCATTTTAAACCCCAATTTAAAGTTAAATGTGGATGCTTACTTGTTGTATTTCTCACTAGTATGTCTTTTGTTATAAACAAAACAAACTTACTATAAAATAGTAACAAACTTACACAAAATATTATTAAAGTGCAAGTAATGAACAAAATCGTTTTTGAAAAATGGCATTGACATTGATATTTCAAAGACAAGATGATCCTTAATGGTCAAAACAATGTCAGAAATGAATTATACATGTCAGCATTAGTTGATTTAGACCTACTGCACCTGTTTTTACTCCTAACAATGGCCAAGTTATGGCCCACGGTCTTCGGAATAGCAAAATGACCTTGACCATGACCTTTTGAGGTCCAAATCGCCCAAAATGGTCAAAACAATATCAGAAATGAATTCCCCACACCACAATTAGTCCAAATAGAGGTATTACATGTGCATATACACCCAGAAACAGAAAAGTTGGATTTTCATCATAGCCGATGGCAGCCATATTTGATTTGGCCATTGCGCCATTCCTGGCACTATGGCGGACGAGCACCTCTGTGATTTTTAATGTCTAGGGACCCACTGACTCAGTTCAGGTGAGAAACTCCCCTAACACCAAATTGCGAACAGGACTTTAAGCCAGATACTGTATTATATATGGGCATAAAGTGGACGCAGACAGACAGATATCTCCATATATGGGCATAAATGGACACAGGCAAACAGATGGTCAAAATGGGTCCTATGACAACAGGTATAATGGGGTTTGCATTAAAGGGGGAACCGGCATTGTGTCTGCAACACAGTCGGAGGCACAGACACATACTCCATATATGGGCATAAATGGACACAGGCAAACAGATGGTCAAAACGGGTCCTATGACAACAGGTATAATGGGGTTTGCATTAAAGGGGGAACCAGCACTGTGTCTGCAACACAGTCGGAGGCACAGACAGATACAGAGATCTCCATAATGGGCATAAAGGGACACAGACAAACAGATGGAGGAGGAGACAAACATAAGACAAGCAACAAAGAGTGTGACTGGGAGGACATCGATGATGCAGATTTAAATTACTTTACAGCTTTTGCTGAAGAGAACAAGGATCAGTAGTGGAGATCTGGGTTGGCTGAGGTGCAGACGGAGGAGACAAACATAAGACAAGCTAAATCAACAGCACAAGACTGAAAAAAAAACAAGTTCTCCAAAAAAACTCAAGCTGAATTCACTCTCCCGCTCCAAAAAAGAAAAAGAAAATAAAAGAGACAAAGACAAACATAATACAAACAACAAAGCGTGGGACTGGGAGGATGACTTGAATGATGCAGATTTAAGCAGGCTGCATATTCTGCTTAAAGAGGAAACAAACAAAAAGCGACGAGATCTCATATATGGGCATAAAATGGACACAGATAAACAGATATCTCCATATATGGGCATAAATGGGCATACATTGGACGCAGAATCACAAAGATCACCATATACGGGCATAAAAGGGACACAGACAGACAGATACAGAGATCTCCATATATGGGCATAAAATGGACGCAGATAGACAGATAACTCCATATATGGGCATATATGGGCATAAAATGGACCCAGGACTATATCTGCAGTGATCTCCATATAAGGACATAAAATGGACGCCGACAGACAGATACAGATATCTCTGGACACAGGCAAACAGATGGTCAAAACGGTCCTATGACAACAGTATAATGGGGTTTGCATTAAAGGGCGGGGCATTCATTCCTTATTTACATCGTTCCCGAGTTGGCCAGGTTGCCGACTAGACGCTGGGCCGCCCGCTTCTAGTCTATAAAATGTACTAAACGCCTTGCATCGCAGGGCTTTGCTTTACCAAAAGACGTACACATTTGAAACTTGGAGATACAAGGTTTCTGCCCCACAGTGATGATATTTTAATGATTATGTTGCGCGGAAAACGTTGAGATAATAGCCATTTTGGTTAGAATTGACTGAAAATAACTTTGTTCTTCAAGTTTAAAGCTATACTGTGTAAGTTGCTCAACTTGTGGTCAGTAGCTCTATAGCAAACCTCGGTTGCGTCCGCGTCTTTCGGCCGTTTTTCGGTTCTCACACCCCCGCGTCTGCCTCCACCTCGCCGAGATCTATCTTTTGAGGGGTCCCTGGTTCCTGTGCGTTCAGCCATTCCAGAGATACACTCCTTCACCCATGCCTCCCTGTGCAACCGAGTATACAGACACACGGGAGACTACAAATATGGCCGCCCTAGCGACCCCACTCCAAGATGCGCTGTGATTGGCCGGCAGTGTATAACCCTCGCTGTGATTGGCCGGTAGTATGATGACGTCATTTTGCCGCGAAATTCTCCCCCCCTCACGGCTCATAGAAAACATATAAAGAGAAGGCTTTAGAAGCTGAAAATAACGGAGTGGGGGTTCTAAAACTTTAGCGATTTAACAGTTAGGACCATTTTAAGATTTGTTTTATAAAAAAAGTTACATGGTATAACTTTAAAATGTTATTAAATATTTCATTGTCCAAATAAATTCCAAATATTATGAAGTTATCTTGCGGCACCTCTGGACTGCCTTCACGGCACCCCAGGGTGCCCTGTCACCCACTTTGAAAACCCATAGCCTATAGCAACCACACTAATTAGTATTTTCTTGAATAACCTAATGGCAGGCAGCATGGGGGTGACCTTCGGGCTCCAGAAAACATCCACAAAACTCTGAAAAGTGATGACTCATCACTTTTCATCACTAAACCATTGTTTTTCTGGAGCTGTGGCGACCCCGAAGGTCACCGACTCGGGCGCCCTAGCTAAATCATTAGAGCATGCCCTGGGCTACATCTGTGCAAAATTTGGCGCTTTTAGACTGATTAGCACGAGAAATAAAACCCTAAGGCCTCTGACTAACATGAATGCACACCCATACATGCATCGTTTTCTGAGGCCATTTATAGCCCAAGGAATGTTTTTTGTGCAAAACAAATGCTTGCAATGGATTCGGCATCATGACAAACCCCTAGTTTGACCCCTCTTATGCTACTAAAAGCAGATTATTTCTTTGCTTTTTTCCCTGTAATGTAAAGTTAATGGGACACCAACTCCAGCGGCTGATAACACCAATTTAGCTGTGTCTAAGAAAGGGTTATCATACCAAAATATAATCTACAGATATAGAGCTTTTCAAAAAAGCATGGTAACCTTTGCCACCTTTTTGATACCGACAACCCGTCTGGCCCATGGACTAAATGTAAAAAGGGTGGCATATGTTCTTCACCTTAGATCTTTCATGGCAATCTGATGCTGCATGCATGATTTGAAGCATTGTGTTCCAAAAATGAGTTTTGCTAAAGTCTACCTGCTGGTGGCGCTATAACAGGCCAATGTGAAAAAGGTAGCATTTGTTCCTTGACCTAGTGGGAATATGTGTGGCAAATTTCACGGTAATCGCAAGCTGCGTTGATGATTTGAGGCATTTTGTTCAAAAACGGAGCAATCCTGCAAGCTTTGGAAGCCAATATTAGCCAATCAGGATGGAATTTGAAATACAGACGGATCGGACTTGATCACATGACTATAAAGATACTGTGTACCGATTTGCGTGATCTTTGGATAAAATCTCAAGGAGTAATATCCAAAAATGTGTTTTACATAAGTCGGCCCAAAGGTGGCGCTATAAAAGGCTGATGTGAAAAATGCAGGGCAAAGGTTTATTCCTTAGCCTCTAGGGAATGCGCTTACAAAGTTTGAAACTGATCGATGGAGTTATAGGTAAAACCACAAATCGGCCTGTTATAGCGCCACCATGAGGCTGATTTAAAAAATTTAAAGTGGCATTTCTTCTTCGACCTAGTGGGAACATTTGTGCGCGATTTCATGATAATTGCACTTTGCGTTTGGGATTTGAGGCATTTTGTTCCAAACGGCTCAATCCTACAAACTTTGGAAGCCAATCTTAGCCAATCAGGATGGAATATGAAAAATCGGACAGATCCGTGTCGATCACATGACTGTCGAGATACTGCCTACCGATTTGTAGGATTTTTGGACAAAATCTGTAAGAGTAGTGCACAGAAATGTGTCTTGCGAACATCGGCCACTAGGTGGCGCTAGAAAAAGCCCATTTGAAAAATTTAGGGCAGAGGTTCTAGATTGGCATCCAGGGAATGTGTGTGCTCACTTTGGCAGCGACCGGGCCAACGGCGACTGAGATTAGCTGCACACAAACTGCGAGGACGCACGGACGGACGGACGCACGGACACACGGACGGACGGACACACGGACGGACGGAGGGGAAAACATACTCTCCCCCATGCCTTGGGCTGGTGGAGACAATAACTGAGTAAGCATGTTTGGGCTCTCACAGCATATCTCCACATACAGTACATGGATCTCCATTCTCCATATATGGGTACCAGGAGTCTCCATATATGGGTAACTGGTCTGATATACATCACTGGCCAGACGGCCAAGACATTGTCGCCCTGAGGCGTCTTACAAGTTATTTGTATTTATGTTACTGTAATTATGATATACTGTACATAACATGTGTTGGCTGTGTGTGTGTGTGTGTGTGTGTGTGTGTGTGTGTGTGTGTGTGTGTGTGTGTGTGTGTGTGTGTGTGTGTGTGTGTGTGTGTGTGTGTGTGCGTGCGTGTGTCCTAGTCCATTACGTGTATTTAGTTATTCTTATATCATATTCTATTCTATGTTATTCTTCAATGTCATCTATCCGCCTATGACTACCCCAAGGGGTACTTGAGCAGCTTGCAGGTGGTACATAGAAAGATTAGGGATTTTCATTACCAAAAGAAAATATTTTGTCAATATCTGTCAACAAACCATCATTTCATAAACCTATTGCTAAATGGGGCATATGAAAAAAAATGAACTAGCGTATCACCTGTTATATTAACATGAAGAGGTCAAGATCATGCATGTCAAAACCAATATGTGAGGGGGTGGAAGACAGCGTTATTCTTTTTTTTCGTTAAAATGTATTTCTTTGGAAACTCTTGTGTTTTATTATTATTTCTGTTAAGTGAATGCTATTTTATATGTTTCCCTTATTATACATTTACTTATTTGCTTGTGTTTAATAACGTTATTTCTCCCTACATGAAACTCCCCTTCTGATATATGTGTGTGTGAAGAGCCTGATAGGTTAACCAGCGGCCGCTGCTCGGCCAATGAGAAGAGACTGACGTCATGCCCGGCCAATGAGAGGCTAGTGTCGGGCAGGGGGCGGCCTTTATAAGTGGGACTCTGTCACTCTGTTACTGAACGTGAAAGGAGGAGGACGTGTGTGTGAGGCAGGTGAACAGGCAGAGGTGACCAGTGTTATGAGGGACTGAGGACAGACACAGGAGGGCATGAGCAGTGAGCCCTACCTAGAACTATTGATGATGAACTTGAGTGAGCTCCACAGTGCAACGCAGTGAGTCAGACAACACGGTGGCCCAGCAGAACCGGTGAAGTTCCCGCGGACCATCTATCCTGACCAGGCGAGCCAGACGAGCCGCTCCATCCGAGCTGACTAGAGGGGTCGCAGTGGTGACAGTGGTGTCGTGCGCAATACCCGCACAGGCAGCCATTGGCTGCCTCCGTGTGAGTAGAGAATCTGTGCACCATTTGTCTCTTCAAGCCACTGACCTGAGTTATGCCAATGAGTTAAAGTATACAAGGATACTGGCCTATTTTCCTTGTTCGCAGATACGAAGGCCTGAGACGTAGATGTTACTGAAGAGTTGCTGTGTCCCTCTACACGTCTTCTACTCACCCTGCTTATTATCATAATTATTATTATTATTATACCTGCCTGCGCCTATTAGTATTATATATATAACACACGTCCTATCTGAGCTAATGATTTGCAATATTCATATTATTATATATACGCCTTAAATTGCTAAGTGGCGAATATTGCACCCGCACTTTAATTGTGCGGTGGGAATTGATAAAGGGAGGAAATTACCCGGGTTGTGATCTTATTGTTGGTTGTTTTTAGGTTTTTTTAGTTAGAAGCGCTATTTAGGAGTGTTAGGGTTTTATTTGTGTTTTGAATGGTTTTATGGCGTATAGAAGCCCCTGTATTTTAGATAATAAAGAACTTGTTATACCTTTGGAAATACTGTGTCCGGCTCCTTCTCTCCTGGGTTTATATTGCTCTGAACACCTGAAAAACGTACCTGTGTGTCTTAAAAGGGTTATTATTATATATCTCCTTTTCCTCTTTTATAGAGGTGGCGTTGTCGGAAGTCTTATAATTATATATGGAAATGCTAATGATAATACTGAAATAATACACTTGAATCAAAAGGTGTGTACTATAATTATTTATTTGCAAATCCAAGAAAGTAAGGTGTTGACAAAGAGTACCAGTTTATTCTGGCTGTTAATGTGAGTCTGGCCACTCTTACAAATACATCCAGGTTCTATCAGAGAGAACCTCCAGGGTCAAATCTGCACTCAAACCAACTATCCACAAGCAAGCCATTTACAATTTAGGCATTTAGCAGACGCTCTTAATCCAGAGCGATTTACAATAAGCAAGGTAATACATCAATACATCAGCATCAATACAACAGATGCATAGAAATAGTACTCTAAGAAGAAAACGTAGGTAGACCACGCACCTTTTCAGTAAAAAACAGAATAGTTTGCTATCTAAATTACATGTATGGTCATTGAGGGTGGGCAAGTGGTACGATAAGTGATAAGTGCTATGGGCTACGGTGGAGTCTGAAGAGGTGAGTCTTCAGAACACGGCGGAAGCTAGGGAGTGAGTCTGCCGTTGCAACGGGGAGTTTATTCCCCAGTTTGGGGGCCAGGAGGGCAAAGAGTCTGGGACGTGTGGATTGTTTTCCTGGGGTTTTTAGCGAGGGTTCTGTCAGCTTCCCTGTGTTAGCTGATCTGAGTGAGCGGTGGGGTTGTAGGGTTCGTTCAGGCTTTTGAAGGTATGGAGGTGCCATACCTTTATAGCTTTGAAGGCCAATGTTTTGTACTCTGTGCGGGCAGCAACCAGGAGGAGGGAGCGGAGAATGGGGGAGACGTGAGAATGTTGGCTGGTTGAAGATCAATCGTGCTGCAGCATTTTGGATCAATTGTAGAGGCTATAGTGCACATGCCAGGTGAGGAGAGAATTACAATAGTCAAGTTTTAATATGACTGATGTCTGGATGAGGAGCTGGGCGGACTCCTGGGAGAGGAAGGGTCTGATCCTACGGATGTTTTAGAGTATGAACCTACAGGATCGGGTGACTGATGCAATGTGTGCCTTGAATGAGAGCTGACTGTCCAGGACCACACCAAGGACCGGAGTCACCAAGGCGTTGTCTCTGGAAATAGTGATCCTGCACGGGGCAGGACTTAACTGGGAAGAAGAGAAGCTCTGTCTTGTCTGGGTTCAGCTTGAGGTGGTGGGCTGACATCCACTGTGAGATGTCAGCCAGAACATGCGGCAATGCAGTGAATGCACTCTTCCACCTGGGTGGCAGAGGTGGGGTATAAGGATAAAAACAATTGAGTGTCATGGGCATAGCAGTGATAGGATAGGTTGTGAGCAGAGATGACAGCACCAAGGGATTTAGGTCCCATCCTCTTTTACAGTACACTTTAAGACATACTAAGACATAATAAGACAGAATAAAGCCATAATAAAAAATAATGTGTTGGTAATTAGAGCTAATATATTTTATTAGACAGAAACAAACACAGAATAGTAGAAAGAGCGAATACATTCTCTGGCACCGTCACCTGCCACGGAACTGCAGCGGCAGACACTGCCGCACGACCGCTAGTTCGACCAGCAGTCGCACTGCATCGCCGGCGATAGGACCAGCAGTCCCGCCAGTAGGACCGGCGGTCGCCGCACGGACCGGCAGGTCCCGTAGCGGTAAACTGCCCGTCCGTGCGGTGGTGGCTGCCGCGGCAGTTACCAGCGATGCCGGTGCCAGATAATGTATTCGCTTTCTGCTATTCTGTCTCAGCCACCACCGCACGGACGGAAATATATTAGCTCTAATTACCAAAACATTATTTCTTATTATGGCTTTATTCTGTCTTATTATGTCTTATTATGTCTTAAAGTGTACTGTAAAAGAGGATGGGACCGGGATTTACAGTGTACAAGGAGAAAAGGAGGGGGCCAAGTACAGATCCCTGGGGGACCGGTTAGGAGGCTGCAGGGGGATGAAAGCAAACCTTTCCACAAGACCTGGTAGGTCCGGTCAAGCAATGGTTAAATGGCTCAACCGCCCAGCTGCTGTCGCTCCAGGTTCAGGTTAGGGGAAGCTGACAAAAAGGAAAAAGAGGACAAGCCAAAGTGCCAGGAGTTCTGTGAAAAACACATTTTATATGGCTTTACCTTTGCATCCACAGATCCACCACAACCACAGATAGTTTCCTTGTGGCCGAGTAAAAAAAAAAGCCACATTCTATCCTCAAAAATCTCACATTCACTGCAGCCAGAGTTTTGGCTCAAATGTTGACAAGAATTCATCATCAAATAGCACAGTGTCCTGTCAGATCCCTGACCGTTAATATTGTTGTAAGACTTAGAGACCACATTTAAGACAATCATCAAAATGCATGAGTAAGGGGGCACTATGGGCATGACAACTTGGGGAACATAAGACAAAAAGGTTGGGACCCACTGAACTAGAATACGTCAAACGCACACGCACGCACGCACGCACACACACACACACACACACACACACACACACATACACACACACACACACACATACACACACACACACACACACACACACAGAGTGCAGTCAAACTCTCCACTCAGACAAACATTTGTGCAACATTTTTACCCAAAATAGTCCTCTCTCCTCGACCGCAGAGAGAGCTGCCTGCTTTTAGCCTGACACACACACACACACACCCACGGTTCAACCACTGTGATAATGGAGCCAGAAGTCATAAAATGACTCCTTTCTGTCAGAGAACTGACAGCAGAAACTCTGTAGGAACTAAATATGTACACATTAAAACATGCTTATATTCAGAAACAGTCTGACGCACACAAAAGTCAAAGCAACATGTAAAGCACAACATAGGGTAAGTATTAGTTTACAGAGGCTAAAAAACATCCATAACCATAAAAAACATGTTAACGCTAACATATTAGCACTAAAACCAGTAGGCTACACGTTAAAACATAGGCTACATACACCATGTATACTAACACAACACAACCTTAAAACACAACATGTCAACACTGCATTTTCCAAAATTCAGTATTCAGTTACTGAGTAACTGAATGTTACAGACTAAAGGCCCTTTCCCACTGGGAAATTGAAGTGGATGGTAGCGTTTACACCACAACGAAAGCCATCATAATTCACCCTTGTCAAGTCCCCCCGTTGTCCCGCCCCTCTTCGCACCCATTGGTTGCGAAGAGGGGCGGGACAACTTGGTGGGACAACAATCCTTCATCCGCTAACATTGAAATTCAGTTGTTGCTTCTCATTGTTATTTTGTGTGTTCAATTCTAATTTTAAACTTGGTTTCTGTAAAAAGGAGCCTCTCAGGTGCAGTATAGTGACTGGGCGTGTTTTTAAATGTTTTTATTTCTCCGAAAATGATGTTTTAGCAAATTCAACATAAATCAGGCTTTTGTAAAGATTTGGTCCAAAATGTACACAAATCATATATCTCTGGAGTCATGTGATGAACATGTATCATTCAGATATTTCATATGCCACTCCGATTAACTATGATTAGATTCCAAACTTTGCAAAATCAATCATTTATGGCCGCAGGGGCGTCAATTGGGTATGGCAGGCCAGGGGTATGCAGCTGCCATACCCTGGGTCTAGGGGGAAAGTTACTTTTAAATATAAATCCATGAATGTCTCTTTGTTTATCTGTGCTGGTTATTATGTTGTTAAATTACAGTAAAATAACTACAAATGCAACATTTAACAAAATGGTCACTTTAACAAGGTATTATAATTATATTCTCCACAAAATGGTATATTCCCAGGTTCCGCAGGTCAGCTGCACAGGTGCAATGCATTATTGTTAATTGTGGCACGTTTACTAACATATGCCAAGTTTAGCTCCGTTCCAGGCTGCCATATCCAGCCCAATAAACCGTAGAAACCTGGGTAAAAAAAAAACTGACAAAACCCGAGCACATGAGGACTTCCATCTTTGCCATACTCTTGCTGAACTGACGCCACTGTATGGGCGGGGCCAATTTAGTACAAAAATGCCATATATGAATGCAAAAGCCAATCAACCGCAAATTGGAATCACATTTCCAATTTTACTGTGTCATTAAAAGTTACACAATCCTTATAGGCAACCCAGCCTGGCGGAGATATGCACTCTTTTCTAGTGACTATGAAGCTGAGGTTCAGTGACTGACAAAGATCAATGATCAATGTCAACTGTAGGTATGACCCCTCTCTCTCTCTCTCTCTCTCTCTCTCTCTCTCTCTCTCTCTCTCTCTCTCTCTCTCTCACACACACACACTCTCACACACACTCTCACACACACACACACACACACACACACACACACACACAAGCTTAACTTACTTGATCGAAAAGGGGAATCTGCTCCGGTGCTCTAGAAAGGTTACGGTTCGACCGAGTTCCAGAATCCGACAACAGGCGCTCCCCCGGCAGGCTTGGCGAGCTGCAGACACACCGGGGTGGAGGAACTGTCCGTCTCCCTCAGTGTGATCGTGAATTAAACCGCGCACAGATCAGCCCGCAAAGTGGCCTACATAAGAGACGGATTAAAACATGTCATGAATTTCAGTTTGGAGCCAAACTGCCCAGATGTCGTCCTGCAGAAACTCCCTCAAAAGAGCTTTTTTTTCCCTTCCCCGGGGGCCGGTGCGCGCACACAGTCCGGTTGGAAATGTGTGATGTACAGTAGCCTACCTACTCTGGAATAGCCTTAACACTCACATGCGCCCGCACACACAGTGTTGTTGGAGTGGGGGCGTCCTTGCATGCAACAGGTGTCAATTTAAAAGGTGTGATTTGTTGTTATTGTTGTTAGAGAGAGAGAGAGAGAGAGAGAGAGAGAGAGAGAGAGAGAGAGAGAGAGAGAGAGAGAGAGAGAGAGAGAGAGAGAATTGAATTGAATTGAATTGAATTGAATTGAATTGAATTGAATTGAAATGAATTGAGAGATGTAGGCCTATATAGATTGATTGGAAACTCTAATTTAATAGGTCTCGAAATGTATAGCCTACAGTAGCTACAAATAGGTAGAAAATTAAATACACAAAACAGAAAACATTCAGCTATACACAATGCATAATAAAACACAATACACACATAAAATATTAACATAATAGGCTACATAGGCCTACAGTATACATAAAACGTATTAGTTGTAAACAAACAACTATACTTTTAACTCATTTATAGAAACGTTTCCCCTAAATGTCCCATAGGAGCTCTGTCTTTTCCAATACAAGAAGTAAGCCTTTCAAAACAAATGTTACAAGGTGCTGTACAATAATAGCCTATAAAATACTAATGAAAATATCACATTATAGAGTAAAGTAACAAAACAGTTAAATGCAAGATATTACAAGCTAAAGTGCTTGCAAAACAAGCCTTTTAAAGGAATTAATTTTGCATTTCATAGGGACAGTAGTACAGGCCATTCCAGAGAGTGGGGGCTACCATGAAGGCTCAATCATCAGGGTACACTACACCGCCAAATCCTGATTATTAAATTACTACAGTTTACAAATGTTTGCACACTGTGTTTTTACATCTTCAGGTGTTACATTAACAGGCAATGTTGGCTGTGTAGCTGTGGATATGAAAATGTGTTATTTTATGTATTTACTTAATAAATGTTATTTCCCCCAAAACACGTGTGTGTGTGTGTGTGTGTGTGTGTGTGTGTGTGTGTGTGTGTGTGTGTGTGTGTGTGTGTGTGTGTGCGTGCGTGCGTGCGTGCGTGCGTGCGTGCGTGCGTGCTTGCGTGCTTGCTTGCGTGCGTGCGTGCGTGCGTGCGTGTGCGTGTGTGTGTGTCCTGGTTAATTTTTAGACAACCATTTGAATAGATGCATTCTATAGCCCGGATCAGAGTCTACGGTGGAGACCTATCCACTGCAAATTTGAGGTGCCTCAAGTCGGAAAATAAGTGCAGGCCATCATAGTCACGGCCCACGGTGAAGTCCTTTACCCCGTCTAGACCGGTTCAGGTCGACCAATCAGTGAACGGGGTGTAGAGCCTGCCTGTCTGAGAGCAAAAACAGAGAGATGTGTTGAGACTCACGGTGGAAAGCTCTCCACCGTGAGGAATGATGTAACGTTGTAGTTTCATGACTCAAAAAGACTCAAAAAGACTACACCGCGGTGTTAGCGCGAGGCGTTGTGAGCTTGTAGATCGGCTATTTTCGGCAAAGAGCTTGGGTTTAGAGGGGAAAAAGAGCAGTACAGAGTGAAAGGTCAAGTTTATTAAGTATTGACGGTTCAAGTGGTTCAATATCTGAAAACACAAATTGACATGAATCCAAAATACACTGATGCTTGTGCTGTCAAACAATGAAACTATATGAAAAGGTTGTGGGGGTCCCTGCTTCATCTCTCTCTCAACAAAGGGGTCCTTGGCCTGAAAACGTTGAGGACCCCTGTGTTAGAGAGACACACAAAAGAGTGATGTCCATGCCATTGTTCTTTTTAACAAAATTAAGATCACTTTCACACACTCACACATGTGCACAAAGTTGAACTGCTTGGAGACACAAGTCACGAAATAATGCAACATTCCATTATTTAGCACGCTAACAAGCATCTGGTAATCACGCTGTCGTGCAGTAGAGGAAGCTGAAGCAGAATGCATTCCATTGGTTCAGGAGCAGTATGGTCGGTATGGTCGGTATGGGTGACTAGGCATTCTGACCTATCAAAATTGCAGCCACAAACCAAAACAGCAACAATGCAGACCGCCATATTGGAGAAGTTGATTGCGTTTGCACAATGTCCTGCTTTGCTGTTGACAACCTTGCTAGTGATCATGGTGTCTTCACACATTGTTTTAGCCCCGTTAGTCACTTAAAGGAGTAGTTCACCCCCAAAATGACTTTTTTTCTATTGATTAGTCACGCCATGGAGACTAGAGTTCAATAATAGTTCATTCCTAAGACAAAAATGTGATAACAATAAATGTACCCCCATTCGTTCTGGATGGGGACCCGTTTCGAAACGGGTCCCCATCCGGAATCAAAGGGGGTAAATTTACTTGAATTAAATTTCTGTCTTAGGAATGTGACAAAAAACAAAAAATATTATTGAACTCTACTCTCCATGGTATGAGTAATCAATAGAAAAAAAGTCATTTTGGGGGTGAACTACTCCTTTAAACCCTATATGTATGTACTCAGTTGACTGGGTCCCGCCCCAGGCCTGTATTATAGGCCTACTTCCCTCTACGACAAATCTCTTTGCTGAAAATAGCCAATTTACAAGCTGAAAACTTGTCCTGTTGGCGACATGTTAGGTTGCCAATCTTCGCCGGATGTTTGCCACAGAATAGTGACGTGCACAGTTACAGGAATGTCAGTCCATCCATCCAGGGATGTCGCACAAAATTCCGGGCCCTGGGTACTTTAACTATTGAAAAATAGCAGATATACAAGCTCACAGCGCGGCACTGAGTGCCACGCTGCGAACTTGCAGATCTGCTATTTTTGAAAAAATCTTGAAAATTTGTGCAAGTCTTTGAATATTTCAAATCCTTAAGGTTTTTTGAAAAACCTACTTTTTCATGTGAAGGACCCCCAAAATTATATGTATTTGGCCACGGACCCCCATCTCAAAATATTTTGTTCCTGTGAGCTTGTATAGCTGCTATTTTTCAATAGCTAAAGTATAAAATAATTAAGGCCCCTCCACCTTGGGCCCTAGTAACTCAGTCCCACTACCTCCAAAAACTTGATTACCACAACTGTTGCCATCATTTCTTTTGGAACATTTTGACATACAAACTGAAATGTCATCACAACAGTTCACAGAATTCTCTAATTATTAAACTTCTGTTCTATTTCTTCATTCTTCAATTCATTCGCAGTCAAAGATAGCATCATCATATGCTATGAATGAGGAATGTTCTGGATTCAGAGAAAGGGGGTAACAACAAGCCAAAGAAAGTTTGGATCACTCTTGCAAAGTATGTGTAGAATGTCTAAAAATGATTGTGTGTGTGTAATGGTTTTCCACACCATTCTTTTGTGTCATTATCGTGCAGTAGATAACCAGCAATCAACTGCCCATACACGCACGTATGTTTATGTGAACATAATATGTACAGTTATTTGTAGAGGTCCCGAAAGATCCATACAAGGCCCCTAAAAACGTAAATATATTCATTTTGAGGTAAATATATATATACAAGCATCCATTAAAAAAGAAAACGATAAAGTCATAAAAAAAACATGGTCATTCTTTGTTCTACCTCGGGTCCTCTCAAACAAAGCAGGGGCTTTTCTTTCTGCTGTGTGTGTGTGTGTGCGTGCGTGCGTGCGTGCGTGCGTGCGTGCGTGCGTGCGTGCGTGCGTGCGTGTGTGCGTGCGTGCACACATGCCTGCGTTTGTGTGACATTGATGGACTAGCAGGTTGTGAACTTTTTCCAAAAACACTACAGACATACAGACAGACAGTGATAATAGCAGGTGGGGGGTGAGAGGGAATCCTGTGTGTGTGCGCGCGTGTGTGCGCTTGTGTGTGTGTGTGTGTGTGTGTGTGTGTGTGTGTGTGTGTGTGTGTGTGTGTGTGTGTGTGTGTGTGTGTGTGTGTCACGTAGATAAAGATGATGTGAGCTGCTGCTGCCTTAATGGGTGGAAAATTCACTAGGGCAAGAACGACAAGCGAGAGAGAGAGAGAGAGAGAGAGAGAGAGAGAGAGAGAGAGAGAGAGAGAGAGAGAAAGAGTGAGAGAGAGGGCACGTGATATTTCTATTTATTTATTTCAGTCTGCTCTCATGCAATTTCACAGATGTATCTATTAAAATAATGTACCTTGTTTTGTATGTAAAAATCAAACATGGAACATGTGGACTCAACCAGCAACCTTTTGGACCCCCATGAAGGGCTCCATTTGGAGTCCATTCGTATGCCCTGTTGCAACAAACCGACTTCAAACTTGGCGAGTGTGTCCCTGAGTCTGTCTGTCTGTCTGTGTCCCTTTTGTGGCCATAATTGAAGATTTCTGATGTCATAATGTCATAGTACTGACGAGTGACATCATAGACTGTGATACATGTACTAGGATAGCTAATATGGTTGTACTCCGACAATGACAACAGTTAACAATAGGTACAATATGGTTACAACAGGGTACCGGTTGCGCTCCCAACAGCATCTTTTTATATCATGGTTTATATCATCTTTTTATCATTTCATATTGATGACCAACTGACCACCTGACCCTATAAGGCACAGCTCATGACTATGTCCTGCTATAATGCCATGTGCAGCATTTACAAGGCCAGGTTTCTGTCTGGTAGAAATTAGGCCTTATCTACTGCCATGGAGCCTGTACCCAAAACAATGAGAATTGTTTTGGTTTATAAGGCTCAGCCTGGTATCATGCAGACACCAGGGAAGGACATCCCTTCAGGAACCTATGAACTCTCTGCCACGTACGGTATATGGAACCCACTTGTGGACAAGAAACATCCTGTGAAATGTTGAAACGTCATCCATTGACTGACCAAATGACCATACTTAAACTCATCATTTGTCAGAGAGAGCATGAACCATTGAACCATTATTTCTGTACTGTACCTGTCTTGAATTCTCTCTCTCCAGTAAACATTCCATTCTCACTCTGAATCACTCTCCTGTCTTATTTCTTTGTGATGGATTATTGTATCTCATAGGGGAATAAGAAGGTGTTGTTGTTTACAAATAATATATTTATCACCTTCCCAACAGCATCTTTCCCAGTGGACATCGGCCTGATATTGAACTGCATGGCGGCCACATAAAAAAAAGGAAACCCTCATTTATGTATAGAATCCATTGATGACAACGCTTTGATAATTTTCTCAAGAAACATCTAGGATAATAACGTTATTTCCCCTCTAGGTCCAATGAAATAACAATGTAAATGTTGTGGATGGAGACATACAGACAGTATACAGTAAGGGATACGGTACAGTAAGCTGGTCGCAGAGGTCTCCCAATTGGGCTTTTTGCAATGACGACTTATTTACATTGACATGGTTACTGTGAAGAAGGCAGTTAGCTGTCGAAACGTTGGTGAGAGAGAGCGAGATCATGTATGTACAATTATTCCCATTCAATGAAATATATGTTGTTTTGATTTGTTTTGATTCTTTTGTTCCACCTTTGCTTTGGCATGTTTTCTCAGGCCAATAAAGCCCCTTTGAATTGAATTGAGAGAAAGAGAGAGAGAGAGCTTGTTGAGCATTGCATTGCATTGGTTCATTGTTAGGCTTAGGAGTGAGTGCATATACGTGCGTGTGTATGTGTGCGCGTGTGTGTGTGTACACGTGTGCGTGAAATTATACTTTATGATGTTGTGTTGAGCTGAAAAACAGCAGTAAAGATAAGAGTTGCAGACGAGGAGAAGAGCTGATAATCGACTCTACTATCTGTCTGCCGTCTTCCGTCTGACTCAAGCAACCTTGACCTAGAACACACACACACACACACACACACACACACACACACACACACACACACGCACACGCGCACGCGCACACGCACACACGCACGCACGCACACGCACGCACGCGCACAGAACAAGAAGCAGAGGGAGGTTAAGTGTGCAGAAGGATGAAGATGTTTTTTATGGAAGCCATTAAAACTCCATTATCGTGATGGATTATATTATCTAATCTCTCTCTCTCTCTCTCTCTCTCTCTCACACACACACACACACACACACACACACACACACACACACACACACACACACACACACACACACACACACACACACACACACACACACACACACACGTCGGGGAGGGTGAACCACTTTTGAAAGGAATGATAATGTTTTGTGAAGAAACCATAAAACGTGTGTGTGTGTGGGTGGAGGGGTGTCAGGGCTAAGGACAGTGTGACAGGTGGTTTTGTCAGTTATTCATTTGTAAGGAAATAGTCACTGCAAATTAAACACTAGAACAGGGGTCTTCAACGTTTTCAGGCCAAGGACCCCTTAGTTGAGACAGAGATGAAGCACTGAAGCAGGGACCCCCAGATTCCATATAGTTTCATCATTTTGACAGCACAATCATCAGTGTATTTTGGATTCATGTCAATTTGTGTTTTCAGATATTTAACTACTTAATAAACTTGACCTTTCACTCTGTACTTAGTCTGCTCCCCTCTACACCAAAGCTCTTTGCTGAAAATAGCCGATCTACAAGCTCACAACGCCTCGCAGCGCCTCTCAGGATATGGACATACCGGTATAGGGTTCAAGTGCATGCATTTAAAAAAAAAATTTTTTCCTATCGCACAAAGATTTGGAGGACCCCCTGCAGTAACTCTGAGGACCCCCTAGGGGTCCCGGACCCCCTGTTGATATATACTATATACAGTATATACCGGTATATATAAAAAAAACTCAACATGCATCTCGATGCAATGCATTGTGAGCTTGTATTGATATGATATTTTCAGTATTGGGCTTTTCATTTTAAAACACTTCTGTGTTCATTTTCACATCTACTCAGACCGTATCAAGGACCCCCCAAATCATATCTTTTGGACCCCCAACTGAAAATATTTTGTGCCTGTGGCTGTGACCCACTCCCAAAGATTCAAAACAAAATTGCGGATGTACAAGCTTGCAAGCTGTGAGCTTGTAGATCTGCTATTATTGAATATTCAAGCCTAAAATCTAAAATGACACTGTGGGTTAATTAGACACGCCCTGTCCTATATAAGACCAATGAACCAATGTTAACAATGGACTCTGCTTATGACATTTAAAATGAAAAGAGTCATAGAATAAATAATGGTCATGTTTTCTATGAGTCTAACATGGCTAAAACGTAACTAAAAAGTTACAATGTTTTTATGGGGCTGCATATCTGATCAAATTTGAATATCAAGTATGTAAATATTGAATCAAGCAACGGGACCTATACGACACCTGAAGCTTAGGTAAGGGGGTCTTCAACGTTTTCAGGCCAAGGACCCCTTAGCTGAGAGAGATGAAGCAGGGACCCCCAGATTCCATATTGTTTCTTCGTTTGACAGCACAATCATCAGTGTATTTTGGATTCATGTCAATTTGTGTTATCAGCTATGTAACCACATGAACCATCAATACCGGTACTTAATAAACTTGACCTTTCACTTATAGTGTGCTCTCCCCCCCCCCCCCCCCCCCCCCCCCCCACCAAACCTCTTTGCCGAAAATAGCCGATCTACAAGCTCACAGCGCCTCACGGTGCGAGGTGTTGTGAGCTTGTAG
>NC_137830.1:47915841-47930841 GCF_963921795.1 Nannobrachium achirus
TGCATGGCTTGGATGAATGCCTGATTTTGATTGGTCAATCACTGAATTCAGCGGTGTGTTATTTCTCGACAATGATCCAACACACTCGAATTAACAAAGGACTTTCTGATTAGCTTAATAATCAGGTGTGCTTAGAAAACCCAATGCTGGTGGGGTGTCGGGAGCAGAGTTGGGGAACAGTGGCAGCAGGTTATATTTTAATCACTGGACCCATCTTAACTTCAAA
This sequence comes from Nannobrachium achirus, assembly GCF_963921795.1. Lineage (NCBI taxonomy): Eukaryota > Metazoa > Chordata > Actinopteri > Myctophiformes > Myctophidae > Nannobrachium > Nannobrachium achirus. Next base: position 47,916,068 of record NC_137830.1, read on the forward strand.
CTCCATTTCAACCATGATAAATTCAACACACAACATGCTCATGTACAGTATTAGGACAGCCATCGTAACTTCAAACTCCATTTCAACCATGATAAATTCAACACACAACATGCTCTTGTATTAGGACGGTATCAGTCACCCAGGACAGGTGTTTTCGATGAATCTGTCATGGTTAAAACAGAGTTTGAAGTTAGGAAGGGCGTGTCTGATAACATTTATATACATTATTTAAATATACTGAACAAAGCAACTTAAAAACTGTCTGGGTTGTTCACAAAAGTCAGAGTAGACAATAATGACCAAACCAAAAGTACAATATCCCTTTAAATCACAGAGGATAAAACATTGTGTTGTGTTCTTTCACAGGTGGCTGAAAACAGGGAGACCTAATATAGGCCTACTGATAGATATTGAAAGAAACCCTACCATTATGGCATTGGGGAGACACATGACATTTGAGGAAGATCTAACACTATATTGTAGACATAATCCAAATGAAATAATAGTGATTAATCTGTGTTCTAGCACCTCTTGGTGGCAGAAAAGGTCACAGCACTTGGATTTCATGAGGTATCTGAGTCCCCAAAAGTTGCAAGCTGCAAAGTGCAAACATGATGCAAAGGACATTTTCTTGCACTGACTTTGACTCCAATGTTCAAGTGGTTGACAAAGAATGATGGCTATCAGTCAGATCTACGTGGACCTTAAACTAAACCACCACAAGCTAAAATGTAATGTAAAAATTCTGCAAAACTACCCGATTTAGCCGATCAAAAGAGATTTCATGTAGATGAAAAGGATTAGGCCTACAGCTTCAGAATAAATCACAACTTTATCAAATCAAAGTTTCCGGCTTTAATACGTGAGCTGGCCATGTGTTTTCGATAACCCTTTTCATTTATTTTTAATAATTTATTATTGTATTATATTTGTTCCATTTTCCCAAAGAATCATTGCAAGTGAAATATCCCTTTAAGCTCTGTTTTGACTTAAATTATTGTATCTATTCACTGAAGGGGAAAGGACAAAAGGTCACAAATCAGAAATCAAACTCATCCTGAAATGTGCCCATCAAACATATAATTTTCCAAATGTCTGTCTGAGTGAGTGTCTGTCTGTCTGTCTGTCTGTCTGTCTGTCTGTCTGTCTGTCTGTCTGTCACAGCGTTTCTCTTAGCATATGAACACACCTGGCCGGTTGTCTGGCCCTGTTACAGATTTTGTCCAAAAATCATGCAGATCGGTACACAGTATCTCTGTAGACATTAAACGAAACGGGTATTTCTTACTTTCAGTTCTATTTATAGTGGCTCATAGGAATAGACTATGTGACAACCAGGAATAGTTTGGTGACCACCGGAGACTCGGTTGACGGCCGGAATTTAGACGGCACCCGGGAGCAGGTTGGGTTAGCGCCCCAGCCTGTGTCTTCCGTGAGGAAGAAGCCCAACAAATCCACGGTGAGGCCTTTAGGAGGGCCATTCAACTGCAGCAGCTGAATGGAATGTTTGGATTGGGGTCTGGAGCAACGCACAGGTTCTGAACCTGGTGAGAGCAGGAGAGGACCTGGTAAGACGTAGGAGGAGCCCGGCCAGGAGTCAACCCATAGAGCCTAGTTCTTCCACGCGCCAGAATGGCTCCCCAATCCTGGCAGAGTAGTTCCGGTGCTGCACATTGAGTGACCCTGTCTTTCCCTAATAGGACTGATCGTGGATAGCTACTGGGACGTAAGTCGGGACTTGATCAACCCCGGCTGGGTCACCTGGGCGAGGGTGTATGATGTTGCGAGACCCGAAACACCCGTCGACCCCAGGCTACATCACTGATGATACGTCCCAGCTGCATCCTTGTGATGTTTTTTACACTATTAGTTCTATTTATAGTGGCTCATAGGAATAGACTATGTGACAACCAGGAATAGTTTGGTGACCACCGGAGACTCGGTTGACGGCCGGAATTTAGACGGCACCCGGGAGCAGGTTGGGTTAGCGCCCCAGCCTGTGTCTTCCGTGAGGAAGAAGCCCAACAAATCCACGGTGAGGCCTTTAGGAGGGCCATTCAACTGCAGCAGCTGAATGGAATGTTTGGATTGGGGTCTGGAGCAACGCACAGGTTCTGAACCTGGTGAGAGCAGGAGAGGACCTGGTAAGACGTAGGAGGAGCCCGGCCAGGAGTCAACCCATAGAGCCTAGTTCTTCCACGCGCCAGAATGGCTCCCCAATCCTGGCAGAGTAGTTCCGGTGCTGCACATTGAGTGACCCTGTCTTTCCCTAATAGGACTGATCGTGGATAGCTACTGGGACGTAAGTCGGGACTTGATCAACCCCGGCTGGGTCACCTGGGCGAGGGTGTATGATGTTGCGAGACCCGAAACACCCGTCGACCCCAGGCTACATCACTGATGATACGTCCCAGCTGCATCCTTGTGATGTTTTTTACACTATTACATTGATGCTCCTACATATTATCATGCAAGCACCAGTTAAAGTTACTTTCCATCCCTCATATACTGTGTGCACAGTGCACATCCCATAACCCACACACTGCACATCATTTCGGAGCTCATATCTTTGAAAGGGTAAGGGCTAGTTAATTTATTATTAGGTGTTGTCTAAAGTTGACATTTTGGCCTGAGGGTGGCGCTAAAGGAAAGGCCATGGGATCACCAAAATATGGAAGTTTCAGCAATAAACCAGACCAGACGTGACGTCAGTCTGATGATGCAGAATGCTTTGATTTGATCTAATTAGACCATACCTCGGTCCCTCGTAGATTTGCATTTACCGCGATAACGTTGCCGTTGCTGACAGCAAACATCACGTCGGTCGTCGGGTCAAGAAATTCTGTGGTTCTACATAGGCTATTTTGGCAAAAAAAAACACCTCCATGTGGCGCGCGGCCCAAAAGGGAGCAGAATTGGAGCGGAGAGCGGGTCGGCACATAAATAACGGAGAGAGTAACTATGCATGTCGACGCAATTAACGTAAGTACTGCCTCACCCCCAAACGTACACAAAATCAACCATACGTAACTATAAATGGCCCTTAAACCAGACTCTTCCTGCCTTCATTCGAATGCAAGATTCAGATTCGAACAGAAGATGGGAGGAGTCTGTTTACTAGGCTAGCCGAGAATAGGCCTGTTTCTCGCTCTCTCTCCCAGCAGGCGTCTGATTGAAAAAATAAAATAAAAATACAAATACAAATAATGATCTGAACTATAGCTCGCAAGTCGCAAACCCATTAGTTGTGAGCTTAGAGGCCTACATTTAATCAATCTATGTCATGACTAACACTAAAAAGTGCGCACCTCTGCCTCAAACTCATGTCCCGGTTTGAGGCAAGCATCTGGTGGTCACCTTGCTATTTTAAAACACTGCAGGGACATCATGGTCTGTGCTGTGCTAGACCGCTAGCCAGCACACAGTGGAAACACACTTACCAACATTTATGATGTGGTTCTGCTGCGCTGCACCACGTGGTCTCAACATTCTGCTACAGTACAGTTTACTCACTTTACTGTACAAGGTACACCACTCCCACCTCCTGTCCTGACTGCAGCAGACCAGGCTGGCTAGTCTTGAGACTAAATGCACAGGTGACTGTATCATGTAATCAATTCCGTCGAATCCCCAAACTTGTTGTTTTGGGGGGAGCGCTGGTTTCATTCTATCCACAAGTTTCCGCGGGAGTTTACTGGAGACTATCAGGACCAAACTTCCGGGTTTAACAGCAGACATACAAGCTCACGTCGCGTCGCAGATGCAACCCGTTGTGAGCTCGTAAATCGGCGGCGGAACCTCGGTGCAGACGTTTGCGCAATGCACTATGGGGCGTAGGAAACTCGTGGATACTCTATGGTTTCATTGGCTAATTTTGGTACCGACCCTCAGTGTGATGTGGACCAGAAACCCGTCTATGGGCCTAATGGTTTTAATGGTAACAGGCAGAGTGGGAAACCTCAATGTAAAATTGGCCAAAATGTCACAACATATTTAGGCCTTTATAAAAGATGTGGACAGCTGTCTTAAAAGTAGCCTACACGTGACATTAGACCTATTTGGACATTTGACATTAAAGGTCTAATATTTCTACTTGCTAAAGGTGCATGTTGTGACGGCCCCTATGGCTTTATAGGAATATGTGGGTGTGTGCCCTTAACCATTCTGTTGCAGTGCTTGTTTGGAGGGTGGAGTCTGAGGCAATCAGCTGAGGGGAGACACCTGGCCAGTGCCGCCCCAAACACTATAAAATACCTGCTTAAAGTTGCTGCTCCTCCTCAGTCCTCTCCAGGCTGCTGGAGCAGCAGGCCACCTCAGAGAGCAGCTCTTCAGTTTCGTTAAATGTTGCTTTAGTTAGATTTAGTTCAAAGATGGGCAGCATGTTTCCCTGCCATTATGATTTGGAAACTTTAATCCTTGCTTTATTCTATTATTCATTCATTTTGTAAATACATTTCACACTTCTTTTGCATTGAACCTCCGTGTCGTCTCCCCTTTTTTTGTGGTGGTCCTGGAGCCAGACCATCATAAAGTCCGGGAGCCAAATGGTGATTTTTGGCTGAACGTGGATTCGCCTGTAAAATATTTTTTCTCAACTGATTCTTGTAGCTTGGGGTTACCTCTTAAGGATTCAAGATGATGACCAGTGATATCCATTGAGCATTTTTATTATTAATAATAAAAAATCAGTTGAGAAAAAAACCTTTACAGGCGAATCCACGTTCACCCCCACGGCTCCCAGACTATCACAATGTATAAATTCAATAATCTGGACATAAAGAATTTGAAGCCAGGGTAAATTGATAATGATTGACTGTGCATGCATGTTCAAATCATGACTTGTTGTATTCTGCTCATGTGCTGCCACTGGTAATTTGTAATCAGTCCTGTCCTGTCCTGTCTGTCTCTCTTTCTGTGTGTGTGTGTGTGTGTGTGTGTGTGTGTGTGTGTGTGTGTGTGTGTGTGTGTGTGTGTGTGTGTGTGTGTGTGTGTGTGTGTGTGTGTGTGTGTGTGTGTGTGTGTGTGTGTGTGTGTGTGTGTGTTTGAAAAGATCAAAATATAGTGGAATATCAAAGAAAAGCAATGTATGTTGTTGAGAGTTTTCTCCCACAAGTGCTTTTGTTTAATAGTAGCTTTATGACCAGCAATTAATTTAGACCAGGGGCAGCTAATGCAAGTAACTAGATACAAGTTTTGTGAGCTTGTAGATCAACTGCTTTACATTTTTTTTGGAATAGGGCTTAAGTGGTTAACTATCTTGTATAGTAGAGTTTACAAACAAGTAGATGCACACTCATAGCTCCAATGCAAACATTTATTAGGACATTAAAGGAAAGAACATGTCAGGAGTCTCAAAATTCCCTATAATGTCATACAAATAGAGCCAAGTCTAATAGAAAACACATTGAAGAACATCAAGTTAGATACATCTTATAATAATAAAACGATCATCAACAACATGAACAATGAACATAGCTTGGAAATGCCATTGGAGATTAGCAATAGGATATTGGGTGCAAAAGTAACATGGTAGACATGTATTATTTAAGTAACAGAACTTGCACATTAATGATGAAACTGCAGAAACTTTCTATGGTCAAATTAACATCAAGACCAAGAGGCTCAAGGCAGCGTCTTAAAGGACAACTTTAGTTTTTTACAACAAGGGTTCATATTTTAGATTGTAATTAAAGAATATAAAAGATAAGTGTTAAAATTATTTCATTTACTTAACTTTCTATTGTTTTAGAGATTCTTATTTCAGTGGTTGGGGCATGCGTACAAGTGGCTAAATATGTCATTTTACACAGAATAAGCCCACAAGATACAACGCAACCTTTCATGGTTGGATGTGACTTATGGGGGCTCGAAGTGTTACTGTAAATAGCAATAAAGAAACTGCTGGCTTATTGTGTCTAAAAATACATATTTAGCCAGTTGTACGCATGCCCCACATTTTAGTACGGTAAACGTGATAAAACAATAGAACAAAGCAAATGAAAACATTTTAACATTCACTTTTTCTTTTCTCGTATTAAAATCTAAAATATGAACCCTTGTTGTAAAAAAACAAAGTTGTCCTTTAAGGTTTGTGATCTGTGATCTGTCCATAATAAGGTTTTGATTGTATGTCTTCCCCCCCACTTCTTGGGAAATCAATAGAATATGTTTTAGAACCAGTTAATCAGCTGATAGAATAGTTTAGAGCATTTAAGATGTAACTAGAACGTTGCTGTTTTTTGTTTTACACTGTGGCCAAACATCTTTCAATCCAAAGAAACACATATTACTAAACAAATTAAACCACAAAACCAATGAATGACACATTAATATAGTTTTATTTGTAGTGCTCAAGGATGCATAACAGGTAAAACTAGAAATGTGCGCTCCTCTGAGAGCAGGTCTCCGCCAGGCCCGGTTGTCTGCCTACTAATTACCTACCCGCAAATTAGCCAGTAGCTATGCCCCTCCCCTAAAAAGCTTTTGTCCAATGCTAGCTTAGCAACCGGCAGCTTGCCAAGGCTGTTGCCAAGGCAAACCTTGGCAAGCAGGAAGTTATTCTAAGCTAGCATTGGACAAAAGCTTTTTGGGAGGGGCATAGCTACTGGCTAATTGGAATGGTATATGAGAAATCTGACAAATCTTGATCACATGACATTATACCGATCTGTGCGTTTTGGACCAAATTTCCAGGAAAAACACATTTTTATCGTACGACCTACGGTTCAGGAATTATTGGCCAAAATGTGAAGGACCTTGTTACTGCGACATTGTTAGGTGTGTGTGTGTGTGTGTGTGTGTACGTGCGTGCGTGCGTGCATGTTAGTGAAAGCGCCACATCAGCCAGGGGTAGTGTCCTGTCCTCTAGTGAAAGCGCCACATCAGCCAGGGGTAGTGTCCTGTCCTCTAGTGAAAGCGCCACATCAGCCAGGGGTAGTGTCCTGTCCTCTAGTGAAAGCGCCACATCAGCCAGGGGTAGTGTCCTGTCCTCTAGTGAAAGCGCCACATCAGCCAGGGGTAGTGTCCTGTCCTCTAGTGAAAGCGCCACATCAGCCAGGGGTAGTGTCCTGTCCTCTAGTGAAAGCGCCACATCAGCCAGGGGTAGTGTCCTGTCCTCTAGTGAAAGCGCCACATCAGCCAGGGGTAGTGTCCTGTCCTCTAGTGAAAGCGCCACATCAGCCAGGGGTAGTGTCCTGTCCTCTAGTGAAAGCGCCACATCAGCCAGGGGTAGTGTCCTGTCCTCTAGTGAAAGCGCCACATCAGCCAGGGGTAGTGTCCTGTCCTCTAGTGAAAGCGCCACATCAGCCAGGGGTAGTGTCCTGTCCTCTAGTGAAAGCGCCACATCAGCCAGGGGTAGTGTCCTGTCCTCTAGTGAAAGCGCCACATCAGCCAGGGGTAGTGTCCTGTCCTCTGCAGGCCGAAGCTGCTGATGAAGACATTGAGGACGGAGGTGAGGAAGACGATGATGGTCTTAACGTTGTTCAGCTTGTTCACGCGTCTCTGGAGTACAGGGTTATTCACATCCCTGCGCCCTGCAACACACACATACACACACAGGCGCATACGTACACGGACGCACGCACGCGCGCACACATGCACACACACACACACACACACACACACACACACACACACACACACACACACACACACACACACACACACACCGCATACATATACACACACCACACACGCAACCTGTAACAACAGGGTTTCCCACAATGCTTCACAGTCAAGGCCGCCTTAAAGGTAACCAATCGTATACGTAACCAATATACCGATCGTTTCCCCCACCGTATGTAAATATGTGTTACTATCTGCTGCTATTTTAACCACCTGAACCCTGGTGTCTTGTTCTGGGGGCGATCACTGGCACAAAATAATACAAGCCAGCTTGTAGATCAGCTATTTTCAGTGAAAAGATTTTGTGTAGGGGAGAAAAAGACTAGACTCCTGGGGGGCCATCCATCCATCCATGCATCCATCCATCCATCCATGCATGCATGCATGCATGCATGCATGCATCCATCCATCCATCCACCCATCCATCCATCCATCCCATTCATTCATCCATCTATCCATTCAGTAGTCTTCAACATAGTGACAGCTTAAAGGAAATACCAAGCCATTTATTTATTTCACTTCATTTAAACAGTTCTTTTTTTGCACATCTTCCCTTACACATTATATTAGTATACAGTGCATATTTATTTATATGTGATCCCGGTGTCCTGCACAAGTGCTGACATTTTTACCATTGAGCTAATAGAGCCTGCCTGCTTGCTCAGGGGATAAATTGAATCTTGACCATCAGGTCACAATTCATGTCAGATCCTGTGACTACAGTAAGTGAGACATGACCTTTCACACCATCTAAATGTCACAATAGAAGAGCTGGGAGACAAAATACAACCACCTCAATTGTATCGGTCAGGGACGTGCTGGGCCCCTGATTCAGCCCGGGAAAAAAGAGTTGGAGTTGAGTTATATTTCGTCGTTGTCGGGTGGAAACCTTATATGTCCAAAACTGTTTGTTTTGTATTTATCATTTTAAAAATGATTTAAACTAGTGAAAACAGCCGATCTACAAGCATGTGCTTGTAGATCTGCTGTTTTCACTACTTTTGTGCAACGGCCTTGTACGATGAAGCAGGGCTTTGCTTTGTGAAAAAAATTATACATTTGAAACTTGGAGATACAAGGTTTCTGCCCGACAGTTACGATTTACTTTGTTGGCCGCACAGCCCCCAAAATGGAACGAAGGCCGACAATCTTTTTTTTTTTCTTTTTTCTAATGGCCGGCCTGGACCGGCCGGGAATGAACCGGCCGTTCGGGAGTTGTCCCGCTTTTCCCAATGGCCAGCACGTCCCTGGTATCGGTTATGTTGTATTAATATAGGTCTACTCTACCGTACAGATTGGACAACATTACATTTTATTCATTCAAAAGAAGTTAGTGCCACTTTCACTTATTATAGATAGATAGTGTTATGTTATAGACCTCATTTATACCTGACAACAAACCATTTACACCTGGTATCAAAATAATATACATCTGGTATTAAACAGTTCACAGCTGTATGGAAGCATTTACACCAACATCTGGTATTATAGCATCTAGAGATGTGTTTTCACATCGCATTAAAGGAGCGCATCACCCATTTTCAACCTATAAGCAGGTTTCTGAACTGTCCACAGCCCTCCTCTGAGACACAGAGTAGACAAAAGTGGTCCTATCTTATGATGAGCGTTAGTGAGGACCAATTATATGAAAATAGGATGAAAATGGGTGAAGAGGACTTTCACAACTGGCATCAAATGGTTAACACCTGTTCACAATCTATATTGCTAGCTTTTCTTTTTTAAATAATAATGATACAATAATTTTACAAATGTAAGCTGGTATAGCATTTCTAACCTCGCAAAGCCAGTCCCACTCTCACAAGTTTGGTTTTTCGCTACGATATTTACAGCTCAAAGTGGCATAAAGGCACAGTTGCCATTGCTAGTTTCCAATGAACTCAGCTGTCATTTTCATGCCCACAGACATTCTGTACACAGTAAATTACCAAATGTACTTTATCCCAACTCTGAACCCATGGGCGTATTGGTCTTAAAATTAGGTCATGTTTGGCACATTGCTATCTTAGGTAGAGAGAGAAAATTCTGAAAGCAATTGCGCCTTAGACTAGGTGTAACCTTCATCTTAATTCAAGCACAGTCCTCCAGAGCAGACTTTCCATGCCATCTAAAGAGCGCGTTAGTACAGTAAAGACGCACACTGCTTGCAATACATATCCATTGTACACATGTTCAACATGATAGATGAAATTGCAGAGATACCCAAGCCATCTGCTGTGTTGTTGGTATCAAAAAGATTAACTTATTGAAGTATAAGACCAAATAAATTAGCCTGTACATTGAATTACGTTATAAAAAAGATTGTCTGTGTGCATCTTTGCACAGAGACGAGTGGTGAGAGAGGGAGAGAAGTTTATGCAGTTAATTTCATTAAGTAGCTAACCTTTATGCGCTGATGCACTGGACACAGCATCTGTGGCATGCTGGTTGATATGTTAAGACAGATTTGTCTCCACCATAAATGAGAAGACATTACAGGAGGAAGGAGTGATTCTTTGCATGCTCAAAAAACATACCAGTTTTCACAGTGCACAACGGAAGATTAGCATGGATGCTGTATTGGCGTTCCTTGCATTAACTGCTTGTTTGCTAAGCTTTTCTACTAGTGCTAATGGGGTTGCTAGCAACGTGTGTGGAAGTGTGGCACTCAGGTTCTATGCACCCTGGGCGCGACCTGCGCTGTACGTTGGCTCGGAGGTTGTGGCGGAAGTGCTGCATTATGGGAAGTTACGTCATGCGGTGCGGGTCTGTTTACATCCCCCAGCGCAAACAAACAAAAAATAGATTGTAAGTAGCTCTTAACTCGCTAGGTGTAACGTTGTCCGAATCCATGTTTTTGTTTGGATATTGTTTATTGCGAGCGCAATAGACGGAGCGGGAGACGTACCTGTAGAACAGATCCCCAGTGGGGAATACATTTGCAGGAGCACCGTACAGTGAAAAAAAGAATTCAGCCCCACCTCCTAGAACACTTTCTGCCTCATATCGCGCCCATGCAGGCTTTTCTCTTCGAAGTTGAGTAAGCCTGGCTACGCAAGGTTAGGTTCAATGTAGCCTCGCGTAGCCAGGCTTACTCATCTGCGAAGAGAAAAGCCTGGTCAAGATATGAGGCAGAGACCGTTCTAGGAGGTGGGGCTGAATATTCGCGGAAGTTTTCGTCTTTTCACAGTGCGACGTTCCTGCAAACGTATTCCCCGCTGGAAAAAGAACGTGTCTGCGTCTCCTGCTCCGTCGGTTGCGCTCACAATAAACAACATATAAACTAAAACATTGATTCAGGTGATGTTACACCTATTAAGAGCGAGTTAAGAGCTACAATCTATTTTAGTTTTTTCGCTGGGGAATGTAAACCGCATGACGTAACTTCCGTTAAACACAGACTTCCGCTAGAAATCTTGGAACCAAGCGGGAAGTCATATCTTGGCCAGGGTGGGTTCAATGGCATGGCAGTTTGTGGCCCCTGCACTCTGGTTGGTTGGGGAAATCCCACTTCCTATGCCAGAAATCTCAACAGATTAGCCAAGGCTTTTCTTTGTGAGCCGAACGCGAATGAAAATAAAAGCCTGGGCACGGAGGCTATTCTAGACCCACTTTGAGCTGCTAAATCTCTGGGCTGGCATTGCGAGGCTATTAAGATACAGCTACTGTACTGGCAATTAAAATGAATGTATGCAAAATCACACAAGGCAATAGATCGTCTGATGGCAACAAATACGCAGAGAAACGTTAGTTAACATTATGATACATTAGTCAGATTATCACCAGGCATGAACCAACATTTAAGTGTTTAAGCATGTATGTTTAACAAGCAAGAGCAAACCAGGTTAAATCAATATGATAGGTACAGGTAGTGTGTGTGTGTGTGTGTGTGTGTGTGTGTGTGTGTGTGTGTGTGTGTGTGTGTGTGTGTGTGTGTGTGTGTGTGTGTGTGTGTGTGTTAGAAGTGTAGTCTAGCCAGTAACCAGCGGAAGAAGCCCGTCCTCTTGGAACCGAAGAAGCTGACAAAAAAGTTGACCACCGTGGTAACGAAGATCACAGCCGTGGCTACATTGTTCAGGTAGTCAAGTCGTTTCTGATTGGACGTCACGTTAAGATCCCTACGGGCTGGAACACACACACACACACACACACACACACATACATACACAGACACAAACACGCACACATGCACGCACACATATCAACACACAAAAGCAGACACACACACATACGGTACATTTCAACACGCAGAAGCAGACGCACACACACAGACACACACATACACACACGTTTCAACACAGAAGCAGGCCCACACAAATAGCCTACGTTTCAACACACAAAAGCAGCCACAGACACATTTCAACATTCAGAAGCAGACGGACGCTCTAACACAAAACACGCACACACGCACACACACACGCGCAGGCAGGCAGGCAGGCAGGCACGCACGCACGCACGCACGCACGCACACACGCACGCAGGCACGCAGGCACGCACTTCAACAAGCAGAGGCAGACATTGTCATGGCCCTACTGTGTTACCAGCCGATTGTTTGTCACTTGTCATCATTTGTCTATGTTTACGGCAGCACCATGTGAGAAGGCCTAAAAAGGCCAGTATTCTTTCCCTTGACACAATTTGTCATGGTCTGGCTGAAGATCATATTAACTAGTAAGACGCATAAGGGCGACAAGCGACCTCGCCCTCAAGGGTGATGTCGCGCCCCATGTCTTGGCCATACTAAAGCGCAACCTTTGGTCGCAATAAAAATCACACCCAGTGTGAAGTGAGCGGTGCTTTTTATGAGTTCATTTCATTAAGTATCTCGCGAAGCTTGGCCAGTGAGGCAAGTGTGGGACATACAGTACGTACATTAGGGATGGGTATCGTTCACCTTTGAATCGATGCGATACCTTTTTCGATACCTGGGAATCGATACAATACCCTTTTCGATACCATTTTCTATACTTTTTATTTAAGTTTAACTTCAACACGGAAAGAGTGGTGACTCGCTGCTGCGGTAGAGCAGAGGTGATGATGATGATCACACAGTGTGGCGGAGCGGAGAGTATAGACGTTGGATAATCATCATAATAATAATCATTATAGGCTATTGTCGGCTATTTTCCACAGTAACGAGTGTAGCCTACTAAAGCAGTCATTAAACTCTCAGTAGCCCAACTGTTACAGATGCGACCGGCCAGGGGTGCGTTCCAGAGTATCGATACGAGGTATCGTTCGTTTTTACGCGAACCGATACCCGATAGTATCGACGGCATGCGATCGATACCATTAAAAGTATCGCAGACGATACCCATCCCTAACGTACATACAAACAGACAGACAGAGACAGATGTAGGAGCGGTTAGCACCGTTCGAAGAGGAACAGTGAGAGAATAGTCTAACGGAGCCAGAGCATCAGAGATCTAAATACCATGTAGGCTTGAGCAGCTGCTACGCCTCCTGCTTTGAAACACAATCCTGATGCTGTCCCAATTCCGGGACCGCCCTAATGTCTTTGCATTGCTTCTACAATCCAGTGATCTTCTTCTTACAATAAATGCTGGGAATTTCTTTACATACATACGTACGTACAGTACGTGCGTCTGTAATCAACGTATCTTGAGAACCGCTTGACTGACCGACTTCAAGTTCGGCACACACATCACAGACGACCCGTATAGCTCACTGTCAAGTCAGTCTGATAGGCTGTTGTCCAGAACCGCCAGAAAAGGCTTCTGGCCGTGGCCCGTGGCCCAAATGAGCCAATTGATTGCTATGGCAAGCCCAGCCTAATCTTGATTGATCGACTTCCCCACACCCGCCATTTGATTAAGTCTACTTTCAGTTTGCACGCTTCAGACATACTCTACACATTCTCCAAAGACGTTTACCACTGAACAAGGACTTTCCAGATCCACCGATCCGCCTGATAGTCCGATATATATGGGTATATCGGACTATATACCCATATATAGTCCGATAAATATAAGGCAGAGGTTGGACAAAATTGTATTATTTAGTTTTTCAACTGATTCTGACAGGAAATTAGGTCTACTAGCCAGGATAAAAATCTACCATGATCTGCTCATGTCAAATACCCACAGCGGCCAAATCAAGTTGGGCTCCCATCAACTTTCTATACAGGAGGAAAATACCCAGAAAGAAAATCTGCTTTAAGTAGGATGTGAGGGGTCTAACTAGGGGTTTGTCATGATGCTGAATCCATTGCAAGCATTTGTTTTGCACAAAAAAACATTCATTGGCCCCAGAAAACGCCCACAAAAGGTGATGACTCATCACTTTTCGTCACTAAACCATCATTTTCTAGGGCTATTTTTTGCCCAAGGAATGTTTTTTTGTGCAAAACAAATGCTTGCAATGGATTCAGCATCATGACAAACCCCTAGTTAGACCCCTTACATCCTACCTAAAGCTGATTTTCTTTCTGGGTATTTTCCTCCTGTATAGAAAGATGATGGGAGCCCAACTTGATTTGGCCGCTTTGGGTATTTGCCATGAGCAGATCAGGGTAGATTTTTTATCCTGACTAGTAGACCTAATTTCCTGTCAGAATCAGTTGAGAAACGAAATAATACAATTTTGTCCAACCTGAGTGTGTTTTTTTTCCTAGATTTACTAGACTATATATGGCCATATACCATAGTAGGCCTACAGTACTGATAACATCAGGGATCTACATAAATAGGCATAAAAGGGTCAAGATCAGACAGATATAGTTATATGGGCATAAAAGGGACACAGGCAGGCGGTTACAATGGCTAACCCACCAGGCATGGTACCCAACAGGCATCGGCCTAGTTTTTTACATTTCATAATTGTTTCCACTCAGACAATCTGTATGCCGAGATCTGTGATCGTCTGGCTACGGGGGACTATCGTGATCGTCTGGCTACGGGGGACTATCGTGATCGTCTGGCTACGGGGGACTATCGTGATCGTCTGGCTACGGGGGACTATCGTGATCGTCTGGCTACGGGGGACTATCGCGATCGTCTGGCTACGGGGGACTATCGTGATCGTCTGGCTACGGGGGACTATCGTGATCGTCTGGCTACGGGGGACTATCGTGATCGTCTGGCTACGGGGGACTATCGTGATCGTCTGGCTACGGGGGACTATCGTGATCGTCT
>NC_137830.1:47938341-47949470 GCF_963921795.1 Nannobrachium achirus
ATGACATTGTGAGTGCATACTGTGCAGTGTGTGTGCACGAACGCCCTACCTGAAGCCAGCTCCCTGCTCTATGACTGTCTTCATGTGTGTGATGTTGGCCAGGAACAGAGCGACGTCCAGCATCCCCTCTGCTGCTGACTTCTTAGTGGCATAAGCATTAATGTTCAGATTACCTGAACCTCCCTGAGAAAGAGAGAGGGGGGGGGGGGGGGGGAGAGAGAGAGAGAGAGAGAGAGAGAGAGAGAGAGAGAGAGAGAAACAGCAATGTTAGATGACACAGTACCTCAACATGTCCAGCAGAGGGAAGCAATGACTGAAGCAATACAAAAAACAACAACAACATAATAACTTGAACCACTAAGCAATGCAAAATGATTATTGTAATGATTTATTTTTAATATATATTATTGTTGTAATGATAAGGCTGTGTGTGTGTGTGTGTGTGTGTGTGTGTGTGTGTGTGTGTGTGTGTGTGTGTGTGTGTGTGTGTGTGTGTGTGTGTGTGTGTGTGTATTTGAATATTTCATACATTTCCATCTGCTATATTTCCCTAAATGTTTTGTATTCCTCTATATTCTATTGTGAGCTTGGAGGTCGGCTATTTTTGGCAAAGAGCTTTGGTGTAGAGGGAAAAAGAGCAGACTAAGTACAGAGCGAAAGGTCAAGTTTATTAAGTATTGACGGTTCAAGTGGTTAAATATCTGAAAACACAAATCTACATGAATTCAAAACACGATGATGATTGTGCTGTCAAACAATATGGAATCTATGAAAAGGTTTGTGGGGGTCCCTGCTTCATCTCTCTCTCTCTCTCTCTCAACTAAGGGGTCCTTGGGATGAAGACGTTGAAGACCCCTGCATTAAGTGGTCAGGTGGGAGGGGCCACATCATGGACTCTTATTTATTCTCATCATTGTTTTAAGGCAGCACATGGAACATACAGTATAGGACACTATAGAACAGTGTTCCAGAACAGAGCAGTGCAGGCTATACCAGCCAGTGGCGTCAGTTTGGCAAAAGCTATAGGGTATGGCAAAGATGGGAGACCTCATGGAAAATAGGCATTTACATTTTGTATAACACGGTTCTATTGTGAAAATAGCCGATCTACATGCTCACAACGCCTCTCAGCGACTTTTGTCCGTTTTTTACACAGGTTTCTACGGTTTCTTGGGCTGGATATGGCAAGGGAACGCAGGCAGCCTGGAATGGTTTTGCAAGTGCAGCTAAACTTGGCATGTTAGTAAACGTGCCACAATTAACAATAATGCATTGCACCTGTGCAGCTGACCTGCGGAACCTGGGAATATACCTTTCTGTCAAGATGGGGAGAATACAAGTGTGGAGAATATAATTATAATACCTTGTTAAAGTGACCATTTTGTTAAATTTTACATTTGCAGTTATTTTACTGTAATTTAACAACATAATAACCAGCGCAGATAGACAAAGAGACATTCATGGATTTATATTTAAAAGTAACTTTTACTTCCCCCCCTGGACCCAGGGTATGGCAGCTGCATACCCCTACTGCCATACCCAATTGACGCCCCTGGTACCAGCACAGTACACTGACTGTACCAGCACAGTGCTCTCAGCTCCAGGAACACACAAGGACATTCTCAGAACTGGAGCAGTGTGTGTGTGTGTGTGCGTGTGCACGTGTGTAGCCAGGGGCGTCACACCAAATTCTGGGCCCTGGGTACAAGGATTCACTGCGGGCCCCCCATGAACTATTGAAAAATAGCAGATATACAAGCTCACAGCGCGGCACCGAGTGCCGCGCTGCGAGCTTGTAGATCTGCTATTTTTGAAAAATCGTGAAAATGTCGGTGATGCTCAAACGTTTTCATGTGAAGGACCCCCCATCTCAAAAATATTTAGTTCCAGGGACCACCCAGAAGCAAAATTTGAGTTACAAATGTTCACTTAAAAAATACATATATTCAAAGATTTGCGCACATTTTCACGACTTTTCAAAAATAGCAGATTTGCAAGCTCGCAGCGCGGCACTCGGTGCCGCGCTGTGAGCTTGTATATCTGCTATTTTCCAATAGCTAAAGTTACTAGGGCCCCTCCACCTTGGGCCCTGGTAACTCAGTCCCACTTTCCTACCCCTTGTGACGCCCCTGTGTGTAGCTCTGTCAAAACATTAGCTGTGTATGGAGCTCAAATCTGTGGGTGTGTCTGGGAGAGAGAGAGAGAGAGAGAGAGAGAGAGAGAGAGAGAGAGAGAGAGAGAGAGAGAGCATAGGCACGTACTGCAGATGTATATAGTCTCTCTACCTTCCTCTCTGGAGAACCACGTGGTCACATTCTGTCAACAACAGTCCTGGGAACTGTGCCAAAACACACACACACACACACACACACACACACACACACACACACACACACACACACACACACACACACACACACCCACCCATCACAACCAAAACATTGGCCAGGCCATGTGTTCGTTCCTTAAGATGCTAGTGAAGTCAGTGCACTGCTGACACACACACACATACCGCGCACGCACGCACGCACACACGCACACAGCCACACACACGCACACACGCACGCACACACACAGGACGCAACCTTCTCCCCTCATCCTCTGGTCTTGTGTTGTTTTGAATCTTCAGGCAGCCACAGTAGGCTATAGCTCCACTCTGCTCTCTAGTCACAGACACATAATGACCTCTGCCATTAGAATCATATCGCTCATTTGCACATTTGTGTTATCCTATTAACCACTTGAACCCCAGCGTCCACATTCTCTTGAATAGAGCTTGCAGATCTGCTATTTTTGAGAAGAGATTTGGCGCGGTCAAAGTGCAGTTGTAACTCGAGTCCAGTTCGCTGAGAATGCAGGGGTTTACCCTGCTAGAAAAACCAGCACAGACCAGCACAATTTTCATGCTGGTCTGTGCTGGTCTATGCTGGTTTATGCTGGTTCATGCTGGTCTGTGCTGGTGCTGGTGCTGGTCTATGCTGGTCTGTGCTGGTCCCATGCTGGTCCACCAGCACAGACCAGCACCAGCACCAGCACAGACCAGCATGAACCAGCATAAACCAGCATAGACCAGCACAGACCAGTACAGACCAGCACCAGCACAAACCAGCACATGTTGTGTTTTACTGCTGGTCTGTGCTGGTGCTGGTGCCGGTCCAGCATAGACCAGCACCAGCACCAGCACAGACCAGCATGAACCAGCATAGACCAGCACAGACCAGCACCAGCACAAACCAGCACATGTTGTGTTTTACTGCTGGTCTGTGCTGGTGCTGGTGCTGGTCCAGCACAGACCAGCATGAACCAGCATAGACCAGCACAGACCAGCACCAGCACAAACCAGCACATGTTGTGTTTTACTGCTGGTCTGTGCTGGTGCTGGTGCTGGTCCAGCACAGACCAGCATGAACCAGCATAGACCAGCACAGACCAGCACCAGCACAAACCAGCACATGTTGTGTTTTACTGCTGGTCTGTGCTGGTGCTGGTGCTGGTCCAGCACAGACCAGCACGAACCAGCATAAACCAGCACAGACCAGCACCAGCACAAACCAGCACATGTTGTGTTTTACTGCTGGTCTGTGCTGGTGCTGGTCTGTGCTGGTGCTGGTCTGTGCTGGTCTGTGCTGGTCTAAGCTGGTCATATACAAATAGGGACAAACACCCATTTTAACTAACAGGTTCCAGTGGCGCCGAGGATAAGTGCAGGACTGAAGTGCCAGAGGTAGTAAGTTCGAATCCCACTCACACCCACAATGTCAAAAATAATGTCACAATCTAATATGGTCAAATACAGAACAGGATTCAAGCACCAGAGCAAAGAGCAAATTAAACCAGCAAAGACCTGGTCCACTTCTCAGGGGGGTCCCCCGGGGGTCCCTGACCACACCAGCACAGACCAGCACCAGCACAGACCAGCAGTAAGCGCTGGTTTGTGCTGGTGCTGGTCTGTGCTGGTTCATGCTGGTTTAGATGGTGGGACCAGCACAAACCAGCACCATTACCAGCACCAGCACAGACCAGCTAGAAAACACAACATGCGCTGGTTTGTGCTGGTGCTGGTGCTGGTCTTACTGCTGGTCTTGTGCTGGTTTTTCTAGCAGGGTAAGTGGTTCAAGTGAGCGATCTAGTTCATGTAAATGCAAGGGGCTCCAAGCTAGAGGACAACTGTTTACAACAGTGGTTTCCGACCTTTTCTGGAATCAGGGACAGGCACGTGCACACATAGACATCAACCATAAATGCTTTTTTTTTACTATGGTGAATGAAATGCAAATGCCCTCTTTCCATGCCATACCTGAAGGCAGCATTCAATAGAATTGCCCTTTCAAAACTCTCCTGAACTTGAATGCAGCATCTTATGTTGAAAGAATTGCCCTCTCTGTGTAGAAATCCACTACGCCACATCCCCAGTATTGACTTGGTTATGCTTAGTTCAGTGTGGTTTCACACACCGAAAATAGCCGACCTCCAAGCTCACAACGCTCACAACGTTTTATAAATAAACGTTATATAAATTGCATTATTGTAAGCAGTTAACCACTGTGTTAAATGCGTGAAAATGTGTGAAAATCTTTGAATATATGTATTTTTAAAGCGAACGTTTGTAACTCAGATTTTGCTTCTGGGTGGTCCCTGGAACTAAATATTTTGAGATGCGGGTCTGTGGCCAAATAAATATCATTTTGGGGGTCCTTCACATGGAAAAGTTTTAGAACCACTGACATTGTAGTCTCTCAAGAACAGACAAACTGAGCTCCAGTTGAGTGAAAAGGACCTTTTCTTTGACGATGGCTGGCCAGGTTGCTGACATAGAAACATAGGTTTTTCAAAAAGCCTTAGAAGGATTCAAAAGACACTTATAGAATCGGGTCAAAATTCTAATTTTCACGATTTTTCAAAAATAGCAGATCTACAAGCTCGCAGCGCAGAGGCATGGTGACCTTTGATCCCTGACCTCTATTCTCCAGAAGTCGTAGATGTACACGTACCGTACGGTAGATGTATTGTATACAAACACATGCACACATTTCTTGGAAAGTTCTCTAACATGCAGACACACCCCCTAGCCTAGAGGGATACAGTTTGGAACAGATGTGGGCCAAGAGAGGCATAATATGTTGCATAACATCCTCTGTGTGTGTGTGTGTGTGTGTGTGTGTGTGTGTGTGTGTGTGTGTGTGTGTGTGTGTGTGTGTGTGTGTGTGCGCGCGCGCGCGCGTGTGTGTGCGTGTGCTTGTGCTTGTGTGTGCATTATGTGTGTGTGAGAAAGAAAGGGTGTGTGAAGTGTGTAACTTTCCAAGAAGTGTGCGTGTGCACGCGCGCGCGTATGCGCGTGCATTCCTTCATAAATTGCCCTATAATAAACCTCTTCTTAAAGTGATAGTTCACCTATTTTTGACATGAAGCTGTGTGAAATACTTGCCATTAAAATAGTGGTTACAAATGTATTAGCCTTCCCTAACACAGGCTGATTTTGGTATAGAGGGGGCGGATTCACCGGCTGAAAACAGCCGGTGGATCCTATTGGTTCACGATCTGTGCCATGGCCCGCCTCCCACTTCCTATGCCAGAAATTGCAGCAGGTTACCCCAGGCTTTTATTTTTCTTCCTATCGCCAAAATAAAAGCCTGGGTTTCCGAGGCTACAAATGTATTAATCCATTACCAGAGTCCCGTGGTCAGAGTTCTAGTCAGTTTTAGATGAATATAAAGTAGTTCCGGTGATTTGGCAGGGGCTCATGGCCCAATCATTAAAAATAGATGAATCCACAAAACTAGCTTCATTTGTATTGTTGACCTATTTCTACCAAATAGACCAACTTTCGTTCAACTTTGACCCCTCTGTCACATGGTACTATT
The DNA here is from genome assembly GCF_963921795.1 of Nannobrachium achirus. Taxonomy (NCBI): domain Eukaryota; kingdom Metazoa; phylum Chordata; class Actinopteri; order Myctophiformes; family Myctophidae; genus Nannobrachium; species Nannobrachium achirus. The sequence continues at coordinate 47,944,203 of NC_137830.1, forward strand.
TTTTGTGTCCAGTATCACTACGCCGCTGCAACGTATTTCCCCAAAACAAGGTGCTTTGCAGGCAGCTGATCAGAACGAAACCTCGCTCTATATGGTAGAAATAGGCCAACAATACAAATGACGCTAGTTTTGTGGATTAATCTATTTTCAATGATTGGGCCACGCCAAATGGCCCCCATCCCATTGGAACTACTTAATATTCATTAGAAACTGACCAGAACTCGGACCACGGGACTCTGGTAATCAATTAATACATTTTTAACCACTGTTTTATTGTCAAGTATTTCACACAGCTTTATGTCAAAAATACTGTAGGTGACTCTACTACAGGTGAATAGGGTAAAAAAGTTAACTACTAGCTATCACAATGAAACTTCTCCAGTTGATTACTTACATTAAGACTAAGACTTTTTATATTACAAGTTTTTCTGAAATTACATGTTTAGATATGCAAATGAGGCATTATATGCGCTAATAATGGCTAATTTGCATACTTTTCAGGTACATAAATCTGAAGATTGGATACAACCAGGTTCAAAATTATTGTTTAATTTGAGAAAACGGCCTTTAAAGATCGGACACACCTCCATCCCATTGAAACCAATTGTAACTTCAAACTCCATTTTAATCATGTTAGATTCATCAAAAATACCTGTCCTCGGTTCTGGTGACTCATACTGCCCTCCTAATACGTGAGGGGGCGATGTTTCTTTGATTTATCTTTTATTTATTTTTTATTGTCTATACTGTATATATCAATATTTTATGAAAAATGTATGAAAACAAATGCTGTTAACTCGGCACCTTCACATATGAAACTAGAAGCAGTGCTCTTCCGAGCACAGGTCTCCACCAGGCTGTGCGTCCTGGTGGTGCTACTGTATAATAGGCCAATGTAAAAAGGGTGGCATATGTTCTTCACCTTAGATCTTTCATGGCAATTGGACGCTGCATGCATGATTTCAAGCATTGTGTTCCACACCAGTTTGTGGTTTGTGTGTTTATATATTATGTATGTCTAAGTACTTTATGTATAGTTACCATGCATGTATGTATGTATGTATGTATAAACCATTTACCATTTATGTATGTATGTATGTATGTATGTATGTATGTATGTATGTATGTATGTATGTGCAACTACATACATACATACATACATACATACATACATACATACATACATACATACATAAATGGTAAATGGTTTATACATACATACATACATACATGCATGGTAACTATACATAAAGTACTTAGACATACATAATATATAAACACACAAACCACAAACTGGTGTGGCAAACCCACACCAGTACAATACTAGTACAATATCACTACAACACCAGTAGGCCTACAATACCAGTTCTATACCAGTCCTATACTAGTCCCAGTGTTATGGGTCGGTGGGTGTAACTGTAATGGGTCGGGCCCATTTTTGTTATGGTCCGTGAGTTCGTATTTGCGGGTATTTCCTGTCAGACTACTGTAGGCCTATACTAGGCAAAAAGCCTGCATTTGAAGTGGTTAATTCATACTTTTGTTAGTGTCTTGAGTAGGGATGGGTATCGTTCACCTTTTAATCGATACGATACCTTTTTCGATACCTGGGAATCGATACGATACCTTTTTCGATACCATTTTCGATACTTTTTATTTATTATTATTATTATAATTATTATTTGCCTTTTTCTATGGGCTATTTTATAGATGTTGGATCATTACCATAATAATAAACATTAAAGGCTATTCTTGGCTATTTTCACAGTAACAAGTGTAGCCTACTAAAGCAGTCATTAAACTCCCAGTAGCCCAACTGTTACAGATGCGACCGGCAAGGGTGCATTCAAAAGTATCGAAACAAGGTATCGTTCGTTTTTACGTGAACCGATACTCGATAGTATCGACGTCAGTGAATCGATACCATTAAAAGTATCGCTGACGATACCCAACCCTAGTCTTGAGAGAAAAGGTTTGGGAACCACTGCTATATCAGTCCTATGACTGCACCCAGCAAGTTTCATGGCTATCTCCCCATTAGACTGTGAGATACCTTTGTGTGCAAGTAATGGATCATTGGTCTAATGCTGATTAGGCCATGCAGCAGGGACGTGCTGGCCATTGGGAAAAGCGGGACAACTCCCGAACGGTCGGTTCATTCCTGGCCGGTCCAGGCCGGCCATTAGGAAAAAAATGAAAATAAAATGTCGGCCTTCGTTTCATTTTGGGGGCTGGGCGGCCAACAAAGTAAATCGTCACTGTCGGGCAGAAAAACCTTGTATCTCCAAGTTTCAAATTTGTACATTTTTTCGAAAAGCAAAGCCCTGCTTCATCATACAAGGCTGTCGCACAAAAGTAGCCGATCTACAACCGCGAGGCGTTGTGTGCTAGTAGATTTTTAAAATGGTTTTAGACATACAAGGTTTCCACCCGACAATGACGAAATATAACTCATGTAATCGGCCCACTGGCTTGTCACTTGTCATGATCTGAAATGGCAAATCTTTGAGTAGCAGCAGCGCTATAGAGAGAGATCTCTCTCTATAGCGTGCAATGAGGGCCTCTCCAACTCTTTTTCCCGGGCTGAATCAGGGGCCCAGCACGTCCCTGCCATGCAGTGACCAAAACCAACCTCTGGGGAGCAGTAGACTTTGAGAAATGTTGTTTTGGACCAAAGTGTTGGACAGACCGACCAACAAGGCCATTCTCAGAGCCATGCCCCTAGCAGGCTAAATACCAAGACACTGGACAGAGCTCTAGTAGAGCAGCCACGAGACCTTAGTCCAAAGGTGACTGCATTTTCCAGACCTAATTTGGTCAGTCTGTCTTTTCAGTAGGCCTAAAGGGGGCAAAACGGAGGAATCCTTTGCCACTGATGACTAAAACTAGAGATTGATGGCAATGTTGTGGACTCAAATTATGGTTAAAATCAAAACAGTGAGTGAATAAATGTTGAATGCTTTATTGTTATGATCAGGTTGCCACAGCTACTGTATATAGTTTCTGCATTTTAAATTCTGAGTTGGCCTATGGTGTTTTTAAGCCATGTGTTCTTATGACATAACTGCAAATCACAATAGGTTATTTGTGCCTGCTGCATCATATGCATACCATACATACACTGAATTGTTTAAAATGAGAACATATTGAAAACAAGAAGAATTCTTATTCTCACCACATACTGTGAGTTTATACCTGGTGCCTGCCAAGCAGCTCCCATAAATAAAGAGTTTTAATGCGAATGTTGTGGCCATCTGTCGTCTAGCTATGGGGCTTTTAAGCTGTGACATCATTTTGTAGGCAGAAGGAGAACTCTGCCCCCAGAGCATTTTCTGTCCCTCGCTATTTCAACAGATCCGAGACAAAAATAACGACTAAAGTATAATTCTAACACTTTCCTTTCAACAACAAAGAGAAGAAAAATGTGTAAATAGTAAAAATAGTAAAAAGATTCACGGAAACTGGGGGCAGAAATTCTCCTCTGCCTACAAAATGATGTCATACTTAACAGCCCCTATTCACACCGCGGCCATCTTGGATCACATGACTTCCTGGGATAGCAGCCTGCATTACAAACCATTGTGAACAATGGAGCGATGGTCCCAAAATATGAGTTCTGTTCAACCATTTTCTTTTGACCAAATCGACAAATGGGCAGATGACAACATAAACATCCCCAAAAGGATTAAATAGAAGGGTACATCCACAATATTCATGGTAGTTAGGTTGCAACCTTCCTGTGTACAAAGACTTGCTATCTGTGCAGTGCTTGCTCCACTATCATATTAATTATTTGTTGTTAGATTGTTTCTGATTAATATTCAAAAATCACGATACAGTAATATTAACTATATGATGGCAGAGCAAGCACTAGTCTGCATACTGTAGCAAGTCTTTGTACAGAGTGACACTGCAACCTTACTACCATGAATATTGTGGATATACCCTTCTATTTAATCATTTTGGGGATGTTGATGTTGTCATCTGCCCATTTGTCAATTTGGTAAAAAGAAATTGGTTGAATAGAACTCATATTTTGGGACCAACGCTCCATTGTTCACAATGGTTTGTAATGCAGGCTGCTATCCCAGGAAGTCATGTGATCCAAGATGGCTGCGGTGTGAATATGGTCTATGGAGCTGCAGGGTTACAGTGCCCTCTTCTATGCCCACATGATTTTACATCACTTGACAACATGGCAAGAGCGCCAACAGTGAGGCCTTGAGGCTCATGAGGTGCGCCAGAGACCGAGTGAGCGAGCTGGCGAGTGCCCGTGCCATGCAGCCGAGTTGGCAAGCCATGCGGTGGACTGAGTAAGTTATAAACTGTTTTGAAATTGAACATAAATTTGGCAAAGACGTGCAGCCAGTGTATGTTAGACTTAGTTAGCATTAGCGGGTGAACTATCTGGCTACATAATGTAAACAGACTGGCTGCAACACAATAGGAGGCATAATTTGTGTTTGCAAAATATTGAAGTGGCCCTATCTTCTGGACCCTGGAAACATGAGACTGGGGGGAGGGGGTTTTCAACTGATTATGAACCAGGGACCACCAACCTGAATAAGAATCAACCTGGGGACCAGGTTGATGAGTTGGGAGGTGATGGGCTAGCCTGGATCCAGCCTGTTTGCTCCGCTCCACATTTTGTATTGTCTCTACGCATGATGCGTAGAGACAATACAAAATGTGGAACGGAGCGAACAGGCTGGATCCAGGCTAGTGATGGGCGTGGTGTGGGGGAAAAGCTTGAAATGCTTGATTTAATTTGTTGCACGATACAATAGGCCTAGTACACACAACGAATTAAATCATGCCCTTAACAGTAACTGAAATATGCTAGTGGCCACTCCAGAGCTCAAAAATGGTTGAGAACCAGACTGATTTACGCAACCACACTTGCAAATTAATTCTGTCCTTGTCCCTTTTATGCCCATATATGGAGATCCCTGCTGTCAACAATATTACCCCTTATCTGGGAATGCCCATATATGGACATTTTGTGTCAGTCTCATATTCTCGCGTAGCCAGACAACAATCTCCGAATGCTATATAGCAAGGTTCCCCAATAGGCGGCCTGTGGGCCATTTGCGGCCCGCAGGGGGCTACTGTCTGGCCCACACCAACCCCAGTAATAATGCATTGGTGGTATAAGAGCAGCAACAACACTAGTATATTTTCGTTGTCGGGTGGAAATCTCGTATCTCCAAATTTGTACGTTCTTTCGCAAATCCGTCGCACAAAAGTAGTGAGAACAGCAGATCTACA
>NC_137830.1:47949670-47952170 GCF_963921795.1 Nannobrachium achirus
CTTCTTAAACACTCTCATGTCTCAATGGCAACCATACATAGGCCTACAGTACATACATACCGGTACATACATACATACATACCGGTACATACATACATACATACATACATACATACATACATACATACATGCATGGTAACTATACATACATAAAGTACTTAGACATACATAATATATAAACACTCAAACCACAAACTGACCAGTACAATACTAGTACATTATATCACTACAACACCAGTACAATACCAGTTCTATACCAGTCCTTTACTAGTCCCAGTGTTATGGGTCGGTGGGTGTAACTGTAATGGGTCGGGCCCATTTTTTGGGTCGCGGACCCATTGTTATGGTCCGTGAGTTCGTATTTGGGGGTATTTCCTGTCAGACTACTGTATACTAGGCAAAAAGCCTGCATTTGAAGTGGTTCATTCATACTTTTGTTAGTGTCTTGAGAGAAAAGGTTTGGGAACCACTGCTATATCAGTCCTATGACTGCACCCAGCAAGTTTCATGGCTATCTCCCCATTAGACTGTGAGATACCTTTGTGTGCAAGTAATGGATCATTGGTCTAATGCTGATTAGGCCATGCAGCAGGGACGTGCTGGCCATTGGGAAAAGCGGGACAACTCCCGAACGGCCGGTTCATTCCTGGCCGGTCCAGGCCGGCCATCAGGAAAAAAAATGAAAATAAAATGTCGGCCTTCGTTCCATTTTGGGGGCTGGGCGGCCAGCAAAGTAAATCGTCACTGTCGGGCAGAAAAACCTCGTATCTCCAAGTTTCAAATTTGTAAATTTTTTCGAAAAGCAAAGCCCTGCTTCATCATACAAGGCTGTCGCACAAAAGTAGCCGATCTACAACCGCGAGGCGTTGTGTGCTTGTAGATCGGCTGCTTTCACTAGTTTAAATCATTTTTAAAATGGTTTTGGACATACAAGGTTTCCACTCGACAATGACGAAATATAACTCTTGTAATTGGCCCACTGGCTTGTCACTTGTCATGATCTGAAATGGCAAATCTTTGAGTAGCAGCAGCGCTATAGAGAGAGATCTCTCTCCATAGACCATATTCACACCGCGGCCATCTTGGATCACATGACTTCCTGGGGTAGCAGCCTGCATTACAAACCATTGTGGACAATGGAGCGATAGTCCCAAAATATGAGTTCTGTTCAACCAATTTATTTTTACAAAATTGATAAATGGGCAGATGACAACATCATCATCCCCAAAATGATTAAATAGAAGGGTATTATCCACAATATTCATGGTAGTTAGGCTGCAACCTTACTGTGTACAAAGACTTGCTATCTGTGCAGTGCTTGCTCCACTATCATATTAAAGGAGCTATAGTCAACTTTTTCTTGAAAAAAGGATGCTAGTCTAAAAGACTAGAATGTAAACAAAGTGTCGGTCCGATAACGGCCAAAATGATTATTTTATCATTATTTTACGCTTTTTGTGGTAATTTTTGAATAGAAACACATGTATGAAGCTTATTTGTTTATAAAATATTTTCGAAACATTATTTTTATTTTAGCATCCGTTTTTCAAGAAAAAGTTGTAATATTAAGTTTAACAATATGAAGGCAGAGCAAGCACTAGTCTGCATACTGTAGCAAGTCTTTGTACAGAGTAACACTGCAACCTAACTACCATGAATATTGTGGATAATACCCTTCTATTTAATAATTTTGGGGATGTTGATGTTGTCATCTGCCAATTTGTCAATTTGGTAAAAATAAATTGGTTGAATAGAAGTCATATTTTGGGACCATCGCTCCATTGTTCACAATGGTTTGTAATGCAGGCTTGTGCAGGCTGCTACCCCAGGAAGTCATGTGATCCAAGATGGCCACGGTGTGAATATGGTCTATAGCGCGCAATGAGGGCCTCTCCAACTCTTTTTCCCGGGCTGAATCAGGGGCCCAGCACGTCCCTGCCATGCAGTGACCAAAACCAACCTCTGGGGAGCAGTAGACTTTGAGAAATGTTGTTTTGGACCAAAGTGTTGGACAGACCGACCAACAAGGCCATTCTCAGAGCCATGCCCCTAGCAGGCTAAATACCAAGACACTGGACAGAGCTCTAGTAGAGCAGCCACGAGACCTTAGTCCAAAGGTGACTGCATTTTCCAGACCTAATTTGGTCAGTCTGTCTTTTCAGTAGGCCTAAAGGGGGCAAAACGGAGGAATCCTTTGCCACTGATCCAGGGGCGTCAATTGGGTATGGCAGGGGTATGCAGCTGTCATACCCTGGGTCCAGGGGGGAGAATAGAAGTTACTTTTAAATATAAATCCATGAATGTTTCTTTGTCTATCTGCGCTGGTTATGTTGTTAAATTACATTAAAATAACTACAAATGCAACATTTTACAAAATGACCACTTTAACAAGGTATTATAATTATATTCTCCACACTTTAATTCTCCCCATCTTGACAAGATGGTATATTCCCAGGTTCCGCAGGTCAGCTGCACAGGTGCAATGCATTATTGTTAATTG